>NC_089822.1:115569184-115872215 GCF_035046505.1 Tiliqua scincoides
GAAGTTAAAGAATTTAGTCCCTGCAGCTCCACTCATCAGCGGGACTGGTTATTCTTATCAGTGCATATGCAACGACTCTGTCATCTCCAGCAGAAGATAAAGACAAATTCTACCTGGCCACCACTATCAAGAAAGTCCCTGAGAAAGAGCCATTGCTCATCCTCGGCAATTTCAATGCTAGAGTTGGTGCAGATCACAGTTCGTGGCCCACTTGCTTAGGTCAGTCCAGCGCTGGGAAGATGAACAAAAATGGCCAACACCTGCTAGAGTTTTGCTGTCATCACGGTCTCTGCGTCAGCAACACGTTCTTCAACATGAATCCTCATCACAGAGTCTCTTGGAGACACCCAAGATCAAAGCACTGGCACCAGCTCGACCTGATTCTAACCAGACGCTCCAGCCTTCCCAGCATTAAGAGCACACACAGTTATCAGGATGCTGACTGCGACACTGACCACTCCCTGGTGTGCAGCAGAGTGAAACTGTGAACAAAAGAGACTGTATCACATGAAAAAGGAAGGAAGACTTCACATTGATACCAGCAGGACTCGGGATCAGGGAAAAGTGGAAGAATTTGCATGAGCGCTTGAGGAATCTCTTCCAGGCCTGGCCGATGCAAATGCATCCAACAGAAGGGGCCATTTTAAGAATGCTGTTTATAACACCACCTTGTCCATATTCGGCAAGAAGATCAACAAGATGGCAGACTGGTTTGAAGCCCCCTCTGAGGAGTTGACACCAGTCATTGAGGAAAAGAGGAGAGCTCTAGCAGCATACAAAGCCTGTTCCAGTGAGCGCAACCTGCAGGTCCTCCAAGCTGCTCGCAGCAAAGTCCAGCAGATTGCCAGATGTGCTAACGACTACTGGCTCCATTCCCAGATACAGATAGCAGTTGACACGGGCAACATCAAGGGGATGTATGATGGAATCAAGCAGGCCCTAGGTCCAACACAGAAGAAAATTGCCCCTCTGAAGTCTGCAAGGTCATCCAGGACCAGGCACAGCAGATGGAATGCTGGGTGCAGCACTAGTGTTGGCAACCTTCAGTCTCGAAAGACTATGGTACCGCACTCTGAATGGTGGTTCTGGAACAGCGTCTAGTGTGGCTGAAAAGGCCGATTCGGGAGTGACAATCCCTTCCACACTGGAAGCAAGTACAGTGTGTCCCTGGTCTGTCTCCCTGGCTATGGGCCTTCCTTCTTTGCCTCTTAGCCTCAGTCTGTTGGCCAAGTGTCTCTTCAAACTGGGAAAGGCCATGCTGCACAGCCTACCTCCAAGTGGGCCGCTCAGAGGCCAGGGTTTCCCACTTGTTGAGGTCCACTCCTAAGGCCTTCAGATCCCTCTTACAGATGTCTTCGTATCGCAGCTGTGGTCTACCTGTAGGGCGCTTTCCTTGCATGAGTTCTCCATAGAGGAGATCCTTTGGGATCTGGCCATCATCCATTCTCACGACATGACCAAGCCAACGCAGGCGTCTCTGTTTCAGCAGTACATACATGCTAGGGATTCCAACATGTTCCAGGACTGTGTTGTTTGGAACTTTGTCCTGCCAGGTGATGCCGAGGATGAATCGGAGGCAGCGCATGTGGAAAGCGTTCAGTTTCCTCTCCTGTTGTGAGCGAAGAGTCCATGACTCGCTGCAGTACAGAAGTGTACTCAGTGTTGGAGGAATCTTAAAATTTGATTTCCTCTTTTGGGGGGAAGCAGAGTAGCTTCAGCAGCAGATCCCCCCTCTTGCTGGGAATCAACCCCAGGGAAGCTCCCACACCTGGCTGACTGCTAATTAATAAAAGACAAACGACGATGGCTGGTTGAAGTTGCTAAAGAAGTCATTTACTCACAGTTCCATAGAAGTATATTTACAGCATCTGATTAGGATCAGAGGTTACACTAAACTTGAGATAACAAGGCCCTGGAGCTGCCTCGTCCTGTGTGCCATGTGGTCAAGATGGCGGCGCCAGCAGAGCCCTGCTGTGAGCCATCCCATCAGGTCAGTGTCCAGTGAGAGGAAGAGAGAGGGTGTGCTTGGAGAGAAGGGAAGGTTATATAGGGTCTGGGCCACACCCCCACATAGTTCACCAAAAGGGGACAGGTAAAGTGTAGGGTCACTGGGCCATGGCTTAACCCTTTCAGGACTGTATCCTGCCACCTTTGGACAGCAGACAGAGGTGCACCAAACTCCAACACCAGGATGCAAGCTCTGTAGACCCGGATCTTGGTATGTTCCGTCAGCTTCTTGTTGGACCAGACTCTCTTTGTGAGTCTGGAAAACGTAGTAGCTGCTTTACCAATGTGTTTGCCCCTCTGAAGTCTGAAAATTGCCCCTCTGAAGTCTGCCACAGGCAAGGTCATCCAGGACCAGGCACAGCAGATGGAATGCTGGGTGCAGCACTACTCTGAGCTATATTCCAGAGAAAATGTAGTAACTGAAGAAGCACTGAACAACATTGAGTGCCTGCCTGTGTTGAAGAAGCTTGACAGTGAACCAACCGTAGCAGAACTTAACGTGGCCCTGGACTCCCTTGCCTCTGGCAAGGCACCTGGGAAAGACAGCATCCCTGCTGAAGTCCTAAAGTGCTGCAAAGGGATTATCGTCACTGAGCTGCATGAAATCCTCTGACTCTGCTGGAGAGAAGGTGGAGTACCACAGGTTATGAGGGATGCAAACATCATCACACTGTACAAGAACAAAGGTGACAGGGGTGACTGCAACAACTACCGCAGCATCTCTCTCCTTATCATTGTAAGGAAGCTGTTTGCCCGAGTTGCACTAAAGAGGCTCCAGGTACGTACTTGCAGAGCGTCTACCCAGAATCACAGTGTGGATTCTGAGCCAACAGGTCCACCACTGATATGGTATTCTCCCTTAGACAGCTGCAGGAGAAATGCAGGCCCCTCTGAAGCCACTCTTTATAGCCTTCATAAATTTCACAAAAGCTTTCAACCTGGTCAGCAGGGACAGCCTTTTCAAGATTCTCCCCAAGCTCAGATGTCCACCCAGGATCCTCAGCATCATCAGGTCTTTCCATGAGGACATGAAGGGCATGGTACTCTTTGATGGCTCAACATCAGACCCCTTTGACATCTGAAGTGAAGTGAAGCAGGGCTGTGTTCTTGCGCCAGCCTTGTTTGGGATTTTATTCGCTCTCCTGCTGAAGCATGCCTTTCCAAATGCAACAGAAGGCATCTATCTCCGGACCAGATCAGATGGAAAGCTCTTCAACCTCTCCAGACTGAGAGCAAAGTCCAAAGTCCAGCTGAAATGACTGCATGACTTCCTCTTTGCCGATGATGCAGCTGTCACCACCCACTCCACCAAAGATCTGCAGCAGCTCATGAATGCAAGGCCTGCAAGACTTTGGACTGACAATCAGACTGACGAAAACACAGGTCATGGTTCAGGATTTGGACTCACCTCCCTGCATTGGAATCACTGCACATGAACTGGAGGTTGTCCATGACTCTGTGTACCTTAGCTCAACGATCTCCGACACTCTTTCTCTCGGTACTAAGCTAAACAAATGCATCGGTAAAGCAGTTACCACATTTTCCAGACTTACAAAGAGAGTATGGTCCAACAAGAAGCTGACAAAACATACCAAGAATCAGGTCTACAGAGCTTGCGTCCTGAGTACATTTCTGTACTGCAGTGAGTCCTGGAATCTTTGCACACAACAGGAGAGGAAGCTGAATGCTTTCCACATGTGCTGCCTCTGACACATCATCGGATCACCTGGCAGGACAAAGTTCCAAACAACATAGTCCTGGAACGAGCTGGAATCCCTAGCATGTATGGATGCCTGCATTGGCTTGGTCATGTCATGAGAATGGACGATGGCCAGATCCCAAAGGAAAAGCACCCTACAGGTAGAGCACAGCTGCGTTACAAGGATATCTACAAGAGGGATCTGAAGGCCTTAGGAATGGACCTCAACAGATGGGAAACCTTGGCCCCTGAGCATCCCGTTTGGAGGCAGGCTGTGCAGCATGGCCTCTCCCAGTTTGAAGAGACATTTGCCCAACAGACTGAGGCAAAGAAGGAAGGCCCATAGACAGGGAGACAGACCAGGGACAGACTACATTTGTTTCCAGTGTGGAAGGGATTGTCACTCCTGAATCGGCCTTTTCAGTCACACTAGACTCTGTTCCAGAACCACCATTCAGAGCGCGATACCATAGTCTTCCAAGACTGAAGGATGCCAATGATGGGGGGGGTTCCTTCTGGAGCATTTGTTGAACTCCCCTTTTACCAGATCGGGACCATTCTGGTGGCCTTGCATTCCTCTTTGCCTGACCTGACCACAAGCCAAGGAACCTTTGCTTATTTGCAAGTAAATGTCAACATGTAGCTTAGTTTCACTTTCCATAGGGCTCAATACATTTGTCGGCTTGGAGGCACGGACTTATTCCTTGAATGTTTTGGTGGGCTGCGTTAATTGAATCAGGACAATTAGGGTGTTGTTGGATTCCTCTCAGCCTGCCCTTTCCAATGGACCAAGGCATGTTCACCTACTCATGAGTAAGCACACGATATGGTTCAGTTTCACTTTCCATAGGGCTCCATGCATTTGCCTTCTGTTACAGTTGCATTATTGTTCTTTGGTTTTTTGGTCATAACTTTTGATAGAATGGAGATATTTCACACCGGTTTTTCCATTGCATTCTGCTGTAAATTAGATATCCAACGGTATATAGCAGTGGTGCCGAACCCATGGCACATGTGCCAGAGGGGGCACTCAGAGCCCTCTCTGTGGGCACATGCACCCACTGGCGGAGGGGGGCGCTGAAGCTGCTGCCCCCCCCCGCTCGTGTCACTTTAAATAAAACGAAGGCTTTTTCCGAGCCTCCGTGTGTTGGGGAGGACGGGCTGCTAACCTCCACCCCGAGCTCACTGCCCTCCTCTCCCCTCATTCTGTTGCCACCCCACCTGCTCCACGTTTTCTTTTCCTTTTGAATTTTGCCCACTCTGTTCGGCTCAGGTCCGTGTTTTCCTCCCGAATGGCTCAGGGCAGTTCACTGGCTGACCACCAGCCAATCGTGAGTGCCCTCCTGCAGCCTCACCCCCTCAGCCATTGAGAGAAAAAAACCCCAGAGCCTTTGCAGCCCGCCTTTCCTGAGAACAGCTCCCCATTGAGTCCTGGGAGAGGCTTTCCTCCACAGCAGAGGCTGAGACAAGTCCTGCGTGTCTACTCAGAAGTAAGCCCCATTAGAGTCGATGAGGCTTACTCCCAGGAAAGAGTGGCTGGGATTGCAGCCTTAGAGCGCGCTCCTGTGCATGTCTACTCAGAAGTAAGCCCCATTAGAGTAAATGAGGCTTACTCCTAGGAAAGAGTGGCTGGGATTGCAGCCTTAGAGCCCACTTCTGTGGGTGGGGCTTTAAAAAAAATTTTTTTTCTTGTTTGAGAAAATGAGCAGTGGCAAGGTCTTGCAGCCAACCCCTCCCTGCCAATATTTCTTTATCCAGCCTGTAATTAGTCTGTGGAACTCTTTGCCACAGGAAGCAGTGATGACAACTTGCCTAGATGCCTTTAAGAGGGGACTGGACAAATTTCTAGAGCAGGGGTGTCCAAACTTTTTGGCGGGAGGGCCACATCATCTCTCTGACACTGTGTCGGGGGCCAGGGAAAAAATAATTAATTTATATTTCAAATTTGAATAAATTTACATAAATGAATATATTAGAGATGGAACTTATATGAATGAATGAAGGTCTTGCAAAAACTCAAGGCCTATAAAAGGCCTTGCACAAAGCAAGACTGGCCTTTCCTTCTCTGCCACTGCTGCATCACAGACGTAAACAGCAAGCAGTGGAGGGAGCCCTCATCCCACAGCTCACACAAGAGGTTGAACAGTTGGCCATCATGCTGAGAGCAGTTGTGTCAGGCCAGCGTGGGCTCCAGCAAGTCTCTGGAGGGCCAGAGGCTTATTGGAGACTGGGGGCCCCCTACAGGCTGGATTGGGAGTCCTCCACAAGTGGCCCCAGGGCTGGGGTTTGGGCACCCCTGTTCTAGAGGAAAAGTTCAACTTTCTAGAGGGAAAGTAATAGGTAAAAATATTTACGTATGAATTTTTTTTCTAAACTAAAACCTTAAATTGCCGTGTTGGCACTTTGTGATAAATAAGTGGGTTTTGGGTTGCAGTTTGGGTACTTGGTCTCTAAAAGGTTCGCCATCACTGCTACATAGCATGATGGAGTTATTCCTAACCATTGTGATTTTAGCGATTTTGCTCACTAGTGGTGTCACTTTCCCTGAGGGTGGCACCCAGGGCCAATGGTCCCCTCGCCCATCCCCTTAGTATGCCAGTGAGCAGTGCTGGAAGGGAGGGCTTCGCCACACCACCAATGCTGCATCCCAACCCAAGGCTACCATTGGAAGTAGAATTTCTGCAGACCGGGGTAGGGGCGTGAGAAGGATGGCAAGGAGGTGACATTTCTGGACAGGGGAGGGCAGAACGGGGAGCAGATTGGGCCTCAGTGCCATATCCTACACCTCCCCGCAAGCTGGCATTACACTCGGCTGCTTGGACTTTTGCCAGCTATATAGCTGGTGAAGATCTGAGTAGCCCGATAGCATTGGCTGGGGTGTTATGCTGCAGGGTAAGGTGGAAAATATTCCCTCCCAAGTTGCACTGGATACAGCACAAGCATGCAGCCTGGCCGCACCAGCACTAGTTAGGATTGAGCTGCCCATGCATTTGTTATTATTGATGCAATTCCTAGACCAGCTTTCAGCCAAGTTACTCCTCAAGTAAACTAACAAAAATCTTATGAAGACTGGTCAAAACCAGTTTTTAATAACCTCCCACATCTTTAGGTATGGATTTTCTCACCCAATGTCTTGGTGTATAGGATATTAATGCTGAACATACAGGTATATGGATGTTACAGATTCAAGAAACCATATTCTTTTTTATGGTGTATGCTTCTTTTCAAATTCTACCAATTCTACCAGGAATTAATAAAGTTAAAGAGAAATCAATTAAAAATCAAAGATGATATCAGTAAGGAAAAAGCCCAGGGACTATACAGCAAGTGGCAGATTAACAAAATTAAAAGCGGACATGGACAACATTCCTTTGGAATGCAGTTGTGTGGATGTCATGGGCACCCATGGAACACTCTGACATGATTAATGTACAGCAATGCAGTTTCTCCATTATTATGCAATTTTAAAGCACGACTTTTAAATGTTCTTTGGAGGATGCATGCTCTTCCACAATATAACTTTGGGGCCAGAGTATTCATCAAGTTATTTTTTAAGATGTAGCAAACAGCAAGGCAACCATCCCCATATCCACACTGGAGCACATATCTAACCGAAGGGCAAAGAACAGTGCTATTGCCTCCTCTGTCCAGACAGGATGTCAAGCTATTCATACTATTAAGGGACTTCAGGGAGTGTTCCACAAAGGCTAACACTGGGACATGGTTTCAATGACCATACTGAAGGACAGAGGATCATTGCCTCCTGGGAAGGAAGTGCACTGCAGGAAGAAAGGATGGGGGCAGAAGGCAAAACACACAGCGTATTCACTAGTATTTCACAGATGAATTTCGGGATTCCTAGTTGTGCTCACACCAAGGATCACTGGTCACTTCCTCCCCTCCCCACTTCCACTATTAGAAGTTTAGTGATTTGGTTTGTGATCCTTGGCTCTTCTCTGCTTGCTATATGTAGGACTGCCAATGTTTAAACAATGTTTAAATGTTTAAACTTGCTGCTGTGCCATTAATGGCAGCTTGATTTGCAGCAATTAGCAAGTGAGGCTTTGACTTTCAAAGTGTGGTGATGAGTGCAATCACCTACTAATTGTTGTCATAGTTAAAGGTGTAGGCACAAAGACCAACTGTTATTCATGTACTCTGCAATAGCCTGTTCTGCACTGGCTCCTGGAGCAAGATGAGTTAGTAAAGTGACCATAAGGATTTCCTTTGTTTGCTCAGTTTGCTGGCACAGTGGAATGATTGTTCCCTGAGGTATTAAGACAAAACAGGGAGAGTGAGTTACAGGGAGGACCAGCAGAACTGCCTCTGGATCTGCCTGGTAGACATTAGAGGATATTTTACAACCAGCTTCAAAGGGGGGCAAGATAGGACAGTTGCTGGGGGGAGGGGCAGAGACCAAGAGGAGACCCAGTGAAAAGGTCAGGGGCTGGACAAAATCTTTTAGGAGAGTGATAATGTTTCTGGGCAGCACTGCTATGCAGAATGATGAAACTGACATTTAGTTTATATGACAAGAGAGCTGGAAGGTAATGGTTTTATAAAAATAAAATTTGGCACAGTGCAGCTTGGCTCGCTTGCATGAGTCATCCAGGCCTCTGGAGTGCTCTCAGTTTGGGCACACCTTGCTGATTAACAAGGCCCACTGAAGATGGGCAGAAAGTGGGTAGTTTTCTAAGGGAATGGGCTGAACACTTAATACAATTAAAAGGAGAAATTGCTAACTACTCAGAACAAATGAGAAAAGCTAAAGGGACTGGCAGATGCCTCTTCTCATCTGCCATTGATTCTGCCCCACTGCTAGTGCAGGGAGCCCCTAAACAATGAGAAGGGTTCATGGTTCTCCGGCAGGCCCTGGGCGTTGACTCCAGCCCAAAAGGAACTGAAAGCCGGATGCTCAAGACCAGGCTTGGCTTGTTGCCGGATGATGATAGCAAGAATGGGGTGAGCAGGGCAGCCAGTCCCTCCCACTACTCCGCCTTCCATCCAGCCCCATTACCTCAGCCCCTCAGGAATCTGGCTTTGTAAGGCTGGGAAGGGGGGGAGCTGGAGATAGACCCAAGCCCAAGCATCACTGAGAAATACCAGCTGGGTGGGAAGTTGTGCCTCCTGGCCTAGAAAAGAAGTGGAGCACTTCAAGACAAGCCTCTTGGGCTCCTTCTCTTAGCAGGCATGGGGGGGTGGTGGACTTACATACAAGGCTTAATGGGTTAAAGCAAAGAACTGGGACCAGGCCTCATAGATTCTTTTCCTAACTGGGAGTGCTGGCAAGAGAGACCACAAGCAGCAGTCCTGTCTCCAACAATAAAAGAACAGTGTACAGTTTTTACAGTGTACAGTTAGAGGAAGATGTGCCTGGACTTGGGTCCTTCAAATTGTCTCAGATGGGAACAGGAAGGGATGAGAATGCAATGACCATAATGGAAGGGGGGATAGTTTGTATTTTTGCTCCCATTTGGGCTGTGAGATGATTCTTGTTGTAGCCCTAGGTCCTCATTTATGTCCAATTGCAGCTGTAACACCTGAAGTGCTGTAGCAATTGGGACAGAATTAAGACATACACAATGTGGCCCATCTTGGATATTCATAAGAACATAAGAACAGCCCCACTGGATCAGGCCATAGGCCCGTCTAGTCCAGCTTCCTGTATCTCACAGCGGCCCACCAAATGCCCCAGGGAGCACATCAGATAACAAGAGACCTCATTCTGGTACCCTTTGAGGGAACTATCCCATTCAACTTTGAGGGAACCATGGGGCAACAGGGAAGAGCCACAGATACCCAAGGTTGTGAAAAGCCCACTATTCTCCCACTGAATTGTCAGCCATAAATAATATGTAGCACAAGGGTAGTACTGCCTGATCTCCAGGATTACAGCAAACTGAAGAAAGGCTGAGAGCCAGGATTATTCTCCACTCCTGGATAGGATCAGAGCACAGTGTGAACAGAATGGGGGTGGGGTGGGCAGACAGCCAGGTCTATTGAGGCCTGTTTGCTGGCTGGTGAAGGCGAGGGAGGGCACTGGAATCTCTCCCCTATAAGGCAGCCACTCTACTTTGGGGCTGTGTTTACACTGAGCCAAGGTGACTCAGCTCCAGGCCTGCATTCCATAGCTGTAGGGGGTGGGATGGGAAAAATCTTCTTGAGATGAATAGATTGGGGAGGTGGGGGTGGGTGGGCATTGTACATCAGAAGCATTCACTCCTGACCCTTCAGAGATTTTGGGGGGTGGGTGTGTGGCAATATGGGGAGCACAAAAAGGGAATTGGGGGCTGGGCAACCTGTAGCACATTTGGGAAGGTTTTGGGTGCAGGGCGGAAAGTATAGGCTGTCATGAAAGTAATCCAGCCATCTGACATATATTTATTTGGGTGGGAAGTCCATGGTTGCGTCAAAGAATGTTGTTCTTTGTTTTAAAAAGTCCAGTGCTTCATTTTGTTTTTTCAGAACTTCATCAGGGAAAACGTGCATAGACAGGATACATTGCTAGATAGCAAGCCAGTAACAGCAGTTAAAAACCAGTACCCTCCAGGTGCTTAGAGTTCCATTTTACTGCTGCATTCTTAAAGCAAACTTAGCCTAATCACAGTATCCCAACTCTGCTAGAAACCTCTTCCTTATAAAGCTCTTAAATGTCTGTTCTTTTTAGGACTGGAAGCCAGGTATTGCTAATATGTACAGCCTGTTGATGTCTGGGGGATGTTTAACCATTTTGATAGCTTCTCTGTAAAGCCTTGGGAAATAAAATCTATTACTGGAAAGAACCTGTGTGGCTTTGAAATTTGATGACCCATTTCAGTTGTATGGTGTGCTGTTGCTGATTGATACAGATGCATTGAACAGCACTGCCTCTCAGGTTCTGCAAGTCTGATTTTTATAGAATGTTTGGTGGTGTCTATGTAGACAAAATTACACTCACAGGGTATCCTATACACACCAGGTGTATCTAGCTGTTGTCTCCTATCCTTAGGATTTTGAAGACGTTGCTGGACCTTGATAGTTGGAGTGAAGGTTTTTCTGAAATTTGCTTTATGGAGAATATTAATAACCTTGTCTGTTGTGCCTTTGATGTAAGGAAGTAAAACATTGCCTTTATATTCAGGTGGCACCTTAGCATTTTTATGTTGTCTGTGAAGTCTCATAACATTGTAATCATTTCTAGTAATACCCATTGCGTTGCAGAACTTATTAGACATGTTGTAATTCCCCTGCTAACTGGTTAAGAGGCACTTTTTCAAGTGGGTGCTCCTCTTTTATTTAGCAGGGGGAGAGTAACTGGCCCACCTCACCCCAGCAGTGTCTTTTCTAGTGGCTGTCTGCTGGTGTTGCATCTTTTTAGATTGTGAGCCCTTTTGGGACAGGGAGCCATTAGATATTTGATTTTCTCTGTAAACCGCTTTGTGAACTTTTTGTTGAAAAGCGGTATATAAATACTGTTGTTGTTGTTGTTGTTGTTCTTCAGACATTGTGGTTCTGAGAGTAATTCTGCTCTATTTATTAGTGTTGATAATCCTTGCTGTTTCTGGCTTGCTCTCTAGCAACGTGTCCTGTCTAGGCACGTTGTCCCTGATGAAGTTCTGAAAAAAACAGAATGAAACATTGGACTTTTTTAACAACATGGATTCTAATTCTTGGAAACAACCATGGTCTTCTCACCCAAATAAATATATGGCAAATAGTTGAATTATTGCTGACCATGAAAACTTGCAAACATGTCATGAAAGTAGTTCTCATAGTCTCCTAGTGCCCTCTGCTGTCCCAGTTAGGGAACTGAACATTACCAGTATTTGTAGTGGGAGTGGTGCCTGGAAGATGATCTTGGCAGTCATCGAATCTGTCCTGATTAGCACAGGACTCCTTGTTATCACTGCCTGGAACCTCTGTGGGGCCATGCAGATGCCCTCAGTTCCAGCCTATTGATACTGTTCCTGTTCTCCTTGCCAGTCCAGGTTCCCTTTGCCATATTCTGGTCCGTATGTGTGCCCCAACCCATCAGACTCATGTCCTGGCAGGATCCCCAGGCTGGCCACCTGGCAAGTCTCCCTGGGGCCAGCCACCAGTCTAGGTTCGGCCTCAGGTACTTTGGGATCTTGACCTGGATCTGGGCCCTACACTCTATCTGATGCAGGTTAGGATGGAGGAGAGCCTGAAGAGATTGTATTCTGAATTGGGACCATGGGATGATGCCCTGACAGGACACCATGAGTCCCTGTAGCCTGCCCAGAGACATGAGTTCCATATTGCTTGCCTCCCTTGTCCTGCTGACCAACTGGGACAACGATTGTTGGCACTCTACAGAGAAGCCAAGAACGTTGTGTTGATTAGGAGCCCTAGGTGCTCTACAACTTGGGTGGGGACAAGTGAGCTCTTCTTCTCATTGACCACAAGGCTATAGACAGTCTAGGGTGATCCTGACATGCTCTATGGCCTGAGATTCTGTGGGGGACCTAAACAACTGGATGTTCAGGTATGGAAACTGAAACGCCCTGAAGGCCACCAGGATCTTGGTGAATCCCTGAGGCACTGCGGTTAAACCAAGTGGCATCGATCTGTATTGGTAGTGCAACTTGCCATACCAAATGCACAGGATCTTGTGGTGGCATTACAGGATTGGGACATGGAGGTAAACTTGACAGGCGTTCGGATGCCAGAAAGGCCTGTTCCTTGAGGGCCGCCACTACAGACCTCCAGGTCTCCATCCTGAACTTTTCAAAAACATGTTCAATCATTTTATGTCCAGGATGGCCCTCAAGTCCCTGTTCTTATGGGAACCAGAACCAAATATACCCCCTTGCGCCTCTATTTGAGTGGCACTATCTTGTTGGCTCTGGTGTCTAGGAGATGCTTGATGGCCATCAACTTCTGATGGTGTTTTGCCGGATCCCTTGATACTGGGACTGATCAAAAATACTCTTGGGCAATTCTGATAAACTCCAGGGCAAAGCCCTGTGACACCATTTGAAGGATTTATGCATCAGAGGTGGTCCCAAGCAGGTGGACTACAAATGCCAGGAGACAGACACCCATGGGGATGGACTCGTCTCGAGACCAGCATCATGTGTTTCTCTTTTCTTTACCGGATCTGAGGGTTCCTAGGCTAGGAAAGACCCTGACTCCGTTCCACCTGTTCCTTCCCCTCTGCAAGGACTCTCTGGCACGGGGACCTGGGTAGAAGGGCCGAAAGGAATGAGCCTTGATTTTGGTGTGTTCTTTCCTCCCAGGGGATAAAACCTTGTGCTTGTCCTTAGTTTCAATTAAGAATGGATCAAACATTTCCCCAAAAAGCTTGGAGCCTTGGAAAGGGACTCTCCCTTACAGAGAAAAAGGAATTCATTACCTGTGAATCTCCTGTTCTGGAAATAGGGAGGGGGCATTCAGCCCACCACTCTATCCTCGGCTTGTCACAGCACTACAATATACAATATACAAAGGGACTCCTACCAACTTGGTTACGGAAGCTGAATCCCCATTCCACTGTCTGAGCCAGATATTGTGTATGACAGTCATGTTGGCAGCCATGGCCCTAGCGCTCAGCGGCTTGGAGTCAGAGATGGCGCAGAAAGCAGCCTCCAGTGAAAGAGGAAAGATATTCCTCTTCATCTGCCCTTCCTCCCTGTTCGAGGATGAAAGAGTGGAGCTAAGATTCAGAGACAATTCCTACTTTTTGGACTTTGTATACCTTCCTTGACTTTCCCCATCCACCCCTTGGGGAGTTTGGGCGGGGGGAGGGGATGAAGCTGCTTCATCAGAGGAGAAAGAAGACTCTGCATCTGACTTGGAGCTGAGCGACCTCTTGCGTTTTGCCTTGTGGGGGGGGGGGAGACACGCTGCCTGGCTTACTCTAATGATGCTCTACAAGCGCAATTCTAAAGCCCCATCCACCGCCTCCCTGATCAATTTTGCCAGCTTGCTCTTAGGAGTCTTGCCCTTACTGCTCCTGGGTCCTTGCCCAGGTGGGGGGAATTAGACCCTGCCCCGCTTCCTCTGCTGATGACTCGCCGGCCCCAGTACCTGCGTCCATTGTGGCCCGAAGAAATCGTGGGATGAACTGCGCTGGGCAGGAAAGCAGGAATTTCTTACCTGATAATTCCAGTTCTGGGTGAGGAAGGGTGGCATTGTTCACTCCTGGGATGGTCCCTCCCCTCAGGAGGCAAAGTCGGTTGTAAAGTTGGGCTTCGCTACATCCTCCCAGACAAGGCTGGGACAATGCTGGTAGTCCTCGGGAGCAATTGTAGCCCGTTGGGCCACCATCCAACGCCACAAGGGCCGAGGCAGGACTTGAATCTGGACTAATATTAAAACTGGAACTGAGAGAAACTGAATAACCAACAACAGGAACACAACCTGGATCCGTTAAGGCCGGACCCGGGGGGGGGCAAGCTGTTCCCCTGAAATAAAATGGAGGTGAAGGCCACTTTTGCCTTCAAAATGAGGAGACCGGGGAAATCCCTGGTCAGACAGCCCCCCCAGAGACTGGCGCTGCGGCGGGCACAATGGCACCCTTCCTCACACATAATTCTCAGGTAAGAAATTCCTGCTTTCTCTGGGCAAGGAAGGGTTGGCATTGTTCACTCCTGGGATATACCAGAGCCGATCAGATGGGTGGGACCAGTGGAGGGGACTCACTGAAGATCTCACCACCTGCTGCAACACCTTATGCCCCAAGGCTGCGTCTGATGAAGCAGCTGTAGTGTTTGGCGAATGTATGCATGGAGGCCCATGTTGCTGCCCTACACACTTCCTTTAAGGAGGTGTAACCGTTGAATGCCACCGAGGTGGTGGTGCTCCTGCGGGAATGTGCAGTGATCCCCTCGGGCAGAACCTCCCCCCCACCCCCCGGGAATAGTAGGCCAGCTCGATGCAGGCCTGCAGTCACTGTGCTAGAGACCTGGCAGAGGCCTTGTGACCCATGTTGGAGCCCTTATAAGTCACAAAGAGGGATTCCAACCTTAAATTCCTTGGTTCTCCGCACATAATAACGGAGTGTTCTAGGCATGTCCAAGGTGTGCCAGGCCTTCTCCTTGGGGTGAATGGGATTTGGGCAGGATTAGCTCTTAGGTTTGATGGAAAAGGGTGTTCACCTTTGGAACAAAGGTGGGATCTAGCCTGAGAATCACCTGGTCCTTGTGAAAGATGGTGGTGATCCACCCAGAATGGGTGGCAGAATGGTGGTTATCTACTCAGAGTAGACTAGGTCACAATGTCCCACTCAATCTCCAGGCCGTCAGATGGAAGATGCACGGCTGTGAATGTGCCATTGGACACTGGAGCAGGAGGTCGTCCTGATCCAGCAGCTTCCAGGGGTCCTGAGTTGACAGGCGGAGGAGCTCTGGAAACCACGGCCACCGAGGCCACTTGAAGGTCATCAGGATGATTTCAGCCTGGAGCTGATCCTGTTCATATGTTGCTGCATGAGGGGCGGGGGGGGGGGGGAGAGAATAATCATACATCAGACCTTCTGGCCATGGACTCTGCAGGGTGTCCAGTTCTTCTGTGCCCTCCTGAGGCCCCCTTGCAAAGAATCTTGGGACCTCTGCATTTTACCTTGTTGCAAACAGGTCCACTGTTGGAGTCCCAAACCTTCTTGACACAAGGGCAAACGCTTGAGGGTTCAGCTGCAACTCTGTCTCCTGGATCTGTTGCCTGCTGAGCCAGTCTGCCATGGTGTTGGCCAGGCCCACCACATGCTCCGCCTCAGTCGCTAGGAGATAAGCCTCTGCCCATGCCAAAATAGCCGAGGCCTCCCTGTGGAAGGCTGAGGAGTGCAGGCCCCCCTGTTTGTTGATAGAGGCCTTGGTGGTGGTGTTTTCCATCTTGATCAGGACCTGGGCTCCCTGTATCTGCAGCACAGATGACTGGCTAGCCTGATGGCCCTGAGTTCCAAGAGGTTGATGTGGCTGTTCTGTTCCTTCTCTGATCAAATGCCCTGGGCAAGGTTCCCCTGAATGTGCACTCCCCACCCAGAAGGCTGGCGTCTGTGGTGATTACAATCCAGTATTGGTTCCCAAAGGGGGAACCCATGGCCAGTCGCTTCCGATCCCTCCACCAGGCCAGGCCCCTCCTGATGGGCAAAGGAAGCACTGTTGTAGCATGGACACAGTTCTTTATCTTCTCCTGGAAGGGTAAGAGGAAGCCCTGGAGCCCCCTGGAGTGGAATCAAGCCCACAGAATGACATCCTGGCAAGAGATCAGGAGGCTCTCGGCAGTGTGCCCGTGGGGAAACGCTCATCCACACTCTACCAGTGAGGCTTCACTCTGCTGCTGCCAGTTTTTGCAACTGTGCTGAAGCATCCACAGGGTCCTCCACGCTTCCTGCTTCAGTGAGGAAGCTATTGAGGCCTGTAGGCCCCAAACTCTCTGTGCTGAGCCTATTCCTGGTTAAGGAAGGAAGGAGAGGAGCGGTCAAGGCAAGTGGGAAGGTGAAAATGGTGACAAATTCCGGCGGAGACTGCTGAGCTGGATAGAGCTCAGTTTTCACATGATCTGCTCTGTGCAAGGACAGAGCCAAAACTGGGAATTGGGAAGCCCTCCCGCTGGGAGTAGACCAAATCCAGTTCGGCCCTGTCTCCTGCAGTGGGAGGGACTACCCATCAGTGATGAATGCTCCCCTCCCTCTTACAGAGAAATTTAGATTTAGGACTCTGCACTTGCTATATAACTTTCAATGTATGTTTTTATTATATGTTTGTTGGATGTTTTAGGGTGTGTAATTGTTTTATTGTATGTTTAAGATTTTGTGGATTTGTGCTTGTTAATTTTAGTTATTAATTTAAATTATTTCTACTCTGCCATTCCTCCGCTGAAAGCAGGTGCCCAGGACAGCTTACAATTTATAGAGTTAAAAATAAAAATACAAAACTATAATAGAAAAAAGGAATACATTGGGGGGAACACGAATTTAAGGAGGGCAAAAATATTCAAGGAACTGCTATAGAGGCACACACACAAAATTCTTCATTCTGTATCCACATATCTGCCCCACCTCAATAGTTTAGTTATGAAACCAGTCTCACTCACCCTCACAAAAAAGCCTTAATAGGAAGCAATTTATTCCCATTTTACAGATGAAAACCAAGGTTAAAGACACTTCCCAGGGCATTCCACTGGGCAGATTTCAACTCAGCTCAGAGTTCAACAGTTTCTTCCCAAATACTCTTCTAGAGTATTTGACTTGCTAGCACCTCTGAGATCTGATTAAATCATCTGAAATGGTTTCGTTGAAAAGAACATGGTGCTTACTTGGAGATGTGACAACAGTGAAGTAGCTCTCAGGGAAATGAGCAATCCAGTGTGGAACTAGCAGGCAGATGGATTTGAGTCTGGTTTCAAAATTTCTACGCAGCCATAAAATCATCAATCTGATCCAGTCACTATCAGCCTAACCTAGCTCACAGGGGTGATGGATGGATAAAACAGATTCATATATGCCTGTTTAAGGTTCTTTGAAGAAGGCCAGGGTACAAATATTTATTCTGGCAAGGCAATACAGAGAAGATCAGAGAGGAATATGGGAAAAATACTGGATTTTACTTCTACATATTGGTATACCATAAGTACCAGCAAGATATGTATACAGTATATATTGTTTGAATGTCTGAATCTAGCAACATCACATCAAAGTTGTGATGGAAAGCTGCTCTGTTCAGCTTTGAAGTCACTATAGGAAAAGTTTTATTTAAGGCCTGTTAGTATGTTACATTTTCCACTCACAAGACTCCTCTCAAAATTGATTTCTTTGGTTGGATACATACAAAATTATAGCAACATTCTAATCCCCCCCCCCACACACACACAATTTCTGAAAATTCTGCTGATCATAACAAGTCATCCCACTATAGGGGAGAGGGTTGGAAATCAACAGCCCAATCCTATGCATGTCTACTCAGAAGTAAGTTCCATTAGAGTCAATGGGGTTTACTCCCAGGAATACGTGGCTAGGACTGGCCTGTAAATCCTCTCCTGCTAAAAATGATGCAACACCAGATTGATTAATCTGGGCCAATTAGATCACAGGGAAATGACTAGAAAGGGTGTTTTTAGCCAGACAGAAGTAGAAACTGTTAGCCTTTTTCAAAGAACAAGATTCTGCGAGACATGTACAAGCATATAAATTTTAAAAACTAACAGATGTGCTTAGATAGTAGGAACTATATGGAACTGAAGAAGTTCTTCTGGGAAACTACAAATCACAGGGCTGCACATGGATGTCAGGCAAGACAGATGAAAGTCACAGAAGAGAGATAAGTTTCCCCCCCAGTGACTGAAATGCAGTAGGGACAAAGAAGTTACTTTTTATTTTTAACTCTTTATAAAAACTTAACAGAAAAATATATACAAGCTTTTGGGAATAAAAAAAGGCAATGTTTTCCAGACCCTTATCTGGATCCAGTGTCTTCTGATCCTTCCACACCAAGATGGAGTCTTTCATCCCTTCCCAAAATCACTTACAATTGCTGCCCATTAGAACTCAGGGTCACTGGCAGCCCCTGGAGTGTGCCATGGATGGTCCCGTATTTCTGCCGCAGCTCTTCAAGCTTTGAAGCTGAAAAAGTAATATGTTGTCTGCAGCGGCCATGGTTAGTTAACTCATTTTTGCCTGGCCCCCGGGTATACACTTTTAGTCCCTGTTGTGTATATGCAACATTGGGCAGAAATGGCTTAAAGGTACTAAGGCTCTCAGTACCTCTGCGCCAGACTCAAATAAGGCAAACCACCTACACTGTTTTGGGGCACAAGGGGACACAGGAAGCAGCTGCTTCAACTCTCATGAGTGCCATTACCCAGTGTAGCACCCAATCTGTCCCTTAATTGCATCCCCCCCACCTCTGAAGACAGATTTTAATCACACCTCCCCAAATTCCCATCCTCTGAAAAGCTGGGATCTTCCACAAGATTAGGCCAAATCAGAAAAAGCAAGAGCTAATGTACATCCCAGTCATGTCAGCTCCCGAGTCATCGCGATCTCTTATTCAGATAAAGGAATTAGATCAATTAGAGCAGAGGGAGGAAGAGCCAACAAACATTCCAGTTGTGGGAGAAAGGAACACCAGAGACAAGTGTCCACTGCAGATGATGCCAGAGGGACATTCATGGTAGCAGCCCTCGAGTCTGATACTTACACAATGTGGCTTGAGTGCTGCCACTCCAAGCTATCTTCTCTTCATGTCGCCTTTCCACAATCTTCATGACACACTCAGAAGTTTCTGTAACCTGGGCCAAGCCTTGCAGCTCCTTGGTTGGTTCAAAAATACATGGAAGTCAAAATTATCCTACTAACCTAGTGTGCTCATTCTGCTTCACTCTGGTATTTGGGGGGGGGGTGGAATTAGGGGGGAAAGATTTGTTCCAGGAAAGATAATCTCATATCAAACAAATTCCAGTGGGTTAGCCATGTGCGCTGGTATTTGTTGCAAGACAAACAGACTTACTATGGCATAATATTTTGCGTACTAGAGTCCACTTCAGAGGCAAGAAGCATTATTCTCAGTTGGCAGACTATCGTAGATACTCACCTACAGGGTGAGAAATTTCTGCCAATAAATCAAGCTTAGATAAATAATCACCTCTATCTCCGAGGTCACTCAGGGGACAGGGCTTTTCAAGCAACTCCAGAGAAGTTGCTCTCCAAGGGGCAGGCAACAGAGACACAATGATGAGATGATTAGAAGGTTGTGAATCTCCAAGGAAACCCCTGCTAAGCTCCAGCCAAAGTTAACCTTTACACTGCTCCTGAGACTTTCATTGAATTCAAGCAAGCCTCGTTCTCTTTAGCAGAGCTGCCGCAGTCTTGTTCCATTTTGCAAATGCTTGAATTTTACAGAGGTCTGTTTTTTGGAACACCAGGATGTAATCCTCGTTTCCATTTAAAACAAAGTCCCAGGCTACAATTCAGTGCACCATTACTTAAGAATCATACCCATGGAAAGCAATGCGTCTACTTCTGAGTAAATAGGGTTGCAACTATGTGACCTGCCCACAGTCATTCTCTGTTGCTTGTCTCTCTGCTGTGAATTGAATTGTACACTCCCAGTTACGTATTATAATTTGTATGTTGCATGTACAGCCTCCAGCTTAACATACCAGGCACCTTAAAGAAAGATTCGATTAATGGTTCTCCTGCAGTCATTCCCAACCTTTTTTCACTTGCATACCCTGTGGCAGCCGATTTCCATAAATTGTACCCCTCATACTAGCTAAATGTTTGCCATTAATAACATAAGTCTTCATTTCCTCTATATGAAAACCCATACTTCATGTATTCATCACAGTATTTTCTCTTTTTATCAGTTTGAAGAACTTTTCAGTGTTTTGCACCAGAAGTGACCTGAGAAATTCTTGGTGAATGATCACTTTCCATATTTTTACTGTGCTGGTTTTCAATCACTGATTCATACATGAATTGATGCAATTAGCTCTTGGTGAGGCTTTCACAGGCACCTAGCTACCTCCCTTCTTGCCTTACTGACTCTGCAAGGCATTCTGGAGCACTACTTGCCATTTTCTGCCATTATTCAATTCTTTTTCAAGTACCCGTAAAGGTCCTGTTGGGTGCCCCTCAGGTTGGGAACCATTGTTTTACTGGTATGTTGTTTACTGTGCACTTACTCAGATAGTGTTTACAAAAAGGTTGTGAAGACCAGAATTTTAAAAGTTAAGGAATAAAAAGGTATCTTATGATCTTTTACTATATTTTTTAATAAATTGGAGACTGTACAGTTCTTAGGTAACAATTTACTGGTAGGTTATTTTTCAGGATCTGGCTTCAAGTAAAATCAGACAAAACTATAGTCAGACATCCCTTTAACTTATTCAAGGGTCATAAAACATTCCATGATTTTTGGCTCGAAACCTGCTCTCGACTTATCTGTAAGATCGACTTATAGGTGGGTGTCTACGGTAATGCATATGCCGCATGGGTACAAAAGGAAAGAGTTGGGCCAAAAGGCTACAACATGTCAAAGGAATCATTAGATCTGTAGAGTTCACATGTATGTACAGCAGGGGTGCTCACACTTTTTTGGCTCGAGAGCTACTTTGAAACCCAGCAAGGCCTGGAGATCTACAGCCCCCCTCCAGCTGTGCCACCACCTCTGAGCATGTGCAAAGTGTTTTTTCCCCTCGCCAGACTGGGTGCCCCGCCCCCTCCAGCTACGCCACCGGCTGGAGGTGCTCCTGAGCACGTGCAGAGCGCCTTCCCTGCACAGGCTCGCCCCCTCTGCAGGGACGCCCTGCCTAGCCCATGCCGGGAGCCCCCCGCCTGCAGGAGGACCGGCAGAGGAGCAGGTGGCCGGGCTTGCCCTGGCAGCACCCTCCCCACAGGGTGCTGAGGGAGGGGGGAGGGACTGCCTGGTCCAGCAGCAGGTGCAGCAGCAGCAGTCACGCCTCCCAGAGCAGGCAGGCGGGCGAGCAGCCTGGACCACCTGCTGCCCTCCCGCAGCCCCCCGCGCTCCGCCTGCAGGGACCCCGCCGCCCGCTCACCTTCCAGCCCAGGGCTCTACCCTGGGGTGGGCTGGAGAGAAGCCACCGGCTGTGCTTTGAGCACGTGCAGAGCGCCTTCCCTGCACAGGCTCGCCCCCTCCGCAGGGACGCCCTGCCTGGCCCGTGCCGGGAGCCCCCCGCCTGCAGGAGGACCAGCAGAGGAGCAGGTGGCCGGGTTTGCCCTGGCAGCCCCCTCCCCACAGGCTGTGGAGGGAGGGGGGAGGGACCGCCTGGTCCAGCAGCAGGTGCAGGTGCAGCAGCAGCAGCAGTCACGCCTCCCAGAGCGGGCGGGCGGGCAAGCAGCCTGGACCACCTGCTGCCCTCCCGCAGCCCCCCACGCTCTGCCTGCAGGGACCCCGCCGCCCTTCACCTTCCAGCCCAGGGCTGCGCCCAGGCCACCCTCTACCCTAGGGGTGGGCTGGAGAGAGGGGTGCTTCCTCTCACAAAAGCTGCACGGCGGGGAGGCGAGGTGACGCGAGGCTCTCTTCTCCCTCCCCCCCACCCACCCTTGTCCGGCGGCCTGCGCTGCCGCAGCTCCAGCCTCTCCTGTCCAGCCCGGGCGCTGAGGGGGAGGGGGTGCGAGTGGAGCGACAAACGGCGACTGCGCTCGCTCTCACTTCGTTTTTCCGCCCGCCCCGACGCCCGGTGAGAGTCACAGAGCGCGCGCACACCCTCGTCGCACTCTAGGCTGCCCCTGTGCAGGCTCTCAGAACCCAGAAGGCAGCTCTTTGGCGCCACCTGCTGGCCAAGCCGCGGAACTGCAGGAACAGCTGGAGCAGCTCTGCGATCGACTCATTTTGCCCTCGCGATCGACCTGTCGATCGCGATCGACCTATTGAGCACCCCTGATGCACAGCATGGTCACAAAAACTCAGTGCATACTTAAATCCGAAATCCAGACAATCTCTTGCCACAGGGACTGTGTGGCCATCATTTATACTTCATGCATCTGATGAAGTGGGCTCTAGTCCACAAAAGTTTATGCCACAATAAGCCTGTTTGTCTTTATATTGTTACTAGAATGTCATGCTTAAACAAGATGGTCTTGGATGTAAAACTAGGAGGTAGTAAAAATTACATATCCACTCTGGCTTACAGATTTAGATACACACATTTTGCAGGATCTAGTTTTACGACCTGGATCTAATGGTAAACCTGGATTTGGGATGTTGAAGGGAACATTTCAACATTCTATCGGCAGTGAACTTTGTCTCTCTGGAGGAGCACACATGAAAGCCCTGATCTGCAGCATTACAGCTCAGACCCAGCTTTACAGGAGGCCTAGAAAAAGGGTGGAACCAGCTGGGGAAGCCAACTATATGGCTGCAAGGAAGTCACTTATGGCATCTTCTATCCCTATTTTCATACTCTTCACTCTCCCAGCTTTCCTTTCCCCAAACTTGGAGCCAACTGCAAGATTAAGAGCATGCCTAATTAACTATATTAAACTACCACCACCCACCTGGGACTTCTACTCCTTCCCTCCCCTCCTACCCACACCCCAAGTCTCACCTGCATGCACAGTACCAGGCTGTGATGCACCGACTGGAAGAGAGGACCACAAGGGCTCAGCCTAGGAGCAGGGTGCCCACAATATTTCTGCAGTTCATTCTCATACACCTGCCCAAAGGTCATAAGCAGTTGGTTGAAGTCAGAGACCACCAGTTTGAGGGTCTGCAGGACTGTGGCGCTGTTGGGTAATGAATCTGCACCAGCTGGGTCCCCATGCAGGAAGGAACACTGAAAGACACAATTTCGATGATGAAGGGAATCATAGAATCATAGAGTTGAAAGGGGCCTAAAAGGTCATCTAGTCCAACCCCCTGCTTTAGGTAGGAAATCCTCTTAGAACATTTCCAACAGGTGCTTGTCGAGCCTCTGCACTACCTCTCTCAGCAAGTTACTGTAAAATCAAGTCAAGAAGTTCTGGTAGCTTGCCACACAGTACAGCTATGCAGAATCATGGATCCTCTATTCTAGTCCCAACAGCTCCAGATGCACACGTGATAGCTATTATACAGTATGTGCACTTAAGGTCTTTCTATGCCACTGCCTTCTCCTATTGCTAGACAATAAGCAGGCTCCAGTCTACTTATTACTTACAGTGTACTTCAAGTGTACTTTCAGGCCTTTCGTATGATGTTCAGAGGAAATTCCTTGTATTAAGGCAAGGTACCTACAGCAAACCTGATAAAACCTAAAACTTAGTTAAACATTTCTATACTGAGACCCAGAGCCTTTCAATCTCAGAGGGTTTAAGACTGTATTCAGGATACAATACTAAGAACAATACTGGGTGAATTCCTAGGTTGGGTTTTTCCCCCCTTTTTGGAAGATTCAGAAGGACAGCTACATCATATACCTTCAGAACATGCCATTTTTAGAAGACTACAGAGGGCCTTGATTTGGCAAACATGGAGGAGAGTCCAGAGGTGGGGCTTGTGGATTCCACAAGAGCCTCCTTTCCTTCAAAATTCAAGCACTGAACTGTTTCACAAAAGAAGTTAGAAGTTCCATTAGAAAAGCAGAGAGAGGTGGGAATAGTCTACCTTCTATCAAGTCAGACAATTGGTCTATCTATCATCAGAAGAGTAGCTAGGTAATTTTGTTATGAGAAAATCTTCCCCCCTCCCCCCATTTTATTGTATTTCTGGTTATGCTACATTTCACAAGCCTTCATATATGGATGCTAGCATGCAAGATTAACTATTCTCCCAGAAACACTGGTCAACAGGCCTCATTTCCACTTTGGTCAAGCCCAGCCTCTTGGTTGCTTGTTTGTGTTCCCTCCCCTTCCCTCCACAATCACACATCCTGGAAGGAAAATGATAATCTCACTTTGTGCCTCTAGCATAGTGCAATTTGGTAATCTTGTCATGCTTGGTAATCTTGGTAATCTTAGCAATCTTTCCATTGTATCTACAGTTTGTGTTTGCTTTCCTGAATGCGATTCCACTAACTTCTGTATTTTGTACCGAAACCTTGAATTATACCTGTATTTTGCATTAACTTAGGTAAACCTCATTTTAAGTTGCCAGACATCTCCTGACACCAGGGGGCTAATCTGCATTTTAGCTGACACTGCTAGCCCTGCTTAGCCATTGTAAAGTTCCCCCCTCCAGGATGCCAGTCATCAACCTTCTGATAACATTTGCATTATGAACTGATACCTACATCCTAAGCCCCATTCAAACCTCAAGTTAACACATTTATCCCCAAACATTCTGCTTATATGTAAGCATCTTTCCAAAATCCTTAAAAACTAAGGGGGTTTGACTAGCAAGTGGTCACTCCTTGAGTGTCCAGACACAGGGTCACTCTCCAGAGTGTTCAAACACGCTGCTTACAGAAACTGCTGCTCACGGACTACCCAGACATGTAGCTATACTTTGTACTTCGAACTTTCACTTCTCTCACCCTTCCCCATTTTCCCTTCTCTCCCCATCTTCAGCTAGCAGCTGGGGTTGGCAGAGCAGGGATCCCTGAAATCCTTCCCAGGAGTTCTAGTAGAAAACCAGAAATCCAAGAGAGGGGAGTGGGCCAGCAAGTAGAAAAAATCAGTTGGATCTGGCACTCACAGGGCCACAGGACCAGGGCGAAGAAATTAAGACTGAAGATGGGAAGGAGATTAGCAGCCCAATACTGAGCTGCCTGATGCGCGATGCTGCTTCAGTGCCAAAAATGCTACTGCGGCATCCAACATGTGCCAGGCAGCTTGTGGCAACTCCTTGGGATATCATCCCCTTCCCCCAGGTAAGGGAAGTAGCTCCGCAATGGGGTTACTCAACTCTGCAGTGGCTCTTCAGCTGGCACAGAAAAAAGGAGCTCCACGTGGGGCCATGAGGCCTGACATGAGGCTCAGGATCTGGTGGAGCTGAGCTCCGCCCTGCTCCCTCCCCTCTACCCCGCCAAGCCCATGTCCTCACTCACTTGCCGCTTCCTGGCAGTCCAAGCGAACACAGGGTGGCAGAATGTAGGCCCAGCACCAGAGCCAGCCGAGCACAGGCTCACACTGGGCCTGCAGTAAGGCTCGCATGCCTGCAGGAAGCGCACCGGGCTGTGGATCAGGCCCTAAGACCTCAAAAAGAATAGACTGTGCAGGAGATAAAAGGTCTGTCCAAAGGGATGAACAGAAGGAGAAAGAAGGTTGAGGTAAAGCCACTTGAGAAGGGAAACTGGATAAAAGAATTTGCTAGCCCTATCTTAATGCCCACTTGTCAATATGCACACCCACCACTCGGGTAGATTCTCACTAAAGAACAGTAAATCATAGAATCACAGAGCTGAGAGAGGCCATTCACTCTCTCAGGATCAACTCCACCTGCTCACCTTACATCCTATGTTGAACCAAAACAGCCCAGCAGATAGGGTGCTACAGATAAAGAATTGTCACACCTCATAATTGTGATAAAATAAGTTCCAAAAGGCTCAAGCAAATAAATGGAGTTAAGGAACAGCAACATCTTCCTTACCTACTTAGGACACACACTGTAAAGTACCCACTGTCACCTGATAAAGTGGTCTGCAAAGAGCTCACCTCCACCCTTAGATCCTGCAGAGTTGCTACCATTTCCTCGAGCTCCTTCGATAGTTCCAGCAGTATTTTCTCATGGGATGTTGTTGACAGCTGGGACCTTTATAGACATTAGGAAGGAGGTTAGACATCAGGATGCTTGGATTCCACCAGACTTGGAAAGGGGAATAGAGGTATAGGAGGCCATGAAATTTGGAGTTTCCACCCCCCAGTTCAGATTCCCATTGATCAAGTTCTCCCTTCTGTTTAATTTCTGGCTTGGGCTGAGACCCAGATAGCTCTTGCTCTATTCTGGTTCTAGAAAGAATTTGGTCCAAGGACTCTTTGGGCTCTGTCTTTTCCACAGGAAGTAGGGTGGGGATGAGGGAACAGGGAAGCTGACCTTTTCTGGACTGCTTCTTCACTCAATAGGAGGGGCTTGATGTCTGAGCTCCACAGATGACACTCTGGGTTCAACACTGCTTGCAGGTTAGAGCTGGAGAAAATCTGTTTGAGAAATTCTCCATTCTTCTTAGCTATCTGCTGAAAAGATTCTTCTGCGCTGGAACAGAAAGGACGTTGAAGAAACCACAGGGACAGGCTGCAAGACCCAACAGTTAAAACAGCAGACTCACAGCCCAAACCTGGGGTGAATGGGGCTGCAGCCACGTCAACAATGGCTGCTGCTGCATCCTGCGCACTCTGGGCAGCAGCCAGCGGCTCCTTGGGAGAAGGGGACTTTTGTCCCCTTCCCCTGGGTAAAGCGTGTAGCCCCCACGATGGGGTTACTCAATTCACTGCCAACCAAAAGGTCGGTGGTTAATCAAGAGTCTCCATGTAGGGTGGAGAACCCAACACAGAGGCTCTACATCCAGTCCCACCTCCTTCCTGTCCTGCTCCCTCCCCCCAGAATGCCTCCTCCCCCCCCCCGGAACGGTGGTCTGCATGACCGCTGAGTGGCGAAACTTCGGTGGCCACCCAGCCGTAACCCAGCGCTGGCCAGTAGTGGGCTACCACCGGTGTTCGCCTGGTGCTAGGGCCTGCAAACATGCCTTATGCCGGTGAGTACTGTTCAAGATTGGGACCTCAGGCAACTTATCAGATATCCTACTGATCCTGCTCCCCGACCCAAAACTGAGTCCTCGGAAACTGATTCCTGAGCCCCTTTGGATGGCTGCTCTTTTTTTTTTTAAATGCTTGCAAAACCCTGAGAAGTGAGCATTTTCATGTTTTGTTTTTAAAAGTCAGCCATTAGAAAATGGGTTTCTAGTTGTGGAGTTCTAGAAAATGCAGTGCGTTAACCTAAGCCAAGTTTCAGAATCGGAGCGAGTAAGCACCAAACTCCAGGCCCACTGTCAACAACACCAGTTCAATCCTGCTGAACATGAGTGACAATAAAGCAAATACATAGCACAAAGATGCCAATCCAGTAGGCCAAGCAACATCAGCTTTTTGGCAGAAGACATGCCAATGCAGTTTGTGCTTGGATAAAACCCTTACCTGGAAAAACTGCTGGAATTGGCTACAGAGTCCAAAGGTGTGATGTTACCCTGAGGTGGAATCGCAGCCAGTAAATGTTCCAGGAAGCTAAGTTGCTTCTGGGCACAGGCTTTTCCCTGTGGGCATATCACAACAAAGTTATCCAATTAACCAGGGAGAAAGGAGAGAATAACATTTCCTGACTCAGTGATGTGGCACAACAAGCCCCAGTCATTTTCGGTGGTGGTTTCAGGAGCACTGTTTCCAAAAGACAGGAAGCAATGGTAGCCATCAAAATTGCACCCCCCCCAATGCCCCATTCTTAGTACTGCATTCAATATAGGCACTATAAAAAGAGAATGTAAGACAAGCCCTGCTGCACTGGATCCGATTATGTCCGTGGCAGACACTGCTGCTCCGTCCCACAAGGGAAGGGAGCGTTGAGGGGGGTTCAGGATGGATATGCCAGATGCTGGGCGCCACTTCAACTACAAAAGGCAGGAGCGCAGAACACCAAAAGGTTTATTAAACAACTTCCCATGTTACAGCTCCTGGTAGTGGGTGCCTGAGTCATCCCTTCTCCTCAGGTCTTTGGCAGGGCACCAATGCCAAGGACCCACAAGCAAGGACCCAGCAGAGCACTGCTTGTCATCCTTTAACACCCTCCCAGTCCCAATACAGCTCCAGGTCCAGATGGAGTTCCAGGGTTGGTCAGGCTGCTGCTAATGATCAGCACTGGCGGGATGATCTCTTCCTCCGGGCCGCCCTCATCACCAACTGCAACTGGCCAACTACCAAGGCAAGCCCAAGACTCTCCCCTCCACTTCTACTGCAGTGCCCATCTCATGGTCCCAGCTAGGGCCAGCCGTGAGGCAGGCCCTGGGCCAGCCGCTCACCTCCAGCAACGGCTCCAGGGCAAACCATTCCCTTGGGGGAGATGACCTGCAATTATTAGCCCAGCCCAGACAGGATGGAGTTGAGACACAACCAGTGTTCTCTCCAGCGGAACCGAAGGCATGGCTGGTTTGGCTTCTAGTTGTAGGCTGGTTCCCTCAGTTTACTAGGGCTGGCTTTTATGCCTCTGGCAACAGGGCAGACCCAGGTGAAGTCAACGTCCCAGAAGGCCAGGACCGAAAGTCTAGTCAGGAATCTGCCTGGGCTGCCCTCTCATCTTGGTACATGTCGCTGGCCCAGAGATCATGTTCCTCTCCCCAACAGATCCATCAAGCTCAGCAGTATTCCTCAGAGAAGCCCACAAGCAGGGCAACAGTCTTCCCCTGCTTTTTGTCCCTAGCAACTAATAGCCAAAAATACAGCCATGTGCAGAGAGTGGGGAAGGACGCAGACACTATTTCGAAGAAAAAAGTTTGGACATTTAAAGCTGCTAGAAAGCAAAACTAACAGTGTTAGCCAAACAGAGAAGATTAAGGGCACAATCCTGAGTGTGCCTTGGGCTGGCGCAAATCCATTGTGCCGGCCCATGAGGGTCACAAATGTGCCATAAAATGTGCCTCATCAAGAGTCGGCTGGGCTGGCACAGGGACGCATGCTGGCCCACAAAGGTTCAATCGAACCTCCACACTGACTCTGGCAGGAAGGGTTGCATCAGCCGACGCAAGGGTCTGGGGAGGGCGGGGAGAAGGCGAGAGGGAGGGCTGAGTGTGGTTCTGGGAGCGGGCAGGCAGGGAGGGAGCCGGAGGCAGGGCTAGGACCCAGCAGTTATGCCGGATCCCAATCCCATTCCCCGAGCAGGCCAATACTCAGACTTATGCCACCTGCTGAGGTGGCAAAAGTCCAAAGAGACCAATTGGGGCTGCAGTGGCTTACCCAGGGGTAAGGGGAAGAGTTCCCCCTTACCTCCAGCTGAACCACTTTGGGCCCCTATCTTGCGCTGGATACAGCACAGGCAACCTGGCCTGCCCATTCCAGCGTAAGATAGGATTGCGCTGCATGGAGCATAACATATTTATATGTGCATATTTACTGTGAACAGATCGAGCCTCTGCAGAAGAATGAAATTAAAAGGAAGTAGCTTTAGATTAAATGTCAGGGATAAAAAAAAAACCCAGTGGATCACGCAGCAATAGAAAAAGGCTATTCTAGGAAAGTACTGAGTCTCATTTATCTCCCCAGTACCTACCTCGATGAGATCCAGGTCATTGGCTTGACAACGCATCAGCTCATACCCCAGGTTGGTCATTTCTGTCAGGACAGTAGAGGTCCAGTTACCACAAATAGTTTAAGCTATACAGGCCGTGCCAGTCATGCTCACAAACTTATCCTTCTGAGGCTTCCATACCTGTTGAAAAATAACTTCCCTCCCTAGCAGCAAGATAACAGTACAGGAAAGTTCATCTGCAGCATCTGTCGACCACTGATCCATCTAGCCCACTATTGCCGTCTCGGGATTAGAATCAAGCCACTAACTCTCAAGACTTTCCTTCCCCAGCTCTGTCATTCAAGAGCCTGTTTACTGGAAATGTCTGGGAATGAACTTGCCTTGTGCTTGTAACACATTTACATCCCACATTTCTGCTTTCAAGCCACCGAGCCAACTTACAGACAGTGAAACATTTTAAAAATCCAAATAAACTTTCAACAAGCAGCTTAAAGGAGAGGGGAGGGGCCAGCCAGCAGCTGAACAGACGTGCCTTTCTCCTGCTCTTGAAAGGCACTCTATTTTTCCCCAAAAAACTTCGGATTCAAGGAGACCCAGGGATATTTGTCAGGAGAGACAAATTGCTCCATGTGATGGCAAGATTCCTGAGGAGATAAGCCCCACCAGGGGGGCTTTCCCAGGAGATTTTGTTGTCTGGCAGCAATGGTGAAGAATTCATGCTGAATCAAGCTGAAGGCCCCAGCAGGGAAAGATGTTGAAAGACTTAAGTAAGTGTTATTCCTTTTGTGTATGCCTGGTGTGGACTGAGTAATTGATTACCTGATCTGGTTCTTTTTTGCCCTGAGAAGAAGAGGAGAGGGGAGGCTTCCCCCGTCAACTGTTTATCGGTGTGAGGAGAAATCGTAGAAGAGATTTGCCAAGCTTGTTATGGATATATGAAAGTATAATTACAACTTCATAACTTTGAATTTCAGTGGATTACAATTTAATTGTCCTTGGATAAAGTTTGTGCATTGGAGTGTTTATTGCCTTGGTTTGATACTATTGTTTGGGATTGCCAGAAAGAGCGATTGGATGTTTTGAGATTCTTGCGAACAGAGGAATGTGGTTGCCAAGGCTACAAATATAAATAAGATAAGAGAACAGAAACAAGAACACTGCATCAGTGACATCTAGAGACATCTAGTCGATTTAAAAAGACATTGCAAGAACTGGATATGTGTCTATAAGTGGAGCAAGGAAGATAATACGCTGAGGACATCTAGTGGTCTTAAAGAGCATTGCAAACAAAAGATATTTGAGTTCCAAAGGAAGGAAGAACAAAGATGGCAGGTAAGAAAGTCTGAAGTTTGCCAGCGTTGGAGATGGGATTTGAAAAATTAGTACAAGAGGAAGCGGAAGGGAAAGACTGGAAACAGACTATGCAAGACAACACGGAAAACCTGTTGGCAATGGTACAGCAACAAATAAATCAATCTGCACAGACCCAACACAGCATGGATGCTTTAACTAAATGATTAGATGAACTTAGTGGACACCTGATAGATGTGAAAATTACATCAGAAGAAGACAAACAAGAGATTGAGAGATTGGGGAAAAAGATAAGAAAAGACCAAGCTAAAATATCAGAGATCAAAGAAAATCAGCATGACGCAGAGACAACGTTAAAAGAAACTCAGATGGATAGTGCAGCTCGAGTGGTGAGGATACAAAATATACCAGAAGAGAAAGGAGAAGATATGGTGCGACAGATTGTCAGATTAATATCATAATGGATTGATACACCAATGGATAAGATACCTAAAGAACTGGATTCATTGAGAAGAGTGAGCACTTTTTATCTGAGAAAACCTGAATTACCAAGAGAAATTCATGTGAAAGCCATCAGAATCTTTTACAGAGATAAATTACTGAAGGCTCCACAGGAAAAGAAATGGACAGTGGATGATAATAAAGCTAGAATTCTGAGACATGTTCCATGGAGAGTGAGGAAGAAGAGAAAAAAGAATTGTCAAGGCAAGGTGTGGAGATGGGCTGGTGGATGTACCTATTAGATTCAAGATTTGGGGCAGACAAATAAGATTTCTATATGGAACAGATGCCATTTGATAGACTATTGTTAGAAACAAAAGAAAAATATACTTTAAAAAATGTATATATTTTTATTAGAATTTGAGATGCAAGAAGAAAAAAACTTCTAGAATAGCAAATTTTGTATTATTTTAGATAACGGGTTCTGAGCTATCTATGACAGAACAGGAGAGAGATCTTGGGGTGCTGGTGGACAACTCGATGAAAGTGTTGACCCAGTGTGCGGTGGCTGTGAAGAAGGCCAATTCTATGCTTGGGATCATTAGAAAAGGTATTAAGACAGCTAATATTATAATGCCGTTGTACAAATCGACGGTAAGGCTACACCTGGAGTATTGTGTCCAGTTCTGGTCACCACATCTCAAAAAGGATATAGTGGAAGTGGAAAAGGTGCAAAAGAGAGCGACTAAGATGATTGCTGGGCTGGGGCATCTTCCTTATGAGGAAAGGCGTTTGGACCTCTTCAGTCTAGAAAAGAGGGGCCTGAGGGGGGACATGATTGAGACATACAAAATTACGGCAGGGGATGGATAGAGAGACGCTCTTTTCCCTTTCACATAACAGAATCAGGGAACACCCACTAAAGCTGAGTGTTGGGAGAGTTAGGACAGACAAAAGAAAATATTTTTTTACCCAGCATGCAATTAGTCTGTGGAACTCCTTACCACAGGAAGTAGTGATGGCAACTTGCATAGATGCCTTTAAGAGGGGATTGGACAAATTTCTGGAGGAAAAGTTCATCACGGGTTACAAGTCATGGTAGGTATGTGCAAGGTAGAGGAAGGCCGCCTCTGATTGCCAGATGCAGGGAAGGGCATCAGGACACAGGTTGTGTCTGTTTTCTGATGGCCAGGGCGGTTCGGCAATGGAACAGATTGCCGAGAGAGATGGTGGACTCTCCCTCACTAGAGATTTTCAAGCAGAGGCTGGACAAGCACCTGTTGGATATGCTCTAGTTGGATTTCCTGCCTAAGGCAGGCGATTGGATTAGATGACCTAATGGGTCCCTCCCAACTCTATGATTCTGTTGTCTTGTGTGTTCCCTGAAGCATTTGGTGGGCCACTGTGAGATACAAGAAGCTGGACTAGATGGCCCTTTAGCCTGATCCAGTGGGGCTCTTCTTATGTTCTTTAGCATTTTGCTCCCAACAAACTTCACTGAACAACAAGGGTGATGTATTTGTCTTTTCAATGTACAATACATACCTTTTATTTTCACATCTGGCTGAGATTCCTTGAGAGACGAGAGCTGTTCTCGGAAAGGTGGATATACACTGCAAGGAAGAATGGGGGAGGGGGGGAAGAAACAGGGAGATCACAGTCTTTCTGCTACATTATAGGATCTGCAAAAAGGAGAAAGATTTGCTCCAAATCTGACTTCAGCAATATAGTCAGAGCTGGTCCTTACAATTCCACCTCAAAAGACATTATTTGCTCTAACTATTGGGAAAGATGGAGAAATACTGATTAGATTTGGGGAGCGATGGGGTCACTGAACCAGGTCACTGAAATCTTAATGCACAAATTTGCTAGAGCCTGGTTTCTGGTGTTAGGTGACATGAACGCAAGGATTGGGCAGGGCCTTCAATGCACTTCCCATGTTTCTGATTGCACCATAGATTCTGATTTTCCTTATCTCAATTCAAGTAATAGGTGCTCTAGGGACATGATATGAGTCTGGTCACCTTCTGGTTCAAATCTATATGCATTGGGGACTGACATGGTTAAATGGGCTGCCAGATTATAAAGCGTCTGGGGATTTTACTTTTATTTCACCTCGTGGATGCAGTGTGATCGACTATATATTCATTCCCGGGCCATTACTAACGTTGGTCAAAAAATTCACTGTTGGTGTACCAGGTTTAAGTGATCATTTGCCTTTATTTTGTCACCTGCTTTGCTCCCCCCCCCCCAGACCAGCAGAATTTGTCTCAAGACTATACGCGGAACTCCAAGGCTCGTCATCTATTATTAACCTGTGATGAGGGTGCTGCTGATAAACTAATGTCCCTCCTTAGAACAGACCATTTCCTGTCTATGCAATCGGATTTACAATTTTCTGCATCACCAAGTGATTCCGTCTGTAACTAGGAACTGTTAATAGATGAGCTACTAATGAGCTACTAACTTCCTTAAGGCACACAATGAGAAAAAACACGAACCCAAGCTGGGCTGGTTCAAATGCCTTAAGCAGCACAATATACCCCTTGAAAACAGAGGTTCGTGGAGCTTATTGGGAATTCAAGGAAACAGGAGATAAGGATTTGCTAGCTAAGTTTTTTTTAGTTACAGCGTCAGTTGCGCATAATGGATGGCCAAGCCCAGCAAAAATTAAATCTTACTAAGTGGGACACCATGCGTAGAGCTATTGATAGTCATAACAACAAAAAATTTTGGGAAGTAGTAGTAGGTTTTTTCCATCAATTTACCCCATGCTCAACTCCCATTCCACCTTCAATATGGGTCAATCACTATAGGTCATTATATTTTGAAGAGCAGCAAGCCTCATGGTGCAGAATACAGAACATTTTAACTAATGTACTGGATTGGCCCTCAGTTTCTTTGAAATTCTTGAATAGCCCGACTTAAGCCCAAGAAGGCAGCGGGCCCTGACTCTATCGCACCTGAATTTATAAGGGCTGACCCAGATTGGTGGGCTCTTGCCAATCTTTTTACAGCAGTTGACGGCTCTGGTAAAATATCTAACACCTGGAAGAAATCAATAATAGTGCCTATTTTCAAAAATGGGGATAAAAATACCCCAAGCAGTTACCAGCTGATCAGTCTACTATCAATTACAGGGAAACTGTACGCCATGCATCTGCATCAAAAATTGCTTTTCGGGCTGCATGAGAATGGTATCTTAGGGCCTGAACAATCAGGTTTCAGGTCTGGGCAGTCTAAACTGGATAACTGTACTGTTCTTTCACACATGATAGCAAAATATACAGCTAATTGTAAGTCTGCACTATACCCTGCCTTTTTGGATCTAAAGGGGGCATTTGATTCGATCAGTAAGGATCTTCTGTAGTTCAAATTGGTAGCCTTGGGTATGGACACAAGATTACTCTTCTTAATCAGGAACCTTTATACTGACACCTCCTGTCAAATTAGGTTATCTCCCAATGGGGCCTTGACGGATGTAGTGATGACAAACAAAGGTGTTAAACAAGGCTGCGTGTTGGCCCCCACCCTTTTTAACTTGTTTTTAAATGACTTAGCTCCCCTTTTAGGTACAATAGACGCCCATCCACCCAAAATTGGTCATTTAGCTCTGCCTCTACTACTATATGCGGATGATATGCTTTTATTAGCACGTACAAAAATTGGTTTAAAACGACTACTAATGACGTGTTTAAAATATTTTAAACAAAACAAGTTGAGACTTAACTTTGATAAATCGAAAATAGTGGTTTTTGATCACTCTTGGAAACCGACAACATGGATCTTTGAAAGTCATGTTATCCAACAAGTTAAAATGTTTAAATATCTAGGAGTCTTGTTTCATTACAGACATTCATGGATGACACACCGACAACTAGCAATCTAAAAAAGTAATATTACAGCCCAAGCTATTAGTCAATTCTTTTATGCTTGGGGGAATTCCTTCATTCCTTCAGCACTAAAGACATTCAACACAAAGGTAGTAGCACAGCTTTTATATGGAATCCCCATGTGGATTTCGGTCTTCTGCATTATGGTCGAGAGGATTCAGTCTCTCTTCCTTTATAAAATCTTTGCAGTACCACGATGCATACTGTACGCTGTCTTATGCCTGGAAGCCAGGCAACATAAAATGGAGTCTTTAGCCTGGCTTCGCCTTTTCAAACATTGGCTCAGAATTGGCTCTGCTGCTGCATAGGACCCTTCACTGAAAAACATTTTAGAAGACTCCTTTCACTCCCCAGGACTGATTTTATTCAGTAAGAAAGTTCATTCTTTGGGGCTTGCCTTGGAATTGCTGGGCATGATGCCATGGACAATAGCGTTTAAGACCCTTCATACCCGGATATGGGACATTGAAAAACAAGAGCTCCTAAATGATGTCCAAAAAACTTGTTCCCCACTTCATTTTGGATTAACCTGGGTGGCTGATTTCAGCAGTAATTATTTAAATTTCTTAACAAATTCGCATGAATGCACAGTGTTTTCCCTAGCTAGATTTAATGCCCTTCCCTCAAATGAGATGAAAGCTAGGTTTAATGCCAAACAATCCAAAGCATGTCGCTGTGGCACAGGTTCCCTGGAGACAGTCCCCCATATTTTACTAAGCTGTATCCGCTATTCAGAACTAAGGAGCTGTTTTTTACTTCCTCTCTTAGTGTCGCTTAATGAATCTGATATGGACATTGTTAGACAATTACTAACTGGCAGGAACGAGGCTGTATCAATTAATATGGCTAAATTTCTTTACCATGTTTATACAGTATAAGGTCTCTGGTAACTGAGCTTAATCAATGTATAATATAGATTATTTTCTTGGACCATTATTTGGGTTTCTCTGTACATATGCCAATAAAGGTTTGAATTGAATTGATTAGATTTGGGAAAGCAAAATTACACCATACTATGCAGTAGATTCCCAATACAGTAGAGTCTCAAGAGCAGTAATAAATTATTATCTATCTAAAGCATATTCAAAAAAGTGATATAAATACAGTAAACCCTACATTCTTATAGTCCTGCATTCTTATACTCCAGTGTTTCTCAAACTGTGGGTCGGGACCCACTAGGTGGGCCCCCATTCATTTCAATATTTTATTTTTAATATATTAGACTTGATGCTACCATGGTATGTGACTGCATATGGGGAAATGTTACAGATCTGTACTTTTAACAAGCTACTATGTATATTATTTTAATAATGATAGTCAAGGGGACTTATCCTGGGGAGTGTGGACAGAATTGCAGCCTAGGATTGTTAAAAATTTTCCTGCTTGATGATGTCACTTCTGGTCATGACATTACTTCCTGTGGATCCTGACAGATTCTCATTCTAAAAAGTGGGTCCTAGTACTAAATGTGTGAGAACCACTGTTTCAGTCCGATGGCAGGGGTAAGTCAGTGAATGAGAAAGGGCATGAAAATAGTAATTTTTGTTTACTCTTGGCACAAGTAGCTGCATGACCCTCCAATACACTTAGAGCTCTCATTATTCCTGTGTCCTTCCCCTCATCAGCATTCCCCTACCCAAAAGCCCTGAGAATGACCAACTGCCTACAAATACTGGACTGAAGAACAAAGATAATCCAGGGAACAGAACTCCAACTTCACCCTCCAGCTACACCCTCCACCAACTACTGTGTTGTCACCCTGAGGATACAGAAAAGGGCTAAACTCCTGAGTGGGTTTGAGCTTCAATCAGGAAGAGCCAATTCAAACATGACTGTCTCTACATAGAAGCCACTGTACACCACTTCTGTGAGGAGATTCCTGCATGGCTTGAACAAATCTCATGGCAAGCCTTCACATCAGGGCAAAACACTGTTGGTGGGTGCCAACATGGACTGTCAGTGAAAGAAAGTGGTTTTCAAAGGTCACAGTTACCAAGTGGGGTTCTGCCACTGAAAATCCATCTTTGGCAGCCTCATCAGCAAGGGCAGAACCCATTGGAACCTGAGCTAAATTGGAAACAGAAGCAGTTTAACTCACAGGAAAGATATACAAGATGTAAGAGTTACATAACTTACTCTAAGAGATGGAATGGAGCAGGCTAAATAATACATGCAGAGAAGAAAAATATTACATTCTAGAATTGGAAGCAAAGAATGACAAAGCAAAAAGTTCAAACTGTAAATTACTAAAAATGGGCAGCAGACATGATTAAGGGAAACTAATCCCATCCATTTAAGAACTGAAAAAATATCAAGAAAATAAGAAGGTGATTACCTGATACAAATCCATTCTAGTATATCCAAGCGATGGGAAGAGGGAGTACACAGCAACTTCTCTATCTCTTTAGCCTCTGACAAGTAGACACTCTCCAATGCAGGGCAGCCTAGGTCCTATTGAAGGGTGAGAAATTGGTATTGGTAGTATCTTCATTTACTCTATGTATCACTGCACAATCCTCCTGCCTTGAACAGTACTGTTTAAGATCCTCATTACCATCCTGCTACAGACACTAATCATTATTATTTAAAACATTTATATCCTGCCTTTCCCATGCTAAAGCAAATGCCCAAGGCACCTTACAAAATTCCAATGTACTATATTAACATACTATATCAAACAATAAAGTAATAAAAACCATAAAGGCAATTAAGGGTCAGCTATTTTGACCAGAATAAAGCACCAAAACACCAAAGCAGCAAAACACAGGGGGCAGATCACCCAACCCATCACTCAAACACCTGACAAAGAAACATTTTGAGCCCTCACCAAAAAGATAGGAGGGAGGAATTAGTTCTTAATTCCCCTGGCAGGGAATTCCATAATTGTGGTGCCACTACAGAGAAGGCTCACCCTAACACACATCCCTCTAACTTGGAACAGATCAAACATATATAAGCAACTCAAAAGTTCAACACATTTTACAGCAATGTAGTGATATTTACAACCATCCCCATATAGCAAGCAAGAGTGCTTACTTGACAGAATAAAAATTTTAAGACATCAACAAAGTATAAAGGTAGAAAAAATGCCAAAGGTCTTCATCAGCAAGTTACCCAGTTTAGAATTTGTTCAGTACCATCCTTCAAACGTTTTTACATTCAAACCCTTTCCTCGCATAGCTTAACAACTGCAATGTTGTACCCCAGGTCCAGCCCCAGATTTCCTGGATCAGAATTATCTTTAACTTTGTATTGGTCAATATGTGTTCGTGCTGAAGGCTTTGAGAGCAAGCAACACTCTGAAATAGGTGAGGCCTTTGGCATTCAGCGTCAGGCTTGGTCAGCAGGTACTGTATTTTAGAGGTTTTTAAGCTGCTTTAGCAGGGGCATAAACCACCAACAGATTTCTTACACAAGCCCACCAACAAGCTTGCATAGATCTCCAATGAGGCTTGAGTAGAAAATCTCCCCAATGGATTGTGCAACGGACATTACAATGAAAGGAGAAGGCTCAATTTAGTTCTGCAGCAAAATATCAAATGAACTCTTTACTTCCATGGTTTCAAACATACCATGGGATAGATGGATTAGATTCAGAGCTTGTATGTTTCATTGTTGTCATGAAAGATGAGGGAGACATCCAGCGACCATCCAGGGCAGTGATGCCTAGTGCCAAGCACTCACTCCCTTCCTGTCCCCCACGCTTCCAATCGGTTTAACCTGCAGCTTGGTGGGACAAGACCTGGCAGATCTAGTCCACTACCTCCAGCCCAAGAGATTTGGTTCCCAGAGGGCAAAACCCCTCCCCAATAATGCTATTCAGGGTTGTTAAAATGCTCTCACTCTGCCAGTAGCACCTGCAGAGTGGGAAGGCGGACAAATCCACTGATCCCAAAACAGGCAGACGTTTTAAGCAAAAAGGTTTAATTTATAGGTCAGGAAAAAAAGCACAATCTAAACAGGCTCCTGTTCTTACAAATAAACATCCCTTGAATGGGGCTGGCTCTGCAGGGAAGCCTCCACGTGCAGGCCAAGACTAGGCTGAAAGCCTGGGCCCCAACTCAGCCTAGCATGAGCTGAGGCAACTAAGAGCTCCCAACCTGTGGATGAGGACAAACAAACATAAAACAAAACCTAATGCACCTACCTTGTTTTGGTCCCTTTTCTACTTCCCTGGGGCTCTCCCAGTAGCCTTCACTCTGCTTACAGAGAGGCTCCAATATAGAAAGCCGGGGACAACAACATCTAACACTTTTTGCTGCCAGGAAGCTTGGTGTTTGATTAATTTTGGAGATATTTCTAGAAGAAACGTCCATCACAGGTTACAAGCCATGACAGGTATGTGCAATCTCCAGATTTTTAGACGTAGGCTACCTCAGAGTGCCAGGTGAAAGGGCGTGGCAACAGGATGCAGGGTTCCTGCTGTCTTGTCAGGCATCTGGTGGGCCTCTGTGAGGTATAGGAAGCTGAACTAGATGGGCCTTTGGCCTGATCCAGCAGGGTTTGTGCTCTTATGTTACGGGATCTCGGCTTTTCCTGTTCTGCTGCCCTTGAGTCTCCTCCCTTTTTAGGAGCCTACTCTCAAGACCCTGTTAGGCCAAGTCTCACTCTGGTAGCTGGGGGACCTTTAATAATTGCGTAGGAGGACTTCAAAATAAACAGCATCAATGCACACAGGCCTCTCTAGGAATTTCAAGGAGACCACACAAGCAATGTAGCCTCTAGCAGCCACCAGTAAGGCTTGTGGGCAAAGCAATGACCAATACAGCATCTTATATAGACTAGTTGTTTACCTTAGCTGCTTTAATCAAGAAATCAGTACTAACTGGCAAAAGATGATGGACCACTTTGCACAAAGTGATATATGTCTGACTACAGCTAGGGCTCTCATTAAAAGATATCTTATCAGCCACATGCAACAGATAATATGCCAGATTGATGCTAATAGGAGATGTTTTCATCATTAATCATTAGGATCAAGACACGTGCAAAGACAGTAGCCTGGCTGATGCCAGCAGATGTTCTGCTCATTAAAAAGAGCGGATATATACCTGGCATCTACATTAATAGCCTAGGCTTTGAAATAGACACATCTTATAACTCTATTCTCATAAGATCGTGCAGGCACAGCAGTTGAGGCAATTTGGTTTGGGCCCAACTTCTAATGGGAACACTCAGTGAGACAGTAGGCAGTTCCCAGTGCTGGAAGACACACAGAAGACGGCTGCCAGGCCTTGCACTGGCCGTTACAGTCTACAATAAGTTTAAAAATTTATTTAAAATAAAGAAGAACCCTCCCAACTGTGATCTGCTGATCTATTTTTTAAAAAGTCGCCGAACATCTCAAAGGATGCAATCTTATGTACACTGATCCATGTACACCTTTGAGAACTACTGACATATATAGAACAATAATTGTAAAAAATCCAATTTGAAAAAATGGGGTTTATGAGCAGCCTGCCAATTGTAAACTGCCTTGTGTCTTGAGAAAGGCAGTATAAAATCCCTTAAACAAACAAGATGGACATAACTTTACGACAAATATGGAAGGATGTGTAAAACAGTTTCAGATCAGGATGATCTACTATTGACAATATCTTCATATTACAACAAATGGTTGAGAAAACTTAGTTTCAAGACTGTATCATAGCATCCATAGATTTCAAGCAAGCTTTCGATTCCATAATACAGGAAATTTATGGACGTTACAAAGTCATTCAAGAGAAAATCATTAGATTAATTAAACAACTTTATGCTGACCCAGAAGTTCAGTTAAAATAGAAATTTCTGGTACACTAATAGAAAAAGTTAATGGAGGAACAGAAGTAATTTAGCCCTTTATCCTTCTTTAAAGTTTTGTATTTGCTTGGGGAAGGGGCTGTAGAATAAAATGCTCTATTATAAAATGTATAGGATTGGAGAATGACTTCTACAACTATGACAGGTGAAACTGATATTATAGGTGAATCTACGGTAAATCCAACCGAGGTTCAAAATCAGCTCAGACTAGAGAACATCAAGCAATAGAGAGAGGGACATTAACTTATATGCAATACATAAAATACATTTAATAAATACATCTACTTTAAAGCAATTTTTACCTGCCTTTCAGGTTCAAAAACTCAAAGTGGAAAACACCAGAATTAGAATAGATACATAACCACAGCAAGAATAGTCATAAAATCATCCAAAACCTGGCTAAATTTAAAAAATCTGTGTAAATTGTCTAAAAGCAGTTGAGAGGTAAACCAGCAGGCCTCCCCAAAGTGGGAATTTCAATGGTGTAGCATTTAATTACCGTATTTCTATCTTCCCCAAAGGGGACTCAAAGCATCAACACTGCAGAAAAGGCCCAACCTCTAGCTCCACCTACCAAATTTGTGATAGTGCCAGGCCGACAAGACAGATCATAAGACTTGAGCAAGCTCATAAGGCTGTCCTTAAAGTAAGCTGAGTCAATGCCATATACTTGGAAGTTGAAAGACTTACTTGGAACTAGTGCACTAGTTGAAAGACTTACTTGGAAGTTACTTACTTGGAAGTTACTTACTTGGAACTATGCACTAGTTAAGTGCATACCTTGTCTTATTATAGAATGCACATGTCCATTTAGCGAATAACCTGCGTCCAGCAACAGTCTGCTAGATGTTTGTGATGAAACACAATGCTTCTATGAAACATGTTTCCATGTTTCTAGATGTTTCCATGAAAAGGAAACAAAGGTAACAACCCTCCCTGTTCTTCATCTACAGCACTGGTTCCCTGAGAAATGGTCTGCAGAGTCTCAGGGGAAAAAAATTGCCTTTGATCACTTCCAGCTCCCCCATGGACCACCAGAGAGGGTGGAGAGTGCCAGCAGCCAGCAACAAAAGCAGAAACCCACAAATCTTCACTATAAATAATATACCTAATAAATATCTAATAAATATTTTCTATTGCAAATTAATTGTATTTTTGTGCAAAGAGGTGGTGGTTTCATATGGGGCTCATGAGAGGGGGTACGGGAGGGGTAATTTCTACCTGGGCCCAGGGTCAAAAAGGGGGCCCCAGAGCCAAAGGAGAGGCCCCGGAAATTTCCTGGAAGCTTATATTTTCCAATCTCACCCAGACTTGCAGTCCGTGTGGGATGCTAGGCACGGTGGCTGCCGCAAGCCATATGTGCTGGGACAAGAAATGCATACATTTCACTCCAAATCTGGAAGGAAACTGGCCTGCCACAGTAGCTCTTTGGCTTGTGGATCTGCTTACCATGATGATCTAATTTTCTGTAATGATTTTCTATATTTAAGAAACTTTAGAGACTTAGGAGCGCGTTCGGTTTTCTGTATTACTGAACCAAGCTGCTGACAGTGTGGGCAGGTAAACCTGGGCCCCACATCGGGAAGCACAGTAGACCAGGGCTCCAAAGATGCTTCCTGCTGCTGCTGCTCCGCCCCACCCCTGTCCTGCCCACTCTGTCACCCCCTCCCCTCCCCCCTCACGGGAAGGGGCCCCAAAGAAGCACTGCACCCCGAGAAAATGGCACTCGGAGGCCCCGGCTGCATGCGGTCCACGCCAACTCCAGTTCTTGTCCTAAAGGCGGGTGTACTGCCCCTAAACATGGAGGTTCCACTGAGCTATCGCGGAGGCCCAACTCCTTCTCCTGGTTCAGCAGTTTGCGCTTGGAAGACACGGCGAGTCCCCCGCGGCTGCCCCTCGCGCGCGCAGTCCCTCCGCAGCAACTGCAGGGAGGGCTCCAGCACAGCGGCTGCCAGAGAACGAAGCACCGAACCTTCAGCCGCCCGTAGACTTTCACCGCTGCAGCAGCGATGTCCACCATCTTCCCGCCGCTGCAGCAGCTCCGCCGCCTCTCGCTTCTATTGGGCGCTGGCCTTGGCGTCGGAGCCGATAGGAGAGACGGGGGGGGAGCGGGGCGGGGTCTCCGTGCGAGCCGAGGAAGGCGTCTCCTCCCGCCAGGCGGAGAAAGCCCTGCACGAGCCCGTCAGAAAGCTCCGGCAGGCAGGGCAGCGCAGCCCTTCTGGGGTCTCCACCAAGAACGCTGCGCTCCCGCCCTGCGCGTGCCCACGGCTGGGAGCGAGCCCAGTCCTGCTGGGAAGGCGGGTGTTTGGGTTCACAGTGCGCGCTACTCTCGGGTCAGTGTGTCGCAGCCGCTGACTTGATCCTGCTGCACCCGCAAAGCAGAGCTGGCGGGGCTTGGAGGCCAGCAAATGTTTTCATGGCTGGCAGGTGCCCCGGGGGAGAACTATGCTGCACTTGGAGGGGGAGGAGATGCGCATCCTGCGATTGGCACAGCCAGAGCCCCCCAGCATGCGGGCAGCCGGAGCTCCCCACACGCGGAGAAAGTCTCCCTTTCCTCACGCAAAATGTCATTTGCAGGCTTCTACAGTACTGGCTGGATCAAGTGCGAAACAAGACTAGTGGCACTTGAAAGACATATTTCAGAATACGTGTCTGTGGGCTAGCCCACTTGTAGTCTGCAAAAGCTGACGCTGGAATGGTCTTTAGTCTTTTAAGACAGTGTTTCTCAAACTGTGGGTCACAAGCCAATTTTGGGTGGGTCCCCATTCATTTCAATATTTTATTTTTATTGAACTTCATGCTATCAAGGGACATGACTGCATTTGGGGAAATCTTACAGACCTGTGCTTATAAAAGGCTGCTATGTATATTCTTTTAACAATATTAGGAAATGGGACTTACTCCTGGGTAGTGTGGGTAGGACTGCAGCCTAGGATTGTAAAATTTTTTCCTGTTTGATGATGTCACTTCTGGTCATGACATCACTCCCAGTGGGTCCTGACAGATTGTTATTCTAAAATGTGGGTCCTTGTGCTAAATGTGTGAGAACCACTGCTTTAAGGTGTTAAAGAACTGTTAGTTTCTTGTGGCAGAAACAACAAACACAGCTACCTGTAAGTTGTACTGTGTGGTTAATATTAGTCCCCAGCAGGGGGCGCCCCAAGCTTGCCACTTTCCTGTTTCAGCATCTGTTCTATTCCTGTTTGCTGATCATATGGCAGGCAGTTCATCACAGTCCAAAGCTGCATGTTGTTAATCTGCAAGCCCTGTACAGCTTCTGCTTTGATCCAACTATATATACTGGCAGTAATAGCCTGTTGTAAGCATCTTCCCCAAGATTGAAAAACACAATCCAGGAGATGAAGCCAAGTTGCCCAGTCAGATTGTTAGCAATAAGGTTGCTTTGCTGTTTAGAAAAAGGGGAGAGGGAGTGGAAGGCTTAAGTCAGTCCTTCCTGGTCTCCTTCTCCCCCCCCCCCATGAATGGTACAGCCTAAGGGCCCAATCCTGAACAGTGCGTGCACTGTTACAAACATGCCATAAGGCACACTTGTGGGCCCTACCGCCGGATGGGCTGCCAGAGCTCCACCGATTGGCAGTCACACAAACCGTCCAGCAGCAGAGAGGTAAGTGGGGGTGTAGGGGGACGTGGGGAGGAGGTGGGGGAGGCAAGGAGAGGGTGGGGAGGAGGCGTTCCAAGGGAGGGAGGGAGGGAGGGAAGCAGGCAGCCAGGAAGGATCAACCGACCAGTGGAGCTTTGCTTCACCAGATCCAGAGCCTTCGTGTGGGTCACCACTTTGACCACAGTGGTCAATTCACCACTGACCTTTGGGTTGGTAGTGAATTGAGTAGCCCCATTGTGGGGCTACTCTCTTTACCTATGGAAAAGGAATGAAAGTCTCCTTCTCCCAAGGAACCACTGGCAGCTGCCCAGAGCGTGCATGATGCAGTGGCAGCCATTTTCAGTGCCGTTGCAGCTCTGTGCACTGGGCAGCTCAGGATTGGGCTGTTAGTTCTTGTTGCATCAGCTTCAGGAAATATAGCAACTGTTGGTGCATTCCCCCACCTCCACTAGGGCTATGTAGTTTGAGAAACACAGAAATTCCTCAGTTTACTTTCTTTAACATTGTTGCTGTAATAGGAAAATAAACCCTGCCTTTGCTTAATGTAATTCTGCACAAGAATTCTTAAAAAAAGCTGATGCCAGATCATTTCCTGCCTTTCAAAACTCAACTTCATCAGCAAAATAGTTCCTGAATAGTTTTCACAGACAAGGCTTAAAGTGGTCTTCATTCTAACAGTGTGTAACAGAGATGTAAAACTTACATTGGACAAACTACTCTCTTGCATTATGAATATGGTTCTGTTTTCTCTTCTGCAAAGTCTTAATTTTTTCAGTTTCTGGTATTTGTTCTGTCATCTCCAGTCTACTGCTAAGCAGGTTTAACTGAGAAGACATGCTAGTTCATTTTGTGACTTAATTCCTCATAAATACAGATGGGCCCCCTTATCTGCAGGTGTTCCATTCTGGAACCCCCTGCGGATAGCCGAAACTGCGGATATGGGTGATCGCTTGTCCATGTGGTCTGGATGCTCCCCTCCTGAGGGTCCACAGCTCCTCTCCGGAAAGTCCTCTGAGCTCAGCAGAAGTCACAGGCATCTGTCTACCACCTCTGCCAGGCTCAGACTGAACTTGGCAGCTCAAAACACACGACTTCCAGTTTCAAAAGAAACCAGAAGTGACGTATTTAATGCCTGATAAGGTTTGTAGGAGGCCCCGGGGAAGCCCTCCATGAAACTGGAGGTTATGTGTTTTGAGCTGTCAAGTTCAGTCTGAGCCCTGCAGAGACCATGGACGGACATCCATGTCCAGAGGGGACGCACGGGGGGGCGCACACCAATCCGCAGATATGGGATCTGTGGATATGGGGGGGCCCCTGTATGTCTGAAATTGCCATTCTGATTTGGAAGCCTTTGGAGCGGAAGCAGGATCCATGTCTTTTTGTACCTTCTACAGCAGTGTTTTTCAATTAGTGGTATTTCACAGCATGGGAGGTGATGCTTAGCCCCACTGCATGGTGACCATGTTGCACTGCCCTGCTTGTCCTGACCTCAGTGAAAGTAGAGATGGCTGGGGCAGTGATACATCAGTGGGCAAGATGTGACTGTGCAGCTGTCTGGCCCTTCAAAAGAAACACACCTTGGGAAAGGAGGGTGCAGAATGAAGGCAAGATCAGGAGGTAGAAGCAACTGAAGACCACTCTCTCTTACTGCAGGGATAACTATGAGGCAAGCCACCCACTTGTGTGTAGATCTCTGATCTCACTAGTGATACCTGCAAAAGGTGATACTTCTCAAAGTGGTACTTGCAACAACAAAGGTTGAAAAGTCGCACTAAGCAGTGCTTTGCTATGCATAGTTGACAATAATATAGACATCACAGTATATAATAGTAGAATCCACCAAGTGCATGCACTCTCTCTATTTCTCCCCTAAAAACCCCTTATCTTCTTTCATGCCACCATCACCACCCCAACATCCATTCAGCTGTTCCCTGCCTTCATTCCTCATGTAGATTTGCTAACTGACCCAGGGTCTGGCCTCTTATTCTGCCTTTAACAGGAGCATGATCCACAGAAATTGGCAGTTGATGCTTTTCATGGCCGGAAGGTAATGGTAACAGTATAGGTAATGGAGCTTGTTTATGTGCATCAGCCACTGATTTGCTCAGATCAAGCTTTCTTCAAGACATAGGAGCCAGAGTATGGTAAAACTTTGGCAACCTCACAGCTAAATGTGTCTTTCTTTGGGACTTCTCATCTGACCATGTGCCTGTATTTTTAAGCTTTCCTGCTTTCTACCAGATAGGCAACTTCACTGGCTAATTTGACCATCTCAGATGCTACCAGCTGAGCGTTTGTTTCTGGGTAACCATAAAATGTAGGCTCAAGCCAGGCTGTGTTAGAGATGTGAAGGCCCAGAAAAAACCAGTTTTTTTCCATTTTTTCCTGAAGCCTTTTTTGTTTTTTTCTGAAAAATTGAAAAAAGAAAAAAATTGATTATGGAATAATAATAATAATACAGATATTTATATACAGCCTTTCTTGGTCGTCAGATTGCTCCTCAGACTTTATTCAAGGCAGTTTACATAGGCATTTTTACAGTTGAAGAAAGGTTCTATCTTTCAAGAACCACAACATTTCAGATGGATCTTTCTGATCTGGTATCACATTCTGGCCTCCAGCTTCCTCCCACGCAAGCTGGCAAGCAGCTCCTTCATCTCTCACATGGAGGGCAACCAAGACACTTCTTCGCTCACACCAAAGAGCAGGTGGAATAACTTGGCTTGGCTTGTCAGCTGCTTCAAGGTCTCACCATTCACCGTGCCTGTGGCCTTGAACTGGTAAGCTGCGGATGTTCTCTTCAGGCAAACGGAGGCTCTACCCTCTAGACCAGACCTCCTGCCCATGTTTTATTTTAACATGATGAATAAAATATTTTAAGACAAGGTGTTCAAATATTTTCCAAATCATTTCTAAAAAATATGCATGGTATCAGATTACAGGTTGAGTCTCATTAATTGCAAGGGTTCCATTCCAAGAAACGCACTATAGCAAATCAATTTAAAAAACAAAGTTTCTTTGCTCTGGTGATTTAAACAGCCTTGATGACCTTTGTAATGCACACATAGTCAATTAGTCTCTCTCCAGGAGCTTAGGCTTCACTAGGAGGCAGCAATCCCTCCCTTCACCAGGAGCCCCAGCAAGGGGGAAAGAATGGAGAAGGTGATAATCACTGCCATTTAGCCTTCATTCATGTGCTCAGGGGGAAGGGAGGAGTGAAGCCTCCAGAGAGAATGATTGATGGATTGTCAGCCGGCTACCCTCTCTGGCATTATTAAATATTGAGGTCCCTTCTCATCAGCTTTGAGATAGAAAAATCTGTGGATACTTAGGTTATACCTGTAATTAATTGTAGGGCTGTCTCTCTGCAACAGTAAAAAGCAATTTTTTAAACTGTGACTTTAAAGGGGTGCATTTTTTCCCTTCTCCAGGGATCAGCACATTCCTTCTCATTTGCAGGGGGCCATTGTTGAGTCAAATTTGTGCATAAAAAATCTGTGTATAACAAGGCTGCACCTGTGTTCTAATTTCTGTGCACTGAGGACAAGCAAGTCATAGGTTACAAACTGAACTCTCCAATGCAAGAACAAGATGCATTTCTTCCTTTAGGAGGTGCTGCTATTGTCACAAGGAAAGTAAAAGGTTTCAGTTTTGTTTTTGCATGTGGATAGGTATGTTTGGTTCTGTCCTGTCCACTAGACCTCAAAGCACTGGAAGAAAACAGAGAGCAACGAAAAGGACCTGAAAGTATATACTTAATTTAAAAAGGGAAGAGTTGACATTTATCTGATTCCAGAAAACTGAATCATTTACCTACATTAGTTTATCTTTATAACCTTTGTGTAAATAATGATTTAATTACTACTAATCTGGTTCTTTACTTCCCTCACCCATAACCATAGATTAGTGTCTTCTTGCAAACTAGCCATTAAATTATTTTTCTTTCCTACTCCCCTCAGGAAAATGGTGAGACCAACATCTATCATATGGAGGCATTTTCACATTACAAGTTCTTCTGAGAAGGAAAATGTGATTTGCAAATATTGTCAAATGAAATATGCATTTCCAAATGCTACAAGGATGACAAAACACATTCTTGTATGTAACAAGTATCCTGTAGATATTAAAAAATTATTCATGAATCTAAGCGAAGAGGACCACAATGATGAAAATGCACATCGTTTTTCTCAACATTCTCGTTCAATGTCCTTTTTCTACTCCATCTGTAACATCAGCAGCAGCGCAGTGTTGTCTCATCAGCAGCATCTTCAAGTAAACAGATACTGAAGACAGTTGCATCCAAAAATTATTCAATAACTTCATTTGTAGACGAGATGATACATGAAGATCAATGACAATGCCAGCAATATGAAGCAGCATGGCATATCATAATGGATAAGTTTCCACATATTACTGCAATAGGATGTGCATCTCATGTGCTAAACTTGCTTCTTAATGGTATGAAACGGGACACCCTTCAAATGATCTATAGACAAGCAAAAGAAGTTATAAAACTTGTAAAAGGTACTCATATTGTAGCTGCAGTTTTCAAGAAGCAAGTAGAAAAAAATGCAAAGAATAAAATAGTGACACTGAAGCTCTGTAGTAAAACTCAGTGGGCTGGAGTGGTGATCTCCTTTGAAAGTTGACTAAAAAACAAAGAAGCTCCTCAAGAAACAGTAATAGTTGAAGATCTTAAAGTCCCAAGGAGTATAAGAAACACTGTTCTTGATCAGGATGTCTTCTGGGTTCAGCTGCAAAATTCCCTGAAGATTCTAAAGCCAATTGATGCAGCAATCACTGCATCTGAATCAGATAGTGCACTTTTGTCAGAAATTCCTTATTTAATGACCAAGATAAAAACAACTGTTTCTGAAAATCTCAGTATATCTCCACTTACAACTATAGAAGAAAGTAAAGTGAAAGATTTTATTTTAAAAAGGGAAGAATTTTGTTGCCATCCAATTCATGCTGCTGCAAATCTGCTGGATCCAAGATTCAAAGGTGGAAATATAAGTGATGATAGCACTGGTACTGCATTTGACTTCTGAGCTACAGTGGTCCAATACTTCTGGACTGGTGTTGTATACTGTTGTGTAAGAGGAAAGCCCCCTCGTCCCCTTCCCCTGAGTAAGGCAAGTAGCCCGCAATGGGGCTACTCACAATGGGGCAAAGAAAAGGTGCTCGTGTAGGGCATGCAGCCCTATGTGAATACCCCGGATCCTGTGGAGCGGACCTCTGCGGATCCTCCTCCCTCCCCCCAGCACGCCTCCCGCCCACCCCCTGGCATGCCACCAGCCTCCCCCCTCCCCGGAACGCCTCCTCCCTGCCCCGCCTACCGTGTCGCTGGTCGGCGGTCCAGGAGACCGCCAAGCCGCGGGAGCTGGGCAACTGCCCAGCACTAGCCCAGCACCAGCCCAGCACTGACCCGCACTGGGCTAGCACGGGCCAGAGCTTGGCAGTGAGCCCCGTGAATTAAAAATAATTAGTCTCAACCTGTACAACAAAGTCAATTAAAAATACTTAAAAAGGAGATGTGAATCAAAAGCATTAACCAGTCTGAAAGCAGCTTTTTATAATTTGAGAAATTAAAAGGCCTGGGTGAAACATTTTGCCTGACACTTAAGACAGAAGACATGGTGCCAAGCAAGCCTCTCTGAGGAAAGAGTTCCACAGATGGGGCACCACCTACCTTGCATCAGGAGACAGGAGAAGACTGAAAGGCACACTGATGTTTGTATGGGAATTGGTGGTCCTTTAGATGTCCATATCCCAAGTTATCTTGGACTCCGAAAGTTAAAGCCTTCACTTTGAATTTTCAGAAACAAAGGCCAGTGAAACTGTATAAAAACTGTTGAGTCTGCTTACAGTCTAGCAGCTGTATTTTAGCAGAATAGTACAGTATTATATTCTGGTCTAGTCTGAAGATTACCAATAGAAAGTATTTCTTGCCTGCATTCAGTTTGCAACAATATTACATGTTATGTGAAGCTTGCTTGGTTTTGTGTGTGAGATATCTGAAACCAGATAACAGAATTGAGGGGAAACTTTTAACATTTTAACACTGGAGATATTTATTTCACATTTTTATACTACCTTTCCTCCAAAGAGCTTAGGGCAGTGTACACAGCTGTTCCCCTCCTTTTGTCCTCACAACAACCCTGTGAGGTAGGTGAGGCTGAGAGAAAGTGATGGGCCCAAGGTCACCCAGGAAGCTTTGTGGCTGAGCAGGGATTCAAACCTGAATCTTCCACCTAAGTCCGCCTCCCAAACTGCTACACCACCCTGGCTCTCCATTCATCCATTCCTGTATAAAGCCCTCCATCTATTTATCTTTGTCTCTACTTTTAGGCTATTCCTGCCTGTGTCCCTTTCCCAGAGTCTAGTAAATGAGTGCCTTGACCTATCCCATCCATGGTTCAAGACAAAATTCATTCTTAACTTGATTCCTTCTCCCAATGTCTGTAGCCAAAAATGGAATGAAGGTCAAGCTAAAAGTCCAAAATGTCGCATTTTTGGATGGTGCCTTGCCATGGATTTATTTGAACAAAATTACATAAAATATTTTTGAGCAGCCTTTTCAAGTATTGTCATAATAGGAACCAGCTGCTTCAACTGAGGGAAAGATGATTTGTGTCTAGAGAATGGGGTCAGGTTCAGGGAAAAACAGGAAGAGGTCTGACTTGGGAACCTTCTGGAAGGCAGAATGATGATAATTTTTTTAGCTCTTTGTTTATCAGTCTCCCAATGTTTTTGCTCCAAGGGCTACAGCACCACATCTAAGCCAGACACTCCTCCAAGGACTAGGAGCTGCTGACTAGCTTCATTTGTGTCTCTGATACGGGTTCTCAGAACAAAATTTGGGAGGTCAGCAAGGTTGGAAGAACATACAGATAATCATACAGATATAAATAGTAAATAAATAGTAGTAACACTGAGAAATCACAAGCCTGGCTGAGAATGCATGTGGCTGTTGCTTGAATTCCGGAGGGAGGGGATTCAGTTCCTTATCTTTTGTTTTGCCTTGCCGTCTTCCCCATAGCTAATGTTTTAGGAGGTGTAGGGGGACCATGATATGGCTAAATGGTGGTGAGGCTTCCAGATTGCATTACTCCATTGATTCAAGCAGTATGTAAGAATTTAAAACCAAAGGTAGTTTTCTTTTAGCTAGAGCTGCAGTCCTGTGCACTTAGGAGTAAGCACCCCTCACTTTGTAAAATTTAATGTCTGACTAAATATGATTAGGGTTAAACTGCTCAGTTATGTGTAATCCCTACTTAAAAATTTGTGTTCCCAGGCGATCTACATTCTATCTCAAGGAAAGCTGATTCTGATTACCTGTATACCTTTTACTAGCCTGGGCCTAGCTGCCAAAATGCATACAGTGATTTACACTGTCGTAACTCATGCTCCGTCCTAACACTGGCAGTTGTTCCAGGTTCTTTGACTGATGAAAAGCACTTTGGATACTGCATAAGAGTCTGTTGCCAGCCTTGTCACCATCTCCCCCAATTATCCGTTCCCTTGCTCTCCCAAGCCTTGTCCTGCTTCGAATAGATAGGGGTGGAATGCTGTTCTGTGTTAACGACTAGAGGTGAGAGAAAATGCTTTTTTGCAGATAGTACCTTTTGCACTTCCAAAGGTAGAAGTGCAGGCAGCAGTGTTCATGTGTTTTCATTTAAAAATTTACATTATAATTATAAATCATAATAGCTTAAAAAGTGTAATTTTTAAATGAATATTAAATAATGAAATAATAAATAAAAACCAAATAAAATGGGTTTTTTGTTGATTTTGTTTTGTTTGTTTTAAAAATGAGAAGTGCATATATATATATATATATATATATATATATATATATATATATAATGTATGTATGTATGTATGTATGTATGTATGTATGTATGTGTATACACACACACACACACACACATACACCCCTCACCTCCAGAGTGGAGTCTCAGCTCAGCAGAGGCCAAGTATGTCTGTCCCTGGCCTCTGCCAGGATAGCTCAAAACTCTTGACTTCTAGTTCACGAAGAAACTGGAAGTAACATTTTTAATGGCATTGGGTGGTTCAGGGAAGCCCTCCAGGGTTTGATCTCTGATTCAATCTCTGACAGTGCTTTTTTAAAAAAAATTGTTTACATATTAACTATCCCCAATATCAATATAGATTTAGGCATTCTGTTCCTAGCTATCCATATGTAAAAGTAAAACCAAGCTATTGACATCTTTTGAAGTCATAGTGGTACCTGATAAGACTCATAATGATTATGATTTCAACAGTCTGGCAAAGGAGGGGGAATGGCAACATACTGGGGGGGGGGTGTAATCGTAAAAAGGTTAGGAATGCCTGGGCTAGAGTGTTGGAGGAGCAGAAACTGGCACATCTAGGTAAGGAGGTAGCATTTGGCATGCTGCCTTAGGAGATCATGAACAAGCCCTGTTTCTGAACTCCTACCATGAAACCACTATTGCAGAGGATTCATGGACATTCTAGATGGCACACTCAGTTGAGGTGGGGGGGGGTGGCATTGGCCATGCCTGCTGGACTTCACTATCATTTGCTCATTATCTGAGAATCCCCCCTAGAACACATTCAGTACTCCCCTAGGGCTGCACATTGTAAGGGACACTGGGTAGTGGTGACCAAGCTACCTTTCAAGGAGCTTGTCTGCCATTACCGATCTTCTAATTCAGTAAGCCCTGATAAGCTTCCAAGGAATCCTAGAATTCCCTGGAACACAATTTGAAAGCAATGGCTTTGGGAGATATCAGCAATTCTCATGATTATGTGTTTAGGGAGGTATCAAAATATTTTTCTCAAGGTACCCACATTCCTGATACCATACAATAAATTGGTAGGGCCTCTACTAGAGCTTTACAGCCCAATCCTATGTATGTCTACTCAGAAGTAAATCCCATTAGAGCCAATGGGGCTTACTCCCAAGAAAGTGTGTGTATGATTGGGCTGTTAGACAGTAAAAATTCATGCCACAGTAGACTGATTCTACTTTCTGTAGTCACAGACTTGGCACTGTGTAGTGAAGGGCTGACAAGGCTCTGGGGCACCAGATCCCCTCTGCACAGGAACAGCTCATGGACAGTAGCTGGTTGTGTACATGTACAGAAGCACCATTCATTAGTGTGAGGCCTTGGAGACTGGCCAGGTGCTAATAGACAAACTCCCCTGTATTAGATGGGCCAAATCTCCAACTGGCATTAATTGCCAGAGCCCCCTTCATACCGCTTTGCATTTGCTCCAGTCAGAGTTCTGCTTCCTCCTCCCTCTTCCTGCACATCAAGTTGGGGTTGTGGGGATGGAGAATATAAGCCTCTCACTGTACAGGAATATGTGTCAATTGGGGATCCCTTCTTGGAGAACAGCAGTCTTGCAGCTTGGAAAGTAGCAAAATGATGAAGCTGCTTCTCCTCACTCTCTTTGCCTTAGCCCTGTGGTGTCTCCCCAGCTGGGCTGCTAGAAAGAACCCGGAGAGACCCCTCAAGGACTTCAGTTCCCTACAATCTCCTGCCCAAAAGGTGCCAGCCCATTTAGGGAAATCCCGAAAGCAGCCAACGGCAAGTGAGTTTATCCTAGGAAAGGGTGTGACAAAAGGTGAGTCCAAGGGGAAGGTTGGTGTGGGTGGGGGAACCTTCTGAGGGAGTGGCTTTGGAAAGGGATTGGGACAAAGACAAACGCAGTGGGGGTGGGTGGGTAGATGGACATGCAAACTACCACAAAGTAGTGGCTGTATCAAACAGCGCAATCCTATTGAAGTCTTCCGCCAACACAGCAGCCACTGCGCCAGCTTAAAGTGTCACACACGTGCTGTAAAGTATGTTTGTGACTACTCTCATGCAGTCAGAGCTGGCAGAAAGGAGCAAAGGAGTGGCTGCCAGAGGGGGTACGAAAAGCACCAAGTGGCACAGGGACTTAGGGAGGTTGGAATAAAGGCAGAGAGGGGGCATTTGGGGGCAGGGCGGAGCAGATCAGGCCCAGAAGTGGTGTGGGATCGACGGAGGATGTCTCCATCATATCCTATCCTCCATCCAGGGACTGAACGCCCTACACTGGGCTGCTCAGACTTGTGCCAGCAATTTAGCTAGTGCAGATTTGAGTAGCCCCATTGGGCATGCTAGAGTGTTATTTGGGGTAAGGAAACAAATATTCCCTTACCCTGAGGAGACCTCCAGTCTGCTCCTTACCTATGCTGGCTACAGTGTGGGCCACTTGGCCCAGCAGCGCTAGCACCGGGTAAGGATCAGGCTGCCTGATAATATCTCATCATGTTTATTTGGCAAGAAGCCACAGGCGTTTGGCATGATAGATGAATTATCTCCATCACTCTTCCTATCCCACCTTTCTATTATTTTCTAGAGCAGTTGTTCTCAAACTTTGAGGGAGCTTTACTCCCTCAGTAAGTTCTTGTGGGGGAGGGGCTAGGGCAGTGACGCGATGCCCAGGATCACGTCGCTAAGGGGGGCGAGGGGGGTGCTTTCCACTGACTTCGAACAATGTAAGGCTGTAGGAGGTGCGGGGAACCCTGCGCAGCCCTCTGCAGCACTCCCCAACTTGCAATCTGCAATAAAAGTGGGCACAAAGCACTTCTGTTTTCCAGGAGGTGCTTTACCCCCGATTTTACTGAAGATTCCAAGAGTCCTACATTAAATAGGGACTGGTAATTGTTAGTTAGGGTTTGTGCCCATCTTAACTTGAGAGAGTGCCACATGGATTCCAAAATGTCTCTACCTTTCAGTGTGTGTGTGTGTGTGTGTGTATCTGCTATCTCTGCAGGTTTGATTTTTGGTAAGAAAACACTGGTGAAGGAACAGAGTGCTCTCCACAGGGCACAGGCAAGAAAAAATGATGCCATCACTCACAGGAATGTTACTCTGACACAGGCAAGAAAAATACCAAGCTCTCAACACAGACATGAAAGCCGCACACTCTTGAATCCTGCCCACAAAAATGATGGTCAGATAAAAGAAGGGAAACAGTCCAGATTTCGCCATAAAAATGCTAGCTGGGCACTTCCCTCTCATAGAAACACCAGCTGGCCACCAACAGGAAAGGAACATGGCACCCTCTACCAAAATGCCAGCCTCATCCTAAAGTGGAAGGAGCACAGCACACTCAATAGGAACAATACCCGGGCACAGGGAGCAAAGAAGCCTAACTTTCTCCACAGGAATGCCAGTCGGGCTCTGTCAACAAAAGAGCACAGTTTACCTTCCATGAAAACTAATTGGGCACAGTCAAGGCAAAAGCAAAATGTTTTCCAGAGAAATGCAAAACAGGCACAAGCAAATAAGAAGCCTGGTGTCACTCACAGACATGTCAGCCAGGCATTTCCAGGGAAAGGGCATGGCACATTGTACAAGAATATCACCTGGGTTGAGGCCAAGAAGGAACCCACCCTTTCCCAGAAGAATGCCAGTCGGACATTGCCACAGGAAAAGATGAGCCCTTCCCTTGGGAATGCTAGCCAGGCACCGACAAAGAAAAAGCCCAGTTTTCCCCATAGGAATACTAGTTGGGCACTACCAGGGAAGAGATATGGCACCCAGCACAGAAATGCCAGCAGGACAGAAGACTACAAGTGGCACAGACCTTCTCACCAGAATGCCAGCTGGGCACTACCAAGGAAAAACCCTAGTTCTTGCAAAAATCTCAGCCAAGCACTGGCAGGAACTGGGTATGGGACCCTGCATTGGTGCAGTAGCCAGACATGGGCAAAGAATATACCTGGTGTCCCCTTCAGGAATACCACTCAAACAGAGACTGTGAAAGAAAAAAGCTCGTTCCAGAAGAACATACTCTGGGAAGAGGCAGGCATACCAAGATGGCGGCCTGCCCTGCCAAAGGATAAGGATGCACCAGTCCTGTCATCTCTGCCTGCAACATGCCTCCTTTCTGAACATGCTGTTGCTTGTGGCAATGCCCACTTGAAACTAGTACCAAAATTGAATGACCCTGGGCTGAAAACTCTCTATCTGGCAGGTGAGTTCCCCTGAGGCAGGGAAGGGGCCTCGATTCGTCTGTATCACCCCTGGAGGCAGTCTTTTCCGTTTTTCCCCAGTATGCAAACCTTGTTGGCCTCAAGAACAGACTTCTAGCCGCCCCTTTCTGTAATGCCCTATGCACTTGCAGAATTGTCCTATTATGGGCTTTCTTTTGCCTACCTTATTCCAGGGCTTTGTGGTCTAGAGCTGTCATTCTCAAACAGTTTGAATTCTGGAACAGTCCTGACATCCTGTAACATATCTTTTTGCTCCCCATACTGTATGTGTACATTCATTTTGTCCCCTTGAAGACTGCGGTCAAACAGGTTTCACAGGTTATGAAACAGCACAAAAACCCATTTATTGGGGTGACAAGCTGTGATCCTTTTTTCAGAATGTCTTCTGCCTTTGAGGAAAATAGCATGCAGAAAATGCTGCAGCCTCAATCTTAACTGGGAGGAGGGATGTCAACTGCTTCTAGTTTTTAAAAAAACTGTAGAATTCTAATGTTTTATCTCCTGTGTCAAATATAGTCTACCCCTCCTGGAAAGGTAGGAAACCTTACCTAGTGGCAAAAAAAAAAAAAAATTGTCTTTGGCTCACTTCTGGTGACCCTGCAAATAATGGTTTTGAGAATTGGGAACATGCAGTGGGCTCATGTGCTCCTTCCTTCTCCTTCCTCTCTTGTATGCTTCCCTTACTTTCCTTGTTTTCTCTAACCATACACTGTCATGATGTCCCAGTTGAGCAAACCAGTTCTTTGGGCACTGTGCTGACAGTCCCCTTTAAAGAAATGGGAGAAGAAGAGGGCGGTCCTCAGATTTTATAAGAGGCAGGCACCACTTCTAGTTCCTATGGAGCCTTTTTGTACTGCTGTTAGTGCTGTGAAAGGCTCCATCAGAGCTTTTTTGCGCCACTAGAAGTGGCATCTGCCTCCTCCAAAATCAGAGGAGGCAGACACAGCTATCCAGCTGTTAGGAGGGCCACCCTCTTCCCTTCCCCTTTCTTTAAAGGGCCATTCTGAAAACTGCTCTTTCACTCCACTTCCAGCAGCACGAAAAAGCTACAGTGGAGCCTGGGCCACCACCTTTCTCCCCCTCCTTTTTTTAAAAAGAGGAAAGGAGGCAGCGCAGAAGTAATTGCAGTGACATCACCACAATTGCTTCCGAGTTGGGGGGGGAGCAGATGGGGCAGTCCCTGGCACAAAAAGCCCCAGGACTACTACTGTGGAGAAGGGATGGTGCACACCAAGCTCAAGGGAAGGGAAGGGGATGGTGGTTCCAGATTGCCTCTCCCTCCCACTTGGTGCTTTGTAAGCACTGGATGAGTGGGAAGAAGCAATCTGGAGCTGGCAGGTCCCCCTTTCTTCCTCCAGCAGTACTGAAGGGAAAAGGGGGCTGCTACAATCACCTTCCAACTTGCTGTCAGCAAGCAAGAAGAGAATTAGAGTGCCCTATAGGGTGGTAGGCAGGCTGGGAGCCCATCAGTTCGCCACCCCTCCAACTTGCCACTCCACGCAACAGTTTCATGTTGTTTCTTGGACAGACTTCCCTTGGTTTGGTGGTTAACACTGACCATCATTTGCCTGTTTTGGACATATTTAAAGGAATCCAGGAAATGGAGAAAAGTATCAGTGGTTTTGAGGATCAGAATATTATTCTGAACCAGGCTTTCACATTGCTATTACGGTACAAGACTCAAACAGGGATTTCAACTAATTCTGCCCTCTTTCCTGTAACTTCAGGGGAGCGTACCCTTCAGCCTATGTGTTACTTTCTCTCTTATATGTTTCCCAGAGAATGAGATCACGAGTGTCCCAGTTGGGATTTTCTTGGGGTTGCCCAATCTTGAACGGCTAGATCTCAGCAAAAACAAACTGCATTCCACAGGCCTGCACCCAGAAGCTTTCAAGGTGAGTGGAGAGGCAAGACTATTTTACTAGTTTAAAAAAGAGCCAGGCAACAGTACATTCCCATTGGTGCCAAGGAAGTTTTTCACAGGTTAAGTAGCAGCTGGATTGAGGTCTGTCATAGATTAGGACTAGGGTTGAGGTATTCAATCTGTGGGAGGCGTGGCTAGCCCCCAGGGGGTCCTGAGGCATCTTGAGGCAAGAGGTGGCCACAGCTGCTCAGCTCAGCTCAGCTCAGCTGCACATGCTGCCTCCCTACTTGCTGCTTTTCTGCAGCTGTGAATGAGGTGGGTGGGGCAGTGTGAAACATGGTGGGGGGAGGTGGTGGAGCCTCCCCCCCAAACCAAGAGAAGGCTGGCTGCGCAGCAGCGGAGGTGCTGCACTTTCCTCTGCTTGGGAAGGAGGGAGCCCAGCCTGCTCTTAGTGGTGGTGGGGGGTGTCCAAATGCCACCGCCTGCATTCCTCCATCTCGCCTGGGGAGAATAGGGGTGGCATCTGCATGTTGGGGTGCATGTGTGTGAGCAGGCCCCCATCTACTTTGGGGGTGAGTTGTAATCTTACTCTGTGTGGCTGCAATCCTATTCACACTTTTCTGGGAGTAAGCCCCATTGACTCAAATGGGACTTACTTCTGAGTAGATCTACATAGGCTTGGGGTCTGTGTCAGCTTAACCAAGGATCTTCACCTTTCTCTTTTTCCTCCCCCTTCAAAAAAGAAAAGAAAAGCCGCTCTTGGTCAGTCAAGCTTTGTCTCCAAAAATTGATTAAAAAATAAAAATACCCATTCATTTTCAGCCATCCCCCTTTTTCCTCCTGCCTCCTTTTGGAGGAGGGGAGGTACTTCCCATGTTGGCTGCTACTATAAGACAAAAGGCACAATCCTAGCTAGGTCTACTCAGAAGTAAGTCTTACTGTGTTCAATGGGACTTACTCCCAGGAAAGTGAGGTTAGGAATGCAGCCAAACAGTCTCCAGGTCTCAGTTTCACATCAGTTTGCAATTAGCAGATACACACAGCCTTCCCCTGCCCCAGCAAATTCATCACCTCTCCCCCCCCCTTTCCAAAACCCTCTAGGTGTGCTGTTAAACTCAGGGCACAATCCTAACCAAGTATACTCAGAAGTAAGTCCTATTTTGTTCAATAGGGCTTACTTTCAGGCAAGTGTGGTTGGGATTGCAGTCTCAGAGTGCTGGCAGCTGTTTTTTTGTTTCTAGTGTATAATTATAACACCTTCATCCCCATTTTGGGGGTAACTGAGATGAGATGATGTAATGGAGAGCCATGGCCAATGGCCACAAGGATCAGGGGAGCCACGGGCCAGAAAAGAACCACTGGACGAGGGTTAACCCCCCATCTCACTGATACAGGCCTGATCTGGCCTCTGTTCCCTAAAAGAAGAAAAACTAAGGGCCCAATCCTATCTAGCTTTCCAGCACTGATGCAGCCATACCAATGGGGTGTGTGCTACATCCTGTGGTGGGGGGACAGTCACAGAGGCTTCCTCAAAGTAAGCAAACATTTGTTCCCTTAATTCACTGCAATTGCAGCTGCCTTGATGCTGGAAAGTTGGATAGGATTGAGCTCTAACTTTCAGACTTGTATTAAATGTCAGAGAATCTACCAGTGAATGCTTCCACTTACTAGCTTTAGTAGCAGACTGTGCGTATTCTCTGATACTTCAAAACTGGCTAATTAAAGCCAATGAGAATTTTCCATTGACTGGACAGGGACTAGAATACAGCAGAAATTTCAGCAGGAACCCACTGAAGTCGTTTTAGACACAATTTATAGTAAACCCCTATGCATAAGATGCTGGAATCAGGTGAATAGATTATACCTAGAGCGGTACTGTCTGTTATATCTTTCCTTGTCATGTTATCAGAGATCTGGGATGGAACTTGCAAAATATGAGTTGACTAAGCCTCTGGTTCAGACCAATGGGCCACCTAGTCTGCTAGTTCCATGTACGCTGATGAGCAACAACTCTCTAAAATCAAAGGTGGGGGAAGAGATTTTCTTATAATTACTGCCTAAGAGATACTTATAAATGCCAATGTCCCCCCACCCCAGATCCTTCTAACATGCAAAGCAGGTGTTGTGTCACTAAGCTATACAGGCGTGTCCCAGTATATGCAGGGGTTGCATTCCAGAGCCTTCCAATGGATACCAAAAACTGCGAATGCCAGAGACCCACTTGAAACTCATTAAGAAAGAAGGAAAAAAGCCCCCAGTAACTTCCCCGGTCATCATGCAGCAGTTTTGTCACATTTGCAGGGCTGCAGAACTCTCTTTTGCTTCTTCCAGCCTTTCTACAATGCATTCTACAGTGAACCTGGGCAGATACAAGGGCCTCCATGCGACCTGGAAGAGGTTGGAAGAAACCAAAGAGAGTGCCTGCGGCCCTGCAAACACAACGAAACCACCGCACAACAACCCAGCAAGTTACTGGGGACTTTTTTCTTTCTTTTGGATTCAGCCTCTGTGTGCCAGTGCACCTTTGTGTGCTGGTGCAGCTTGCTTGTGAGGAGGCGCAAACGTGCTTCACAGCACATTTGCAACCCTCCTGGGTCTCCGCAAGGGACTTGCACGGGCCCACGTTCTTCTCTGGATTGCTGAGTAAGGTAAATATCATTGTCAAACACCTCTGCATGTTTCAAATGGGTTCCTGGTATCTGTGGTAACTGAAACAGCAGATACCCGATCCATCGATACTGGGGCCCACCTGTTCTCTTGTCCATCTGGCAGGACAATAATATCAGAACTATTTCTTAATTATTACCGAAGCCAATCAATCTTCCCTCTAAGCTGCATGGGCATGCAGCTGTAACTGGAGCCTCACATAGCTTCTGTCACGGTGTTCCAGAGCTGCCCCCACACATAAAAATTACAAAGAATACTGAAGCTGACATCCAGCTCCTTTAGATTTCTGCTCTTATTCCCAAACCTTCTTCCCATACAGAATCTCACCAAGCTGAAGCGTCTGAATCTGGATGGAAACCAGCTCACTACAATCCCAGACTTACCCTCTTCATTACAAGAGCTAAAGTTGAATGACAATAATTTAGAAGCACTGCAGAAGCACAGCTTCCAAGGTGGGAATTCTCTCACTTATTAAAAGGGCTCCTTCTTGGGATTGGGGGGGGGGGGGAGGAAACTCTACAATTCTGTTGAGGTTCCTTGCAAATCTTATGTATTTTATTATTTTTACATTAAAGATTTAGTGCCCAATCCTAGCCAACTTTCCAGCACCGGTGTTGCAATAATGCAGCCCCAAGGTAAGGGAATAAATGTTCCCTTACCTTGAAGAGGCCTCTGTGACTATCCCTCCAGCACCTCAACTTTCCAGTGCTGGTGCAGCCATGCCAGTGGGCAGTGGCGTCACTAGGATTCACATCACCCAGTGCAGGAGGCCTGCGTGTCACCCCATACAGTGGGCGGGGCAACACCCCAGGTGGTGGGCGAGGTGATGTACCATCGCCCTGCCCCCACTGGTTTTTTGGCTGTACCTTTTGATAGAACACAGATATTTCAATGCGGTTTGTTTCATTGCATTCAGCATGAACTTACGCATTGATTGATATATAACATGATGGTATTATTCCTCCAAACTCTGATTTTAGTGATTTTGAAAACTTGTAGAGTCACACACACACACCTCGTGTCAACTTACTAACACCTTATTCCAGCAGTTCTCAAACTTTTAGCACCGGGACCCACTTTTTAGAATGACAGTCTATCCAGGACCCATTGGAAGTGATGTCATGGTGGAAGTGACATCATCAGGCAAATTAAAATAGATAAGTATAAATAATTAAATTAAAATAAAATAAAATAAATAATTAAATAAGGGGGAGCCAGTCCTGTTCCACCAAGTGAATTTTCTCTGCAGTCTGCCTGCAATAACACCCCCCCCCCCAAAAAAAAATTCCCCTTACTGGTTGAAGCCTCTTTTTTTGTCCTTTTTTGTTCTTTTTTTGTCCTTTTTGTCCAGAGGGGGGAGGCTGCCTTCTGGAGCATTTGTTGTGATCCAGTTCCATCAGATCGGGAGCATTCTGGTGTCCTCACATTCCCCTTTGCCTGGCCTGATCACAAGCCAAGGTGCATCTGCTTACTCATGTGTAAACACAACCTTGAGGCTGTTTTGCTTTCCATAGGGCTCAATACTTTCGCAGCTGGGAGGGAGGGACCTCCTTCTTGGGTTTTCTTGGGGGGCTGCATTCATTGGATCAGGACCTATCTGACTTTGTTGGATTCCTCTTGGCCTGCCCTTTCGGATGGACTAAGGCAAGTTTGTCTACTCGCGAGTAAATGCAGCCACGTGGCTTCATTTCACTTTCCATAGGGCTCAATACACTCACAGCTGGGTGGGAGGGATCTCCTTCTTGGGTGTTTTTTGGAGGCTGCTTTAAACGTGCAATACGGCTCAGTTTCACTTTCCATAGGGCTCCGTGCATTTTTTTCTTTCAGGTTTTTTGGCCATAACTTTTGAAAGAAAGGAGCTATTTCACTCTGGTTTTTTGCATTGCATTCCGCTGGAAATTCCACATCCAATGGTATATGGCATGATGGGGGTTGCTCCTAAAACCGCAATTTTAGTGCATCATCCCCCCAGTACGTGTCACCCAGTTCAGCCTGCACCCCCCGCTCCTCTCTAGTGATGCCACTGCCAGTGGGGCATGTACTCTACCACATGATGTAGTACATGCCCTACTGGCATGGCTGCACCAGCACTGGAACCAGCACCAGGTCTACCAGTCTTCCCAATGCAGAGCTCAGGTCTACCCGCCTGCCCAGCATTGGCAGCTAGATACAGTAATATGGAAAGCCAAACACACTCCTAAGTCTCTCTAAAATCTTTCAAATATAGAAAATAATTGCAGGAGATTAGTATCATCATCGAGGCTCACACTAGAATGGAAACTGTCCTGTGCGGACCAAAACTTGCTTCTGCAGCAGCTGCAGTCCGGTCAGTTTCCTCCAAGAAGTGACACTGTTAAGGAATGTATGCATTCCTGGACCTGGTGTGAATGCCTTGTGGCTATAGTCGCTGCCCTGTGCCCATGGTAATGCCCCCAGCATCCCACGTGGACAGTGAGTCTGGGTGAGATTGGAAAATTTAAGATCCCAAGAAATTTCTGGGCCCCCTCCTTCGGCTCCTGGGCCCCCTTTCTGACCCTGGGTCCGGGTACAAATTACCCCCTTTACCCCCCTCTCCTAGGCCCTGCTGAAGACCATATTTCCTGGTTACACAATGCTTTTTTCTCACCAGTAGTAATAACAGCTGCTCATGGGGGACAATAGAGAAATTCAGGGGCTTAGTATAGCTGAGATTTGGCAGTACTGTGTAGATGTAGGAGCAAAAATAGGGGTCCATGCTCTGTCAAATTGTGTGAAAAATGTTTTAGTTTCTAGAATTTATTTTAAATGCCATGCAAATGCTTCTTGCACTTAGGAAAAAAGGAATAAACTGTCCAATGTTATTATCTCTACATTGCATATGGAGGCAGGGGGGAGGGACATGAGGGTGAGAGCTATTATACCTAGAGAGAGATGTTGCAGGGAGTCAGTAGTGTTTTGCAACTACCCTTGTAGTTATCTGATCTTCCCATATTGCAAGCTGAGCCTATCTGGTTTATGACAACCCTTGTAATGTAATGTAATATAGTCCACTGCTAACATCCTTGTAATGGAGATTGGGTGGAACCAGGAGAATTCAGTGGCTGGCCAGTCAATCCACTGGCCAAGGATCCACACCCAACCTCTGAATCCTCAGTAACTCTGGCAGTGGTACACTCAGGGTCCACTGAAGGCACCCACTTGGTTCTGTTCTGTGTCACCCATGTTATCTTCTGGGGCGCCCTCAGCTGGATAGTATCAGATCACATGTCAGCACTCAAAAAGTTATGGATTTCAGAGCATTCCAATTTTCAAAATCGTCCAGTATGTCATGAGACACCAGACAGGGGGTTTATTTATTTATACAGGTATTTATATACCGCCTTTCTTTGGTCATCAGATTTCTCCTCAGACTTTTAATCCAAGGCGGTTTACATAGGCAGGCTGTTCTAAACCCCTGTAGGGATTTTTACAGTTGAATAGTTCTAGTCTTTCATAGAACTCCTAGCTGGATTCCTTCCTGGTCTGGTCTCTCTCTGGCCCTTCACCTCCCACACTCCACTTGGCGGCAACTCCTCTCTGCCACCGAGGGTCAGCTCATCAGTATATCAGCATGTCGTCAGTTCTCGAGTACTTCCGGTTGTTTCGAACTGGCAGCCTCAGATCTTCAGGCATACAAGGCGACAGCTCTACCAACTGAGCCAGACCTCCTGCCTAATGTGATCCACTGTTGCTATTCCCACACTGAAGAGTGAAATGGGGACTTAACAACCACTCTGAATTGTGTTCTCCACATTTCATATGAGGGAGCTAAAACTGCTACATAGTGGCTTAAAACAATCCCCTAATAAAGGCATTAGGAACTGTCACTCAGTCTTTATTGGTGAAATCCAACACCATCGATGCAGACCTGGTCAGCAGCAGTCTTGCATAGCAGACACATGTTATCAAGATGCAGAGCAGAGAGTTGAACAATCTCATAATTTAATACACATTTCAAGCAAGTGAATTTGTTTTGCTAATGGCATCCATGTGTCTCCTCTCCCCTGAAATAATCATATATTCATGCTTAAAACAATGAAGTGAAAGAGACACATCATACCAAAATACCTCCTGTGCGCTGTTTCTTTGCCTGCAGACACATTATGCTCTACCCACTCCTCCAGCATAAAGTCTTAAGCAAACTGAAAGCCAGGGAGTATGTGTTGTTACTGTAGCTTTATTTTGGGGGGAGGTCTTAGTTGGATATGTGGGTTGGTTTCAGCAGCTTGTTAGCAGCTGTTAAATGGTGTGTAAACAGAAAGCTGTATTACACAGAAGCCTAATGTGAGTAAGTTCTGCTCTGAGTGCTCTTAAAAGAGGTCTTTTGATTCTATCATCTGTGGTAGTAGTGTGAAGTCTAGTGGCAACTGGAAGGAAATGTGAAAACTGCTAATGTGCATACAGGCATGCAATTTTCAAAATTTGGATTTGTCTTTATTGCTGTGTCACAAACTGGAAACATTTTGACAGTTGGGTTGCTAATTTTTTCTTTTTTCTGTTATTTGTCTTGTGCCTTTTTCTTCAGCCTGACAGGCAGAAATTCAGCAAGTGAAGCTTTCCCCCTTTGCTAAATTTGTGGCAGGCGCACAGGACATTAAGGGAACAAAAGACTGTTGAGGACACAAAAAGCTGGCAACCCTTTTTGATCAGTGTTGTTTGTCAAACATGCCAGTGTTGTTTCCTAAAACATTTTTTTAAATTCTGTTTTCCATCTAATCTTGGGCCTTGAATGAACTGGTCCTACTGCAGCTCTGGAAGGAGTTATGTTTCTTCTCTGCCCTTCCTCTCCACAGGCCTCTTTAAGCTGCTCACACTGGAGCTTGAGGGGAACCAACTGCATGATGGAAACGTGTTCCCTACTACTTTCAAGCCCCTGAGCAAACTTATCTACCTGCGACTGGATCAGAATAACTTTCGGGCTGTCCCTCCAGGTTTGCCTGCATCCCTGCAGGTGAGTAGGGGCTGTTACTGAAAACCTAGTTAGTGGGCTTGCCAACTTCCTGGCCTGAGCCAGGAGCAGAACTGGGCAGCTAAAGCGTGCACATTCATCTATGAAGTATTAGAGTGTATGCAGGAAATTATGCTCCTCCTTCAACAGTTCTTTAAAAGCTCTGGTCTGTCTCCAGTTTCATTTAACTTGCTGTGAAATTGTATTTTATTTTAGTGGTGTAGACAGGTGTTGGATCTGTGTGCCACATGAGTTCCAAATCTGTTGTAGGTAGTTGCCATTGATGGATTTGTTTGTGGTTGCTAGTCATGACAGCTTCCTGCTACTTCCAGGCTCTGAGGCAGAATGCTGCTGAGAAGCCTACAAGTTCCGCTTCTGGGATGGACTTCCAGAGGGAGAGGTATCTGGTTGGTGCCTGTGGGAAACAGAATACTGGACTACATGGATCTATATGGAACACTGCACTGATGGTCTGATCCATCAGGGCCCTTCACAGCATAAGACTTGCTAAATGGAATCAAAGTAGAAGTGGCTGGGATTCAGCCAATAACTGATTTTCCACCCCTTGCAGGAGCTGCACCTGGATTCCAATCATATTGAGGAGGTGTCTGAGAGTGTCTTTAACAAAACTCTGAACCTCACTGTGTTGGTTCTGAGCAACAACAAACTCCAGGAGGATCGCATTGCTCCTCGTGCCTGGATAGACCTTCCGTGAGTAACTCTTAGCACAGCCATTTTCAACCACTGTGCCTTGGCACACTGGTGTGCCGTGAGTGGTCCACAGGTGTGCCACAGGAATTTGGGGGAAAGGTCATTTATTAATAGGGCCAATGGGAGATGTGAGCCCCCACTGGCAGCATGGTGTGCCTTGTCAATTGACAAAAACCTGGTGGAGGGCCGTGACCATTTTAGTGCCTTATCAGTGTGCCATGAGATGAAAAAGGTTGAAAATCACTGTCTTAGCATTTTCAGAGCTAGGGAGGAAATGTAGGATTTCTGCCACCTAATTAGAGTTGCCAACTCTGTGTTGCAAGTGTGTGTGTGTGTGTGTGTGTGTGTGCACGTGCGCGCGTGTGTCCATCCATTTATTGTTGGCCTTCAAGAGGTGTATGACAAGCAGAAAGTGGAAGTTAGTTTCTCTTTTTCAGAATGCTATGATGGGAAGACTTCACCTGTTTGGAATTCCAGCCTGACCCTCAATTGTTAAACGCATTGTTCTTCAGCCTGTGGGTCATGACTGCAATGGGGTTGCAAAGCCTCTTTTTGGGGAAGAAGGGCGGTTGCAGCAATCTTTGCAGGAAAGGACTTTGATCCAGTAATGGTACTGCCTTATCAAAATTAGGTGGTCCAGGGTCCCAGGAGGGGGGTGGGATCGGTGGTGGGCCCCCAGCCTCATATTTTATTTATTCATTTATTGGGGTCATGGCACAAAAAGACAACCAGTTTCGTCTTTAACCCAGTGATGCACCTGAGGGGGCAAGGGAGGCAAATGCCCCAGGCGACATGTCCTTGGAGGCAGCACTGCCATCAGCCTCATGCATTCCCCCCCCCCCCGCCCTGCTGACAGTTTTTAATCTTTTTTTTTTTTAAAGAGAAAGAAGCCAGCAGCTCCACAGGCTTCTTTCCCTTTAAAAAACAAACAAAAAAAAAGCTTCTGATGAAGGAGGGGGCAACCAAGAATCATACCTGGAGTGGCTGTGAGTTGCAGCCACTCCGGGTGTGATTCCACACCATTCTGGGCCACCCTCCCTTCCTCCTTCTTAGGAGAGCTGCTCCTGACACACTGCTGCTCTGGGCCACATCCTTTGTCCTGTAAAAGGCGGGTGGCCCAGAATGGTGTGGAATTGCAGCCAGAGTGGCTGCAATTTGCAATCATTCCGGGTACAATTCCGCACCACTCCTGATCACGTCTTCCATCTCCTTGGAGGAGAGAAAATCTGCAGCCCAGAGCAACAGTGCACTGGGAGTGGCAGCCTGGCACAACTCAGCACTGCTCTCAGAACCGCGTCTTTTGTCTCCTCCAAGTAGGTGAAAGATGTAGTCCAGAGCAGCACCACTCCAGGAGTCTTCCAGTACAATTATGCGCTGCTCTGGGCTGCATCTTTCCTTGGTAGAGAGGAAGGGGGCAGCCCAAAGCGGTGCAGAATCGTGCCAGGAGAGGCTTCAACTCCCAGCGTGGTTCTGGAAGCAATTGCGGTCACATTATTACATCACCACAATTACTTCCGGGTATGGGGATGGGAGTGGCAAAGTGAGAGGCAGCCCTGGGTGGTAAAAAAGTTCAGGATAGCATCTGTTTTAACTAGAAGGCAACTGGTTAAAAGCACAGGAGCTCTCTCCACCTCAAGGGCTTAGGATTTGTGGATCCCAATTCAAATGGGAAAATTGAAAGTTTCATGTGTGAGACTGAAATTGCTCTAGAGTCTCAAGTGCAGAAAAGAGGCATTTGGAATGCATGCAAGCATTCAGCAGTAAGTTTTCCATCTGCATTGTGAATCAATTGGCACAAGAGCATGAAAGCACCCCTGAATCGTGCTTTTCTGGGAAGGAAAGGTTGGCATTCCTACTGCTGGGATGCACCTCCTCCTGGGAGGCAGGATTGGAACCTCAAACCGGATACTCCTCCCTTGGTGGGGTGTCCCTTCTGGTCCCTAGTTCCGGGCCTGCCTTCCAGGAGATTGGACAGACCTCAGTTGTGCTCACACACAACCTCTTAAAATAAAAAATTAATTAAAAGACAGGACAAGAAGACAGAGAATGGGGAGGTAGGAGACGCACCCTCCCCCCACCACGACTGGGCTCCGCGCTGCAGCCCGAGCACCTGCCTGCACCCAAGCAGAGGCAACCCAGCCCCTGCCCTGCCAGTGCCAGGGGAGCAGAGCACCCAGAGAGATGGCTCTCCTGATGCGAGGAGAGGTGGCGTGGGCGGCTCCAGACCCTCAGGAGCCGACAGAGGAGCAGTGTGGCAGCAGCGCCTTCCTCCACCTAGCCACTAGCAGCCAGCAGCCAGGCCACTGCAACCATGTAGGGGGCGCCATCTTGGGCTCTCCACAGCAGCGACCCGAGCAGCTGCAGCAGCAGGGAGGCAGCCTGAGGGCATAGCGTGGCTCCTCTACTGCCATGCCCCGCCAGCGGGCAGCACCAGCAAGCATCCCCCCAGCATGTGGCAGGGCTCCCCCCACCATGCACTGCCAGCCGACCAGCCCTGTCGGAGGTGGGTGACCAGCCCAGCAAGCGCTGCCGCCACCCCACCCCCCCACAGTGGGTACTGAGTTGTTTTAAAATCCACTGAAGTTCAGAACATGACAGCCTTTTCACGCTAAAGGAAAAGTGCTCAGTGACCTTGTTTCTAGTGGAGAAAATGTTAAGATACCAGTAGTCTCTCCAGTGTGAGGAACATATAGGGCTGCCAGCTGACCAGAAAAATATCTGGTCTGCTCTGCTCTTATACTTTCAAAAGCTCACATGTGCAGAAATCAGCAGGTGGTTCTTTTCACATCACCTGCCAATATCTAGAAATGCTGCTGCAGCTGCTAAAGGCACAGGTACAGGGTTGTCCAGTTCCACACTGGGCAACCCAAACAACAGGGCAATCTCCCTTCTGCAAAAATGTTCACAGATATGGAGGGATGTGGAGGTTGCATGTGTTACATTACAAATATAAACCAGTCTCAAGGAAGGTTACCAAGTTTGTCTGGGCTGGCTTCTATGCCTTTAATAGCAGTTTGACACACAGAGATTAAGGGTGCAATCCTGAAAATGAGTTGAGCCGTAAAGCACGTTTGCACCTCCTCAGGAATAAGTCACATTGGCGCACTGAGGTGTGCCGACACACAGAAGGCGGCTTCCTCTGTGAAGCTTGCATCGGCCCGGCTGGGCCAAGGGAGGCAGAAGAGAGGCGTTCCTGGGCAGGGGGAGGGCAAGCAGTGGGCACCACTAGGGGGTACAGCTCAGGAGGTGGCGCAAGTCCAAGGAGACCCATAGGGGAAAGGCCACCTTACCCATTGGTAAGGGGAAAAGTAAAGGGTAAGGGGAAAAGATAGGGGCCTTGGGCCCCTATCCTGTGCTGGATACAGCACAAGCCTCTTGGCTTGCCTGTTCCAGCACAGGGTAGGATTGTGCCCTAAACCAGCAAAGCTGCTTCCTCTATTTGTCTGCCTGCCAGGAAATGCTTCACTGCTTAATTTCTATGTGTAAAGTTGCTGGTCATAGAAGCAGAACCAGAAAACACAGATAAAAAACTTAATTTCAAGTCTCCTTAATTTTTCATGGCTGCCAACCAAGGGATTCTGGGAAGAGCAATCCTATGAATGGACTACGTACCAGTAGTTGATGCCAGTTGCAGAAGGTCCTTAAGAAATTTGTAATATGGAGCACCTTCTCTGACCAGCAACCTGTCATGAGTTCAACCCCACCAGTTCCTAATCTGGTCTCAGGACTGTGCTAAAATGGGATTGGTTTAAGGCAGTGCTTCTCAAGCTATGGGTCAGAACCAACTAGGTGGGTTGCAAGTCAATTTTAGGTGGGTCCCCATTCATTTCAATATTTTATTTTTAATATCTAAAATTTGATGCTATCATGGTCTGTTTCTGCATTAGGGAAAATGTTACAGGCCTGTACTTTTAACAAGCTACTACGTATATTCTTTAAACAATGATAGTAAATGGGACTTACTCCTGGATAAGTGCAGGTAGGATTGCAGCCTAGAATGTTCCTGCACAACGACGGCACTTGTGGTTATGACGTCGCTTCCGGTTATGACATCACTTCCGGTGGGCCCTGACAGATTCTCATTCTCAAAAGTGGGTCCCAGTGCTAAATGTGTGAGAACATTTGGTATAAGGAATGCCAAATTTCCTCAAAAAAAAAAATGCCCTTATACAAACTACAAATGGGCATGTATTTCCTTCACATAATTGTGGGGGAGACCTGTGTAATGCATTGGAAATCCCAACCCCCATTCCCAGGGAGATCGGAGTGGCTTCAAGCTGCTCCAGTTTCCCTGGACTTGTGCCACCTCAGGAGGTGTTGCAAGTCTGAGGAGGCCCATTGAGGCAAGGGCGTTTACCCAGGGGTAAGGGGAAAAGTTTCCCCTTGCCTCTGGCTGAGCCGCCTTGGGCCCCTATGCTGTGCTGGATACAGCGCAAGCCTCTTGGCTTGCCTGTTCCAGCACAGGGTAGGATTGCGCCCTAAGTCATCCTAGGAATGTGATGGAGTTTCGGGAACTGGCTGCTATGCCTTTTCCATGAGAGCCATGAACTGGTAGTAACTCTAGTTAGGAATTCTGATCATCTTTTCCCCTTCTCCCAGGAAGTTGGAGGCCTTGGATCTTTCCCACAATCACTTGGTGCATGTGCCCTCATTCCTGCCACGGCACTTGAAACAGCTGATCCTGCATCACAACCATATCGAGCGTATTCCTGGTTATGTCTTCGCCCACATGAAGCCAGGCCTGGAGTTCCTGCATCTGTCACACAATGCACTACAGGATGATGGCATCCATGCGGTCTCCTTCTTGGGGCTCTACTATTCACTCGCTGAGCTGCTCCTGGACAACAACCAACTTCAGTCCATTCCCCGTGGCATCCTGAACTTAAAGGGGTTACAGGTCCTACGGCTGAGCCACAACCGCATCAGGTGAAGACAGTTCACCATGCTTCTTGTCTTCTCTGGGTGAGGGATGAGGGTAACTCTGTTGTAGAGTGCACATATTGCCTTTTATGTTCTGCATCTTATCCCTGATGCTTCTACTCAATGGACCTGAAGAGATCCACTGTTGGAGTATTGGGTTATGATACCCAACTTCTTGGGTGTGAAGTGCTGTACTCATACTAGTCCAGCTGTGTGCAACCTGGACAAATACATCTCAGCGATAATGCTGTTGTTGCCCCAAAGACCTCCATTCACCTTGTCTGGGAAAGGGTCCAAATCTCTAGGCCTTCCTCATACAAAATAACAGGCCTTCCTCATACAAAATCTCTAGGCCTTCCTCATACAAAAATTGCTAAATATCCTCTCACAGTGGATGGGGGCAGGGACAGGTGCTAGCCAGGCCTAAAGCCTGGCTCAGATAGGACTATAATTCCCTTGAGTGGAATTACTCACTTCTGAGCAAAGCAGGGATAGGAATGAGATAGGGCTCATTATGGCCCACAGCTGTTAGTCTCATCTGAGCTAACAGACTGACAGCTCACTAGGTTGTCTGAGGCAAGTCAATGGTTGGTTGGCAACCTTCAGTCTCGAAAGACTATGGTATAAGCCTACAACACCCGATATTCCAAGGCGGTCTCCCATCCAAGTACTAACCAGGCCTGACCTTGCTTAGCTTCTGAGATCAGACGGGATTGGGCATGTGCAGGGTAACAGTTGCTGCAAGTCATTCAGCATCTGTAACATGAGAATACTGATGCTGACCTACTTTATAGAATTAATAGATGAAGTGCTTTAAGTGCTCAGGAAGTTCTATAAATGTTCTTTTTTCCCCTCTCCCTGGCAGGCATGTCCCCCTGAACTCTGTCTGTGACACACGGGTGGCTGAGGACTCAAATATAGTGGCCATGCACCTGGAGAATAATTTGATTGATCGTCGCCGCATCCCACCCACAGCCTTCTCCTGCATCAAAGCATATCATAGCGTGGTACTGCGACCACAGCAGAATGAAGACCACTATTAAGACACCTCTCCTTGCCTGCCATTCCCAACATCTGCCAAGTGGCTACAAGCTGTGGGACCAGACATTGTCCTACCCTAGAGGTTCTTGCTCTTCAATGTAGCACAGTGCTGTAGGGATGAGATTCCCTCCTCTCTCCCTTTCATGGTTCCCCTTTCCTTGAGCTGTAGAACTTGGGGGTAGCCTGTTAAAGTGTAGATTGCCTTGTAATGAGAATGTACTGGAAATATATGATGTTTTAGTCATATGTGTTTGTTTACAAAGGTTCAATACGAGCATGGTAGGGAGAAGCCAGTGCCCATAGTATCAGTTTATCAAGCAGTATCAATTCCCACTAAAGCTCATGTCATTTGTGTGTCATCCCATCCAGCTACAAATCTCAGATTTCTGCCTTCTTTGCAGGCCACATTCCAGACTATGTGATTAGCTCATACTCAACCAGGCAAGCTAAGGGGTCAGCAAGCTTGGACACTGACACTTTACATTTACCTATCAGAGGACCCCCTCCCCCCCCCCCCCGGCCAAACCAAAACTTAAACCCTCTGTACCAGAGACAGTGGCTCCAGTGACAAATGCACCATCTGGAGTAGGCATAGAGTGCCACAGGAGAACCAGTGCTAGGCAGGTGGGTGGTGCTGGCACTGGATGGTGCGGGGCGAGGTAACAACCAGCATCAAAGATCATTAGTAAGCACCTTTAGCTAGCAAACTATGCAAAAGGTTCATTTAATATGTCCAAAGAGAAGGCTTGCAGTTCTAAAGGTACAGGAGCACTGTGCTCTGTTGCATCTAGTAATGCTGGTAGTACTCTTCAGATCATGAGAAAGAGGATTTTTCTGCTTCCCTGTTTATTAATCCATTCATTCATGTTTTCAGACATTCAGGGGCAATCCAGAGCCCTGTGTGCCAGCTCACCACCGGCATGCACTGTCACAAATGTGCCATAAGGCACATTTATGAGCCCTTACTGTGGGCCCAGCACCGGAGCTGGGAGTGGGAGGGCAGGGAGAGGGTGGTTTGGAGGGATGGTGGGGGAAGGGAGCAGGGAGGTAGGGGCGGTGCCAGCAGAGCTCCACTGGATCCTGAGCGGAGCTCTGCCAGATCCTGAGCTCCATATGGGATTGCCTGGTCCAACATGGGACTCTGATTCTGTGGAAGCTCCAGAGCTGTGGCAGCTCTAAGGCTGCCATAGAATTGAGTACCCCCACTGTGGGGCTGTTTCATTTACCCGGGGGAAGGGCATAAAAGTCTCCTTCCCCCGAGGAACTGCCACAGGCTGCCCAGTTGCGCATTGGATGCTGTGGCACTGACTTTGACACCATGGCAACCCCGCACACCGGGCAGCTCAGGATTGGGCTGCCCGTCATCCTTTGCTCTCCCCTCATCCTTCAATCTAATATGATGCATAACTGTTATTTCATTTCCTCTCTTAACCACATGCACATTTATCCAGCCACATGTTCTTATGCCCCCCCAGTAGCCATCTCTCCATTTCCACATCTAGCTGAACATCTAGCATCCTTGCAACAACTCAGTGACTTGCTCACTGCAAGAACAGAGCTGACTACAAGTATAGTCTGTACAGCTTCAAAGTCATGCAGCTTAGAACTCTCCGGGAAAGGGTACGTGGTTTGAGAACTCCAGAGTTTCTCAAATTGGGTTGTTGCGAAGCCCCAGCCACAGAAGCTTTATCTCCACGCCCTTAAGGGGCTGGACACAATTACATTGCTGCTGGAACCAAAAGGTGTTTTTTTTTTAGACTTACCCCTGACAGTACCAGCCCTCTGGATGGTGAAGGGAGCCTATGGACCCCTCTGCAGGGCTCCCTGTTCTGCCAAATCCCAATCCACTGGGCCTCATGCCCGCTTAATGCTGATTAGTTTCCCTTGTGAAATTCACCAGTGCAGCAAGCAAAAGTCAGAGTCCAGTTCCAGTCAACAGATTCCAAGTAAACTAGTCCAATCAATGGGAGTTGCCAAATCAGAGTCTAGAGCCAATAAGCCAAGTTACAGTACGAGGACAGGTTCCAGGTAAGTCAGCCAAATCAGTCAGGGTATCCAAATCAAAGTCCAAAAGTCAATATGCCAAGTCCCAGTCCAAGGTCAGATTCCAAAGTCCATAAGCCCAGTCAGTCTCCTACCTCCAACCTGCACTCCTTCTCTATCCCTTCCTGCCTCAGGTGCTCCTTATATCCCTGAGGGCCCTATTGCCTTCAAGTGGCTGCAACTGTGCAGCACACTCTGCTGGATACCCTTAAAGGGGCCACTGCTGACACCACATCTACCTCCTCGCCAGGTCTTCCGCAATTCCAATACACTCCCCAAGCCTCCAGAAAGCCTGAATGCCTGCAAAGGATTTTGATTTATGGTTGCAAACTGGAAATGGAAACTAAAACTATTTTAGTTTTGTGACCCATTTCCAGTTTGCAATCATAAATCTCAAAGTGGGTTGTGATAGCTATTTTTAGCTTTTTAGAGACTTGGGGAGCCCTTCCAAGGGATCCGCAAACTCCCCACAACATCTGGAGGGCCAACGCTGTCAGGGGTAAGTCTCAAAAAACCCCTTTTGGCCCTGGCAGCAACACGATCATGGCAATTGTGTCACTGCCTTTGCCCCTCCCCTGTAAGCACATACACTGGTTTCCAAACTCCCTGAGAGTAGTCAGAACCTTTATTGGCATATAACTAACACACACACACACACACACACACACACACACACACACACACTACAACAAATCAGAGATCTATAAAGGTAAAGGGACTCCCAAAGTACAACCCTTTTCCCAAGTTCTATTAGCAGAGCTGCAGTGTCTCAAAAGATATCTTAAGAAAATCCTCATAGTCTCAATTATAGTTGGTTCCTCAGATAACAACATATTCTTCAATTAGATGTCATCCAAACAGTCTGCCCACTCAAGTAGGGGGCTAGGTATTTCTTGCAGACATTCAGATAAAAGTGTACGGTGAAGAATCATATGTGGAAGAGATTCGACCATACCCGACTCACAGATACAGCATCTTTCATTGTATGGAGTCTTATTAAATCTTCCATATAACACTGCTGAGGGGGATACATTTCACCCAACCAGAGTAAAAGTCCTACGTTGATAAGGCACTTTAAAAGAATAAGGTACAATGGCAAGTAGCCAACTCTAGTAGAGAACTGGAGGCTTAGCAGGGAGCAAAATTTGCTCACAGCACTATGTATATTCTCTACTCGGATATCCAGGAATCTCTTTTTGATTAGTTGGTATGCCGCCATAACGAGCAACAAATCCAACACCTCCATGTTAATACCAATTGTTCTGATTCTGTGGAAGACCACTGTCTTCTACAGTCTTCTAGGCTGTTCTGGTTTGAATTATAATACACTCTGAACCAAAATTTAAAGGCTCTTAACCTGGCCCTTATCTCAATTAGAAGCTGCCCTGACTCTAAACATAAGGAAGTGTATGTAACACACCTTGGCAACCCTACGATTTTCCTTTAAAAAGCAGCTTGAATTTGTTCTAAAGGACAATTCATTTTATTAAACCAAATTGGAAAATGCAATTTGGTTTAATACCAAATACAAATACAAAATCAGAGGAACAACTTTGCCTTTAAATACTTTCAAAGATGCTGCAACATAGGCATCCCCTCTGTTAAAATTGAAACATACAATATTCTGTGCCATCACGCCTACAAGATTCACAAGTGCAGGCAAGATTATATGAGAAATAAATGCCTAAATACTTACAAAGTTTCACTTGCCCAATATACCTACCCCTAAAGATCCAAGAATATTGCCTCCAAGAGTTGCTAAAGAACATAATTTTAGATTTATTAAAACAGAGCGACAGTTTGTTCAAAGAGAGCAATTCTACACGTTTGGCAACCAAGCGCTAAAAAACCTAAACCCAATTGAGATAATAAAACGGTGTCATCCGCATATAACAATAAAGGGACCTGACACACTCTCAACTGCAGCAGTTGTCCCTCAAGCAAGAGGCCAAGTCATTAAAAAGAATGGGGGCCAATACACAACCTTGTTTAACCCCCCTGTTGGTCAGGATCTCCAAAGATAAATCCTCTTTAGGGGAAAACCTAATTTGACACATAGTATTGGAGTAGAGGTTCATTAGGAGGAGGAGGCAAGGAGACGATCTATGGCTAGATTAGCTAATTTAGCCCAAAGCATTGGTCTGTCCACTGAATCAATTCCCCCTATAAGGTCCATGAAATCTACTTATCCTGGAGTAAGTTCCATTTACTATCATTATTAAAAAATATACGTAGTGGCTTTTTAAAAGTACAGGCCTGTAACATTTTTCCTAATGCAGTAACAGACCATGATAGCATCAAATTTTAGATATTAAAAATAAAATATTGAAATGAATGGGGACCACTTAAAATTGGCTTGCGACCCACCTAGTTGGTCTTGCATTCTTCTTTGCAGAGACGGCACTTGCTGTTTGTCATTATTTTTTCTACTTTTGCTTTTTTTGCATTTGTTCTTAATGCCTGTTCTTGTACAGCCATTATTAGACCCTCTGTTTCTTTCTTCAAGTTGCCTTTTTTGAGCCACTGCCAGGTCTTGGTGATGTTTGTTTTTCCAGTAAGGTCTCACAAATATTGTCCATGCAGTGGCTTATTTCCCCACCTTTCTGCTTGGTTCTTTGTTTGTTCTTTTTTATAAGAACGAATTTGTTTTGCTTTGTTTTGTTGGTATTTAATCATTTCTCATTGTTAACCATTTTAGGTGCATCCTCTTGGCTATCCTTTATATATCTTCCAGGCCTCTTTTTTCTTCCTCTGCTGTTTGATGGACTTGCAGCATTCCTCTTCCACCTTGCAAAATATGATTAAACTGTTTTGCTAGGTACTGATGGAAACTTGTTAGATGTTTAACTATACAGTTTATCAAACCTGTGCAGTCCAATTTTTAATTTTCTTTATTCTTTTACTTATTAATTCAGATGTTATTTTTAAATCTTGCATTCGTGGATTACATTTTTCGACCTTGTTTATCCAGCCTGCTTTTTTGTTGTACTCTGTTGGAATGTCCCATAGTTTTGTCCAGAATCCAATGCTTCTTCTCTATTTGGTGTTTCTGTGTTTCTTGCAGTTTCTCCATCTATGCATTGATAGAAGCATTTTTGATTGGACTGGAACTGGAGATTCTGCCTGTATTGTGCTAGTCTGGCTTTGTATCTGCTAATCTTTTTTGACACTGCTGTCATTTGCTATTTCACAATTTCCAGTATTTCTGCAGTTCTCCTTGAATCTAGATGGTATTTTTGGATCAGATACTGTTTGATATTTTCCTTCTTCAACTTCTTGTCTTTCATATCTTTCAATTTGCTAGCATCTGATCAGTGGTGTCACCAGGGTTCATGTCACCTGGTGCAGGAGGCCAGCATGTCACCCCTATGCAGTGGTTGAGGCAACCCCCTGAGTTGTGGGCATGGCAACATACCATTGCCCTGCCCCCACTGGGTTTTTTGCGATATCTTTTGTTAGAACACAGATATTTCACAGATAATTGCATTCTGCATGCAATTAAGCATTGATTGATATATAACACGATGGTATTATTCCTACAAACTGTGATTTTAGTGATTTTGGTCACTAGTGGTGTCACCCCATCACCAGGGCCAGGCCCCAGCAACACAGACGCCTTCGGGAGCAACGGGCTCCTCAGGAAGTAAAGGGCTCCTTGGAAGTATGGGAAAAAGTACTGCCAGGATCCAGCTGCCAGGCAAGTGGTCACCTCAGGTATAGGACCTGAAGACTCTCAAGGTTTGAAGAGGATCACATGAATGGAAGGGGTGGAGCCCTTGGGGCTGGCTGCTGGGTTCATAAGGAGCCCAGAATGAGAGGGAGAAGAGGCTCTTCCTGGGGCTCAGGCTCCTGGAGAGGAGGTATGACCTTACCTTACATGACCTCCCCAGAGGCTTGAGACATTGTCTGGGGGAGGGCAGGAGCCTCCATCCTGGCCTTGGAGAGGAAGCATGCCCTCGCAGGAGGGAGGCTTGGCTCCCCTGGAGAGACCCAGGGGTTGCCCCAGAAACCCGCCATCCTGCTAGTTAAGAAAGAACATCCAGACATTGGTGCCTCCAGACCAGGAACAGGCTCCCACTGCAGTCCCTGAACTACTGACAGCACCCTAGGTGGCAGCACCAGAGCTCATGTTGATAGAGAGACTCTTGGAACTCTCAGGTGTTTATATAAAGAGGACTTTATATATAAAGAGGAGCCCAGCAGGGGCCAGAGCTTTTGGACTCTTACGGTAAAAGGTGATCTGGATTCAGGAGGGAGGGACTAACCCTTACACATCAGGCCCCATGGTGTAACAAGGGCCTGATGAATGTCAAGCTGCGGACGAGAATAAACATTATTAATCAAAGCAGCCAGCACTCTTGGCGGTCTCTACCAAAACAGGGTAAGTCTACTGCTGCTCGGGCCCCATTTAGATCACCTGTAGAGCCCCTGGGGAGGAGGGCAGATCCCACCATGGATGTACACCCCCCCCCCGGGTGTAAACTTACTAACACCTTATTGCACAGTTCTCACACTTTTAGCAACGATTTTTTTAAAAAGGTAAAGATAACGGTTTCCCCTGCACATTCATATCCAACTCTAGGGGGCAGTGCTCATCACCATCTCGAAGCCAAGGGAGCCAGCATTGTCCAAGAATCTTCTGTGGGCATGTGGCCAGCATGACTAAATGCTGAAGCGGATGGAACGTTGTTACCTTCCCATTTAGCACCAGGACCCACTTTTTAGAATGACAATCTGTACAGGACTCACCAGAAGTGATGTCATGGCCGGAAGTGCAAATTAAAATAAATAATAATAATAATAATAATAATAACTAGGTATTTATATACCGCCTTTCTGGTCATTGGATTACTCCTCTGACTTTATTCAAGGCGGTTGACATAGGCAGGCATTTCTAAATCCCTCAGGGAAATTTTTACAATCATAAAGGTTCTCTCTTTCAAGAACCAACCACATTTCGGAATGGATCTTCCTGGTTTGGTCTCACTTCTGCCCTCCAGCACTCCCACGCAGGCTGACAAACAGCTCCATCTCTTACATGGAGGGCAGCCAAGACGCTTCTTACTCACACCAAGAGCAGGTGGAATCACTCAGCTTTGTCAGCTGCTTCAAGGTCTCGCCATTCTCAGCCTTCAGGGAGCTGCCGGTGTCCTCGAACTGGCGACTTTCTGAAGTTATCTTCGGGCTAACTGAGGCTCTACCCTCTACACCAAACCTCCTGCCCAACACATTTACAATAGCTTTATAACCTCCTGCCCTGCAACAGCTTTATATTACTAAATAATTAAAGTATTTAGTATATATAACTATACTATAGTATACTATACTATACTATATATAAAGTATAACTAAAGTATTTCTCCCTGCAGGAGAAATGCAGGGAACAGCAACAGCCACTCTTTATAGCCTTCATAGATCTCACGAAGGCCTTCGACCTGGTCAGCAGGGACGGCCTCTTCAAGATTCTCCCCAAGATTGGATGTCCACCCAGGCTCCTCAGCATCATCAGATCCTTCCACAAGGATATGAAGGGCACTGTTGTCTTCGAGGGCTCCACATCAGACCCCTTTGACATCCGAAGTGGCGTGAAGCAGGGCTGTGTTCTTGCACCAACCTTGTTTGGGATTTTCTTTGCTGTCCTGCTGAAGCATGCCTTTGGAACCGCAACAGAAGGCATCTATCTCCAGACCAGATCAGACGGAAAGCTCTTCAACCTCTCCAGACTGAGAGCAAAGTCCAAAGTCCAGCTGAAGTCCAGTCCATGTCTTCGTGACTTCCTCTTTGCCAACGATGCAGCTGTCACTACCCACTCTGTCAAAGATCTCCAGCAGCTCATGGATCGTTTTAGCAAGGCCTGCCAAGATTTTGGACTGACGATCAGCCTGAAGAAAACACAGGTCATGGTTCAGGATGTGGACTCACCTCCCTGCATTACAATCTCTGCGCATGAACTGGAGGTTGTCCATGACTTTGTGTACCTTGGCTCAACGATCTCTGATACTCTTTCTCTCGATACCGAACTAAACAAACGCATCGGTAAAGTAGCTACCACGTTTTCCAGACTCACAAAGAGAGTCTGGTCCAACAAGAAGCTGACAGAACATACCAAAATCCAGGTCTACAGAGCTTGCGTCCTGAGTACACTTCTGTACTGCAGTGAGTCATGGACTCTTCGCTCACAACAGGAGAGGAAACTGAACGCTTTCCACATGCGCTGCCTCCGACGCATTCCGGCATCACCTGGCAGGACAAAGTTCCAAACAACATATAAACAAGGATCACTTTATCACATGTGGTGGACTTGTACCAAAGTGAAAAAATATTGGGCTTTGATATACCAGCAAATACAATTGATAAGCTAAATTTGCAAATCAAACCAGAAGCTTTTTTGTTGGGAATATTTGATTATTGGATTCAGAAAGATTTTGAAACTATATTTCTATATATGACAACAGTGGCAAGAATACTGTGTGCTAAGTACTGAAAGGTTTCACAGATTCCCTCAGTTGAAGAATGGTGGCTAAAGATACTGGATTTAGATGAAATGGACAAACTTATTATTTTTCTTAAGGAGAAGTCAATAAAGACTTCCAATAAATTATGGATTTGATGAGTAAATAATTGATATATATATATATAGATATATAATTTTTTTCTTTCTCTTTCCTGTGGTTGAAAATGTATTTTAGACATACCAACAGACTTAAGATATGATATCTGATCTGTTATATGATTTTGTAGGAAAAAAAATATTAATTCATAACTCTTCACGTGCCACACAATTTTCAATACCTGTTCTGTGTTTGTATTTTTATTTTTAGTTTGTGTATGTTAATTTTTTTTGTTTTGAAAATAAAATAATTATTAAAATAAAAAGTGGGTCCTGGTGCTAAAACGTTTGGGAACCACTGGTGTTGATGGCTCTGACTGCTTGGGGAGAGATCTCAGGAGCTGCATTTAGTCCAAAAGCATCTGTATCACCCACTTGCTTCTGCCACCCTAGAAAACACATTTCAGGCTATTGTTCTGCTTATGCTGGGAACAGTGTGTGGGGGAGCTCAGTGACGCAGCCTGCAAAGCTGGTTCCAATTTGCACAGCACAGGGCTAGGTCAATCCAGCACAGGGACTTGAGGCAGCAGCACAAGCTGCAGCCAAAGCCAACATTTGCAGCTGCCCCCCTCCTTTCCCAAACAGGAAGTGCCTTTGTTATGATCCAGATCAGAGAGATTGTAGCTGCAAGCTGGGCATTAACTGTTCCCTGCTCTTGATGGTTCCCTCATGGGGCCAGTTTTGGGGAAAGGGCAGAAGCACTGCTTGATGAGAAGTAATTTCGCATTTGGGTGTCAAATGAGCAAGAGATGAGAAGACAGACGTGAGTGAAGTTCCTGGTCCAGCCCTCACCTCACTTATGAACATGTTAGGAGGCCTTAATCTTTAATGTGATGATAATAAGATGCCCCTTTGTGAAGCCCAGGCACTTCAGGGATGTTCCTCCTCTCCAGATGATCCTAGTTCCTTGGATGAAGCCGCTTTTCCTATCTGTGTTCAGCCTTTTTACCAATTGCATTCCACAAAACAGAAGCCACTGAGAACAAAATCTGCTCCTTTCTGACTAGCCCATCCTGAGTCCTGTTGCCAGAATACAACAGGCTTTTGCATGTTATGTAAAACTATATATAAAACTAAAGCATGCAGATGAGTTGTGGACAGATTGTTCCATTTCACAAATCAAGTTTGTTCCCCATTTCACTGCACTGCCCTTTTCTGTTCCGACTGTGAGACAATTCACGCAACCCAGGTGGCTTTTTGAGCAAATGGACTGCATGGAAATGTGAGATTTATTCATGCAGAGAGGAGGCTAGGGGAGAAAGGCAGTACTGACAAGATTGTCTGTGCTGACTCCCAGTCCACAATGAAAGTGACTCACCATGTACAAGATTCAGCATTTGGCTTATCACTTGAAAATCTCTGCCATGTACATCAGCTTCCCAGGCACATAACAAATGAGGGTGTACATCATTTCTCCTACACGGAGAGGACTTTGGAAGAGGAAAAATGATGACATGAAGTGGCAGAGAGCTAAAACAAGCCTGTTTGGGGAAGGAGGGGGAATTGGGTTGAACTTCCGATGGTGGAGGACTGACTAAAACAGGGTTCTCCAAACTTTTTGGCCAGGGGGGGCCGCATCAAATATCTGGCATGGTGTTGAGGGCCAGAAAAAAAAAATTAAAATATTAAATTTAAATAAATAAATTACAATGGAACTTAGATGAGTGAATAAATGAATGAATGGGCTCATTCATTCAACCTCTCAGGCCCTCAGAACACCCTCCAGACACAACCAGAGCACAGCTCTGCCCATGTACAGTTGAATGGGCCAGAGGCTTTCAGGGGACAAGAACATAAGAATAGCCCCACTGGATCAGGCCATAGGCCCATCTAGTCCAGCTTCCTGTATCTCACAGCGGCCCACCAAATGCCCCAGGGAGCACACCAGATAACAAGAGACCTCATCCTGGTGCCCTCCCTTGCATCTGGCATTCTGACATAGCCCATTTCTAAAATCAGCAGGCTGCACATACACATCATGGCTTGTAACCCGTAATGGATTTTTCCTCCAGAAATTTGTCCAATCCCCTTTTAAAGGCACCCAGGCCAGATGCCATCACCACATCCTGTGGCAAGGAGTTCCACAGACCAACCACATGCTGAGTAAAGAAATATTTTCTTTTGTCTGTTCTAACTCTCCCAACACTCAATTTTAGTGGATGTCCCCTGGTTCTGGTGTTATGTGAGAGAGTAAAGAGCATCTCTCTATCCACTTTATCCTTCCCATGCATAATTTTGTATGTCTCAATCATGTCCCCCCTCAGGCATCTTTTTTCTAGGCTGAAGAGGCCCAAACGCCATAGCCTTTCCTCATAAGGAAGGTGCCCCAGCCCAGCAAACATCTTAGTTGCCCTCTTTTGCACCTTTCCCATTTCCACTATATCCTTTTTGAGATGCGGCGACCAGAACTGGACACAATACTCCAGGTGTGGCCTTACCATTGATTTGTTCAACGGCATTATAATATTAGCTGTTTTGCTCTCAATACCCTTCCTAATGATCCCAAGCATAGAATTGGCCTTCTTTACTGCCGCCGCACATTGGGTTGACACTTTCATCCACTTGTCCACCACCACCCCAAGATCTGATCTGTCACAGACAGCTCAGAACCCATTAGCCTATATGTGAACTTTTGATTTTTCGCCCCAATGTGCATGACTTTACACTTACTTACATTGAAACGCATCTGCCATTTTGCTGCCATTTTGCCAGTTTGGAGAGATCCTTCTGGAGCTCCTCACAATCACTTCTGGTCTTCACCACTCGGAAAAGTTTGGTGTCGTCTGCAAACTTAAGCCACCTCACTGCTCAACCCTGTCTCCAGGTCATTTACGAAGAGGTTGAAGAGCACTGGTTCCAGGACAGGTCCTTGGGGGACCGCTTTTCACCTCGCTCCATTGTGAAAATTGCCCATTGACACCCACTCTCTGTTTCCTGGTCTTCAACCAGGTCTCAATCCAGGAGAGGACCTGACCTCCTGGATTCCCTGACTGTGGAGTTTGATTGTGAGGAGCTCCAGAAGGATCCTTGCCACAGGATGTGGTGCTGGCGTCTAGCCTAGACACCTTTAAAAGGGGATTGGACAAGTTTCTGGAGGAAAAATCCATTATGGGGTACAAGCCATGATGTGTATATGCAACCTCCTGATTTTAGAAATGGGCTATGTCAGAATGCCAGATGCAAGGGAGGGCACCAGGATGAGGTTATCTGGTGTGCTCCCTGGGGCATTTGGTGGGCCGCTGTGAGATACAGGAAGCTGGACTAGATGGGCCTATGGCCTGATCCAGTGGGGCTGTTCTTATGTTCAGTAGCCTTTGGTGAGGGACCGTGTTGAATGCCTTCTCAAAGTCCAGATATATAATGTCCACGGGTTCTCCCGCATCCACATGCCTGTTGACCTTTTCAAAGAATTCTAAAAAGTTTGTGAGGCAAGACTTACCCTTATAGAAGCCTTACCCTTACAGAAGAGGCTGGCTGTGGGCTGGATAGAGGCTTGTCGCGGGCCACATCTGGCCCCCGGGCCGTGGTTTAGAGACCCCTGGTCTAAGAGGATACAATTTGTCATATGCACCAGATCAGAGTGGCTTTGCCTGAGGCCATGTGTTACAGCAGCCTTGCTGAAGCTGAAGCAGTTTAGGGCTACTGCGTATCTGGACAGGAAACTGCATGGCAATTCCCTGTAAACCGCCTTGAGTTCCCTGATGGAAGAAAGATGGGATATACATGCAATAAAAAAATAACTGTACCCTCCCACATGAAATCTGTGTCCAAGCTCAGGGCATTTGGTGAGGACTCCTTTATCATCCTATTTTTGGGCTTGTTGCTTTTTCTCCCGTTCTATCTCTAGCAATCCTTGTTAGCATGTCACTCCCTGCCCTGCCCTGCCCATTTCCTCCAGTGCTTTTCTTTCCTGCCATGCGCTGCGGTGCTTGTCATGCTCAGCCAAGGCCTTGTCCGCTCCTATTAGCATGACTAACAAATGCACTGCTCCTTTCTCCTAGGGCTTCCTGTCCACCTGGGGCCGCAGGGCAGGGAGTGTCACAGAGGTGGGAGGGTGCTCTAGCACCTGCTGTGGCTCCCTGTCCTAACGCCACTGCAAATGAAATGCAGCACTAAGGACTGGTTCACCTGCTGGTGTGAGTGCAAAAGCTAATGCTGTGCTATGAGGCTTGAGGGAAGGAAACCAGGCCTTAAACCTCGTTTAAGGGCCCTTAAACCAGGGTGGGCAGAAGGTCGGTTGTAGTCCAGTGATAAACTACTGGATTATAAATTCTGGCAGAGCCTCTGGGACCTGATGATTACTGCGATTCTTATGAAGAGACAGAATGGGCTGGGTATTGGTTGGGCCAGGCACTTCTTATGCTCGAAATGCATATCAGTAGCCTACACTACTAGGGGGAGGGGCAAAATGGTAAGTGCTGCAGGCGCAGCAACATGCCATGTTAGTCCACTCCTGAGTAGTCACCATCAGACAAATGATTAGATGTACCCCAACTGCCATTTAAGGCAGGGCTGGTGCAAGCACCTTTGGCCTGCTTGTGGGGGTCCAGTGTCCTGTGGCAGGGATGGCCCACCCACAGGGCTGGGTGAACGAGCTGCTTCAAACTTCAGTCTGGGGAGGCACTGATGGGAGTAACTTGCACTCTGTGCTTGCCCATCACTTCCCACCACCCACTCAGCCACTTCATCTTGGACTGATTCTCAGAGCTAGTGAAAGGAGGGTTGGAGTAGCAGTGACATCTCTTCCTCCAGCATCACTGCCATGAGCAAGCAATTAAGGTAGCAAAATTGGAGAAAAAGCCAGGAGGCTGCTGTCACATGACACTGTCAGGGGAGTGCGTGAAACAGGATTACTCCTTTTCCAGTGCTACTACTTTTCTTCCTCGCCTGGCCATGTCTTGAAAACAGACCTTGCACTGCGGGCTCCTGCCCTGGCTCCCTGGGAAAGATTAGGCCCAGTCAACAACTGTTGGGTACAGTGGTGTAGCTAGGGGGCAAGGGTGGACCGCACCGGGTGACACCATTGGGGGGGGTGACACCAACAGTGGCCAAATTATGAAAACCTTCGTAGTTATAAATACATTAAAGTTATATTTCATTTGATACGTAATTAAATGCAAAACATAATGAAAATAAATTGTGTTGAATTATCTCTGTTCTATCGTTACAGCCCAAAAACCAGAAAAAGAAAACACAGCAGCCTTAGACTTTTTAATATAAAATGTGGATTTATTTAACTCAAAACTGACCAATGTGACCGATAGTTCCAAGAGCCAGTGAGGTGTTATTATGACGCAGCAGGGAACCAATAAGGTGTTAGTATCAATCAGCTTTCATTTCCATGAATCAAAGCTAATACTAGAACTCCTATTCAGTGGTGTGCGAATCAGACTTCTAGGTAGGAAGCTCAAAGCCAGGACCCCAAAGGTAGTATTCTCAGAAGAGCTACCTTGTCCACGCACAGGGCCAGGTAGGCAAGCAGAACTCAGGGGTTTCAATCTGTGAATGAGACAGTGGTGGAGGAGAGATTTTGATTCATTAGCACTGGAAAATATTTCGGGTTGGGCTTCACTTAAACAGAGATGGAACCAGCCTGCTGGCACGCAACATTAAAAAAGGTGGCAGTTTTAAAACTGACATCTGGAGGATAGCTAACAGGAGCTGAGTGGCATCTTGTTCAGGACTCTTTATCCTTATCAGCAGTGGACCTCCCCAGCCCCTACCCAGGGTAAAGGTCTGGGATGGCGACCCCCTTGGGCTGTCACCCCCCCCATGCAAAAATCCACACCCCTCCCCACTCACCTGAGGCTCACAGAGCCTCACACAACCCAGAACTGCATCGGGGAAGCCTCTCTGAGGTTCCCCAATAACCTGTGCTTCCAGGAACCCAGAAGCACAGTTTCCGCCCCCATCGGGAGCCTCAAAGAGGCTTCTGCGGGGTCCTAGCAACCCAGGGCTTTTGCCCCATAGAAGTCTATGGCAGGTCTGCAGCTGATCCCTATGGAATGACGGTGGACATGTTAGAGAACAGCAGGAGTAGGAATTAGGAGTAGAAACATGATCGGACAATACAGTTGCTTTTTATGCTAACGTCCAAAGTCTCCAAGCAAAGATGGGAGAACTGGAATATTTGGTTGCTAGGGAAAACATTGATATAGTGGGCATAATTAAAACCTTGTGGAATGCAGAGAGCCAGTGGGATACTGCAATCCCTGCGAAGAACCAGTGGAATACTGTGCCCTCCCTGGCTCTCCAAAGGCCTTTAAGTCCCATTTCCTGTTTTCAGACAAAATCCACAAGTGACATTTTAGGGTAAAGAGGTGCTTTTTCAAGTGGTGCTCCTCTTATATTTAGCAAGGGGAGAATAACCATTTCTCTTCACCCCAGCACAGTGTCGCTAACCCAGTGGTTCTCACACATTTAGCACTGGGACCAACTTTTTAGAATGAAAATCTGTCAGGATCCACCAGAAGTGATGACATGACTGGAAGTGACATCATCAAGCAGGAAAATGTTTAGCAATCCTAGGCTGCAATCCTACCCAGGAGTAAGTCCCATTTACTATCATTGTTAAAAGAATATGCATAGTAGCTACAGGTCTGTAATATTTACCCAAATGCAGTCACATCCCATGGTAGCATCAAGTCTAATATATTAAAAGTAAAATGTTGAAATGAATGGGGACCCACCTGAAATGGGCTCGCGACCCACCTAGTGGGTCCCAACCCACAGTTCGAGAAACACTGCATCAAGCCAATTAGGGACACCCTTTTTATTTAATTAATTAATTAAATTTGATTTTTGTTGTGGGGGGCCTACAAAATCTTCTTTGACCCAAGTAGCAGATAGATGGCTTAGGGCCCAATCCTATCCAATTTTCCAAGACCGATGTAGCCATGCCAATGGGGCATGTGCTGCATCCTGTGGTGGGGAGGCAGTCACAGGGGCCTCCTCAAAGCATAGGAACATTTGTTCCCTTATTTTGGGGCTGCATTTCAGTTGCATTGGTGCTGGAAAGTTGGATAGGATTGGGCCCTTAGTTATGCTACTGACTGGGGAGAGGCAGCAGAACAAGTGGCAGAGAGGCAAGCAGCTCAGGAGAGGAAGTGAGTTTACCCCAATTTTCATTTTTTTAAAAGCCCAGGCATGACATCACTTCAGGTTGTGACATCACTTCTAGGGCATCATTTTGAGCTTGGCATCGGGCTGCAAAATCATTAGCTATGGCACTGCGATGAGCCAGCACAGCCATCCTTGTGCTGGTTCAGAGTATTACGGATGTGCCATATGGCATTTTTGTGGCTACTCAAGAGCAAACTGGGCCAGCGCGAAGGGCTGTGCCAGCTTGCCAGCGCTGCACTCCATCCCTGTGCTGACTGGCACAAGTAAGATTGTACTGGGTGGTGTGGGGAGAGGGTGGTGGGAGAAGAAAGAAGGCACACGGGGGGGGACATGACTGAGATGTATAAAATTATGCATGGAATGGAGATAGTAGATAGTTATATTCTTTTTCTTTTCATTTTACACCAGAATCAGGGGATATCCACTAAAATTTAGAACAGACGAAAGAACGCACTTCTTTACCCAGTGTGTAATTAATCTGTGGAACTCTTTGCACAGGATGTGCGATGGTGCCTGGTCTAGATGCCTTTGAAAGGGGACTGGACAGTTTTGTGAGGAAAATTACATCACAGGTTACAAGCCATGATGGGTTCATGCAACCTTTTGTTTTTAAGAGCAGGCTATCTCACAATGCCAGATCCTAGGGAGGCGCAACAGGATGCAAGAATCTTGTTGTCTTGGGTGCTCTCTAAGGTATCTAGTGGGCCAACATGGGATATAGGAAGCTGAACTAGATGAACCTTTGGCCTGATCCAACAAGGTTCTTCTTATGTTCTTATGTTATCAAGTTGGTCACTGGTTTTCTGTTGATTACTGATTTGTTTGTGGGTGACCTGTACTGTTATACAGTAGCATTATAAGCAGGAGGGACCTACTTGTTGAGGGAGCCCTCACACTTGGAGTGGAGCTGGCCCATTTTAGGGACTGGGAGAGATGCAGTAGTGGACCTGCCATTAAATAAATGGGGCAAATGCACAGGCCCCTCTAGGATCACGCTGAAGCCTCTCTGAGGCTCCTGACATGGTTGGAAACTGTGCTTTTCGACCTAGTGCAGGGGTGCCCAAACTCCGGCCCGGGGGGCACTTGCGGCCCTCGGGAGCTCTCAATCAGGCCCTCAGGGAGCCCCCAGTCGCCAATGAGTCTCTGGCCCTCCAGAGAATTTTTGGAGTCCGTGCTGACTCAACGCAACTGCTGTCAGCAAGAGGATGACTGTTCGACTTCTCAACTGAGCTGTGGGACAAGGGCTCCCTCCACTACTTGCTGTTTCATGTCTGGAATGCAGCAGTGGCAGTGAAGGAAAGGCTGGCCTTGCTTTGTGCAAGGCCTTTTATAGGCCTTGAGCTACTGCAAGACCTTCATTCATTCATATAAGTGCCATCTCTAATATATACATTTATGTAAATTTATTCAAATTTGAAATGTAAATTAATTCAGCCCCCGGACACAGTGTCAGAGAGATGATGTGGCCCTCCTGCCAAAATGTTTGGACACCCCTGGTCTAGTGCAACTGTTGTCCAGTGCGGCAGTCCCTGTTGTTTAAAAGACCTGGAAAAGGTCATCTTTTTTCCAAGTCATTTAATTTAATTAAGTAAATAAATAAAAAGTGTGCCCCTTAAGAGACACTGTGCTGGGGTGATGAGGACAGTTATTTTCCCCCTGTTAAATGTAAGAGGAACATCAGTTGAAAAAAGTGCCTCTTTACCCAGTTAGCAGGGGTAACTGTATTATGATACATGGAAATGAGAACACTCTCTAGTGTTGTAGCTCAGCACTCTCCTCCCGTCCACATTTCCTCTTCCTCTCTGTCCCCTACTTCCTTTTCCAATCCAGGGAGCAGAAAGAAAAGAAGTAGCAGGAGAGGCAAATAGGAGGACAGAGACAGGTGCCCCCCCCCCCACCAATCTGCTGCCTGATGCAACAGTTTCATTTGGCCTCCTGGGTGGGCCTGCCTTGTTCCCCAATATGTAGCAATATTACTAACAGCCCAGTCCTACCGCCCCCCACCTGCCACCACTGGAACTCACATTCTGCTGGTGGGAGAAGGATGCCTGCAGAATGTCACTTCTGCCGGCACTTCACTGGTGGTCCAGCATGCTGACCAGAGGAGAACACTCTGTCCACTAACGCCATGTGAGTGGTGGTGGGGGTTGGTGGGAGAATGAGGGAGTTTCTGGACAGGAAGGGGAATGAAGAAGGAGATGGAACAGGAAAGAAGATGGTGGGTTTGTTGGCACTCGTGTGAGGCCAGATCCTGTCTCTCTCCCTTTCCACCACCGTTACACTCCTCAGTTCTGACTCAGCAAAATAGCTGGTGCAGGACAGAGGAGACCCATAGGGAAAGTGGAGAAGGAGACCCAAAGGGAAAGACCCATAGGGAGGAGGAAATAGCCAGGGGAGGAGAAGACCCATAGGGAAAGTTTTCCCCATGGCAAGGGAATAAAAGTTTCCTTGCCCTGAGGAGTCCTCTGCAACTGCCCATTCAAGGATACAGCATGTGCTCCATTGGCATGCTTGCATCGGTGGGAGGGAGGGAATTAGGTAGGATTTGTCTGCCCCACATATTTGTCAGCTGTTTTAAGATGAGGAACCTGTGCTAAGATGCAAGGTGAAGCAACAGAAGTTGGGTGCCTCTAAGGGCGGGCAGTGTGCTAGCAGGAGACAAACATCTGATCCACAGGGAAATTCTCAAGCACCTCTGGACAGGAGGTGTGGTCTGGAGGTTGAGCTGCCACCTTGCCTAAAAAAACCCAATCAGGATCAGCTCAGATTTCACCTTGGATGGGTGACCAGAAGCCGCTGCCTAGAGATGAAGGAATGTGGATTGGCAAGAAAGGGATAACATCCTGAAATGTTAAGGTCTGTTTTGCAGCTGCCTGTGGAAGCTCGGAAAGTGCAACAGCTGTACAGCCAGATGATGACTGCAACATGAACTGCACATTGCACATCTGTAGAAGTGAAGAATTCTATGAAGTTTCTGTCATAGAATAACACTTTTTAAAACCCCATATGAAAAAATGAGGTTTATGGACAGCTTGCCTATGTAAATGACTTTGGACGCAATCCTATCCGGCGCTGGCTGGCCTGTTCCAGTGCAGGATAGTGACCAGAAGCAGCTCAGCCAGAGGTAAGGGGAAACATTTCCCCTTACCTCTGGGTAAGGGCTGCTGGCCCCTATGGATCTCCTTGGACTTGCACCACCTCTGGAGGTGGCGCAAGTCCGAGGAGATGCTCCGTTCTACCCAGGAAGGGGGGTTGGGATCCAGCATAAGTACTGGATCCCAGCCCCGCCTCCCACTGCCCACCCGTCTCTGGGGCCGCCCACGGCCCACCCTCCTTCCACCCAGGAACACCTACCTTTTCCTCTTGCATCAGAAGCTGCCACTCGGCGGGGATGCACCAACGTGGCTCCCTCATAAGGAGGCGCAGGCATGTTTTCGACCCTCCCAGGCTGGCACATGGGACTTGCGTCAGCCCAAGGTGCAGTTTGGATTGCGCCCTTTGAGTCTATGAAACTCAAGTCTATAAGAAAGGCAATGTATAAATACTGTGCAATAAATAAGTAACTATATACATAGATAAATAATCTATTGAAAATAATACCAAAAAGCCCACAGGTCAGAGGAAGAATTCATGATTTGTTTACAGAAGATCCCAGGTACTCTATAGTTACAGTGATAGAGCTGAAATGAAATGCCATATACACTCAAAAATGGGCATATTTGAGAGCTGAGAAGGAGATGGAAAATCTCCCTTCAAATCACTGCAGCTGTAGTCCCGGTAACAGATTACCTAACATGGCACGTGGAATGCCTGCTTCTGTTACTTATCAGTAAGAACAACTCAGAATGTTATGCAAGTATACACCCTGGGGATATTTGATATTTGAGAACAGAGACATTTGAATTGAGTTTCCCAACATGTACATGGGGTGAGGGGCTGACAAACACCAGTCTTGTTCTAATCTAGACCACTGGTTCCCAACCTGTGGTTCAGAGACCACAGGTGATCTTCTAGTCCTTAAGAAATGGACTTCAAGGCCCCCTCTTTCTTTTGGCTTGGCCCCATCTTTTAATCATGCATCAAATTATTTTTATACATTAACCAACCCGTTACATAGGCGAGCCTTTATGTTAGCTCGTTTTAACATTTTCCCCTCGGCAGTTCATTCTGGCCGTTTTTTTAACATTCCACGGAAAAAAGGCTCTGTCTCTTCTGTCATGAGTCGCCTGATTTTTTGTTTCATATACTCTTTCTTTGTCCAGTACACCTTGACATTCGTAACCATTACCTAAATTCTTGAATTTCCTCTGACCTAACCCCTTCTGATTATAACCTCGTACTCTCACCAGGTTCTTGAGTGATGTTTGTGACTCTTTAACTGCAGCTGTTGCTGGTTATTTATCCGAGATTCTTAAAATAACGTTGTCAGAATTTAAATAATTCTGATATTCTGTTTTAAAAGTTGGGTTGTTATGCAAATTGTTATGACAATTGTAAAGTATAAGTGTTAATTGTGTTGTGTTGATATGCCAATAAAGGTTTCAGAAAGAAAGAAAGAAAGAAAGAAAGAAAGAAAGAAAGAAAGAAAGAAAGAAAGAAAGAAAGAAAGAAAGAAAGAAAGAAAGAACTTCAAGGTCTCAGGAAAAAAATAGCTTTTGATCACTTCCAGCATCTCTCTGAGTGAGCAGTCCCCTATGGACCACCAGGGAGCGTGGAGAATGTACCGCCTGCAGCTGCAGTTGGTAGCAAAAGCAGCAAACTACAAATTTTCTCAATAATAAATCTGTAATAAATCTTTTCTCATTACAGGCAGCCTGCGTTATCCACGGGTTCGGTACCTATGAATTTCTTCATCTGTGGCCCGTGTGCAGGGCAACCTGGAGCCTCTGGAGGTGCTCCTCTTGCCTCTGGAGGCTCTTCTGAAGCCCTCAGAGGCCATACACAGCTGCTTGCAGCCTCTGCAGGCTTCAAAAGAGCCTCTGGACCAACCAGAGCTCAGCTTCGATTGGGTTGGGGGGGGGCAAAAACTTTAGGTTTTGAATATCTGCAGTTTTCCTTATCCACAGGAAATGGAAACCCTGTGGATAATGAGGGCAAATTTGTATTACAAGTTTAAAGTATTTTTTGTGTGCGGGGGTGGGGGGGTTTGCATGTGGCCCACGACAATTCCGATTTTTGCCTCATTGGTCCACGGTCTCCTAAACGTCACATTGGGGCAGTCACGTGCACAAATGCATGCATGTTACAATTTTGTTTTAGAGCACTTCCAGGTGGAGTGTATAGTTCAGGATTTCTGCACTTTATGAGGTGGAGGGGTTCACAAAACATCACCCATCCACTGTCTACCCATACTTTTCTTGTGATTGAATAGTCACATTTCGGAATGGGAAAAATCAATGAATAACGGGGAAAGGGGTGTGGTTTCCAGTAACCACACAAAGTGTTCCATCTGTTCTGAGAGGTGCATGCCCAGATTCAAGAGAGCACAACAGAAACAGATAGAGGAGGATCAGTCTCCATGCCTGCCATGTGGAAGGAATACTGCATATGAATGCAAGTGAGAAAGCAACAATGGCTGGTGATACAGAGAGTTCATCCAGACATGCCTGTAGAAGATCATTCATCACATCCACCATAAACTCACCTTTGTTTTTAAGAATGGCTGCAATCCCAGCCTGATCCTTGAGACTTTTATTCTGGCCTCTCAGCTACCTGCCCACTGGGATCAGCAAGACCTCTCCTTGCTTCACTATCACCTATGTGTTGTATTGCGGTGAGAAGCAATCCCTTCTTCTTTTATGCTGGCCACTTCAGAGGCTACTGGTTTGGGTAGGGTGGATTGGTACACCCCCACCCCATTACAGTTTCCTTTGGAGGAGATTCAGCAGTTCCATGGGTGTAGCCATTGGAGAGGGGCTAATTTTATTTATGTATTCCATTTATATCACGCTCCAGGTCAAAGACTCTATGTGACTTGCATCTGCATTTAAAATGTTTACATTATCATTTTTGGTGTCATGTCATAAGACACATTATCCCCATCTTACTTTGCCTGTGAGATCCTGGGTCTGATTGACTGTAGGCAGTTTGTATATGCTCCACTGATTTTCCTTTTTTATTTAAATCAGTATCTCTCTATGTTTGTTCTGTAGCTCCACATATTTTATCATACCAGTTTGGTTTCCAGGGACACTTCCAGATGTGTAGCTCCATCCAGTTGTTGCTTTTCCATTGTGAATTGCACAGTGGAACTGCACCACTACTTCCATACGGGCAAGTTTTTGTGTATTTTCATAGTGTTATGTTCCTTCCACTGTGGGTAGTCCATGGTGTAAACTGATGTGGCCAACCCTCCTGCTTTTACCCAAGAAAACACAATGGCCATTCTTGCCAATCCCCTTCTCTCTGTGTATATGTGTTGAAGAGGTTCTGCTCCCCCAAATTTCACTGAATCCGTCAGGATCATGCTGATCAAAGAAGATAAAGCAGTAGCACTAACAGTTCACACAGACAGTCACTGCAGAGCTGTTCTAAAACAGGTTGGAGAGACTTGTTCTGTCTCTCCAAGTTCTATCACTGTTCTAAAACAGTGTAACTAAAACACTGTTCTAAAACTTATAAGCAAGTTCTATCACTGTTCTAAAACAAGTTGGAGAGAATGTAAGAATGGGGAAAATACTGGTGGATAACAGATGCTGTTGTGCAGCCACCCCACCTCCACTGAAAAAGTGCAACTATCCTGGATTAAACACTCTGTTTGGAAATGCCATGAATCTGTGAAAGGGGCACTCTATTCAATAAACCTGAGATTCAGCTCCTCTTTGGAGCCCCACAACAAATGGGAGTCAAAGGCCAGGCTGGGGCAAGGCAGTGTCCAACTGGTACGTATTTGAAAATTTTACTGAGCAATAAATCTTCTACTGTTACCAAGCACCCATAAACCGAAATATGGTATCAATGGCCTCTCCCCTCAAAAGCCAAAGTGCTAACCCCTGTTCCCTGTTGATTCCAGTCCGGGAAATTCCATTCTCTCTTCTGCAGCCCTGCCCTTTGTCAAGAAATTCCCTGCGCTTCCTGTCCTGAATTCTTTGGGAGGCTTAAGATCATGCACAGCCCTTTGCTAACTACTTGCTGCCTCACAATATCTCAGGACCCAGTGGGCAAACAGTCCCAAATGAAAGAACTCTTCTCAGTTCCCTGCACAGAGCTGCTTTTTCATGTGGTGGGAAGTGTTTATCTTATATGCTGTGATTATAAAGAACTTTGCAGGGATGGCCCAAATTAAGGTGGCTGAAGGACAAACAATTCATGCATAAAAACATGCATAACCACCACAGTCATCCTGAATAGTGGACTTTTAATCTTTGCTGAGAAATGCTTCCTTGCCACACTGAAATGGGAACTGTGCTCAACTTTGAAATGTAGGGGCATAACAAGAGTGTAACCCCTAGGGGCTGGGGATAAGACTAGGCCCTCAGTTTGGCTGTACTTGTCGTAAGAGGCAACTAAACAGCCACCAGGAAGATGGGACTCATTAGCCTGGGAAGGCAGATCATCTGAGAGAAGGAAAACACAGATCCCAAACCTCCACTGCCTTGTGGCTACATCCAGTTATGGAAAAGGCTTCAGGAGTCAACCTCGAGGCAAAATCCGGAGCCGGAGTCCCTGAGGCAGCATGTGGCTGAACACAGTCACGTTCTGGCAACTCCTGCAACGCCGCTGGAACCAACCGTATTGGCCTCTGCCTTTCCATTGGACCATTTCAGCGATGTGGAGAGGGGGGATTTGCTGCATGGGTAACAGTCTATCCTCCATATCTACTTTACCCAGGCTTCGCGCACTGGAGAGGACACTCTGTTCCAGGACACTATTCAGAGCTGTGGTCTTCCGAGACTGAAGGATGCCAACAAGGAACAAGAGTGTTTAGGAGACAGAATGTAAAAAATGTCTATTTTGTATTGCTGAATAATCAGGGCCAGCACACTGGGTGTGTGTGGAGGGGGGCAGAACGGTCTTCCAGGGAAACTTGAGTGTCGTCGTCATGTCTCTTTGAAGAAATTAGCATCCCAACCCTCACTTCAGAAATGACAGTTTGAGCACTATCGGCCTATGGCTCAAAAACCAGTAGAACTAGGCTGTGTCAACAGCTATGAGGACCCCCAGTGAAGGTCCTGCCCTGCTAGCACACATGCCCTGAATATTGGTGCCACATTTTGCCAATACAGACTCATTGCTGGCACAATTCCAGGCAGTATAAGCACTCAAATGGGGCAGAGATATTGGAGGGACATGGGTGAGATGGAAAAGAACTGGAACCCACCATTATTCTAAACCCTTTTCAGATGCCAAAAACATTGGTGGGCCACTAAGCCAAAGCAGCGTTTTTCAATGTTTATCCCCATTGTATCACTTTGCACAGTCCACCTATTGGATGTCATCATCAGTTACTTCCAGATTGGGGGCCAGATGCAATGCAACGAACATCAGCAAAAGGCTCAGGGTAGTCAGGAGGGCTTTTTTAAGTACTCAAAAAGCACACGAGGAAGCGCCAAGCCAAGCCTCTTATCACTGCTTGTCGTTGTGCTGCTGGTCTCATCATTGTGTTGCTGGTCTCATTGCCAGGAGGCAGGGGTCTGAGGGTCCTGTGCTACCACCACACACCACCTCAAGTACCGCCAGTAGGAGGAGTACCACTGGTTGAAAAACACTGGTCTATGGCAGCGGTCTCCAAACCAGAGACTGCTGTGGGCCAGGAAAGGCGTCCTCAGCATGAACGGCGCATACTGTTCCGCCAGGGAGCCTATGCTCACTTCTGCCAATCTCCTCCAAACTGCATCCCAACTAGCCGCGTCTGTCCAGAAATCAGGGCACAGTGGCTGCTGGGGTGACAGAACCCAGAAGTGGCAGGCCAGAGTACAGTTTGGGGGAGATTGGCAGAGGGGAAAGGAGGCTCCCTGTGGAACAGTAAACACCATTCACACAGGGTAAGGATTAGACAGGCTGCCAGATCTGGCCAATGGGAGAGCCCTGGTATATGGCATAAAAAACTGAACTTCTGCCATACTCACCCTTTCACTTTCCTTTGATGGAGCATAAGACATAGATTGCACTTTACAGGTAAAAACAGCACACCAACTCTGATACATAAGCCTGCCAGAGAGGACAAACCTCAGGTGACGCTGGCTAGTGTTTCTCAATGTTTGTCCCGTGCTGTACCACTTTGCACTGTCCATGTATTGGAAGTAACTAACAATTATGTCACTGCCAGTTACTTCTGGATTGGGAGACCAGACACAACACAACAAACACCAGTAACAGGCTCAGGGTAGATAGGAGGGTTTTTTTAAGCATGTGAAAAGTGCCTGCTGAAGCTCTCCCTGCTGAGGCAAGCCTCCTACTGCTGCTTGCTGCATTCTACTGCCAGGCAGTAAGGTCTGGGGGGGGTTCCACAAGTACCACCAGACACTACCACAAGCACCACTGGTGGTATGAGCACCACTGGTTGAGAAACACTGGCCTAGACCACTCCGACCTCAGGTCCCACTTAGAGCACACATTCATGGAAACTATGGAGAAAAGACACTGTGCATACAAAGGAAGCACAAACAGCCTGCTGCAGTCTGTTTTCCAGACAGTCTGTTTTCCAGACTCACAAAGAGAGTCTGGTCCAACAAGAAGCTGAAAGAACATACCAAGATCCAGGTCTACAGAGCTTGCGTCCTGAGTACACTTCTGTACTGCAGCGAGTCATGGACTCTTCGCTCACAACAGGAGAGGAAACTGAACGCTTTCCACATGCGCTGCCTCCGACGCATTCTCGGCATCACCTGGCAGGACAAAGTTCCAAACAACACAGTCCTGGAACATGCTGGAATCCCTAGCATGTATGCACTGCTGAAACAGAGACGCCTGCATTGGCTTGGTCATGTCGTGAGAATGGGTGATGGCCGGATCCCAAAGGATCTCCTCTATGGAGAACTCGTGCAAGGAAAGCGCCCTACAGGTAGACCACAGCTGTGATACAAGGACATCTGCAAGAGGGATCTGAAGGCCTTAGGAGTGGACCTCAACAAGTGGGAAACCCTGGCTTCTGAGCGGCCCGCTTGGAGGCAGGCTGTGCAGCATGGCCTTTCTTAGTTTGAAGAGACACTTGGCCAACAGTCTGAGGCTAAGAGGCAAAGAAGGAAGGCCCATAGCCAGGGAGACAGACCAGGGACAGACTGCACTTGCTCCCGGTGTGGAAGGGATTGTCACTCCCGGATTGGCCTTTTCAGCCACACTAGACGCTGTTCCAGAACCACCTTTCAGAGCGCGATACCATAGTCTTTCGAGACTGAAGTTTGCCAGCTAAATGGAGAAAAGACACTGTGCATACAAAGGAAGCACAAACAGCCTGCTGCAATCACAACATGTGATACCAGCTGTTCCTGTGGGGTTGCAGACCTGCTTGTTTCAGACAGGCCTCTGTAGCCTTGCAGGCTCCATCCATGAAAATGATGGTATAAATGGTACAGCCAGACTTCACTGACACCTGCCACTTTGCTGTCTGTTGGATAATCTGCAAAGACAGAAGAGCCCTACTGGGATGAGATGGTTGGCAAGCCCACCGATACGTTTCTATTTCTGATGCCGTTCTGTTACAGATTCAATGCAATAAAACGTTGACTTGATCGTGCTAATTGTTACTTTCTCCCCACAGATTAGCTCATCTGGCTTCAGGATAGGATTCTGCAAGGGAGGGAGGATGGGGCTCTCCACTTTCAGGGCTTAGGTTCTGCAGGATCCTCACTTTCTGATTTCTGACTTGGACTAGTGGGGACAAGTCCTTCATTGGTCACAATCTGCTTGTTCACTGCTGCCCTGATATATGAAGCAGATGGTTGGGGAGGAGAGGAAGGCAAGTATAACAGCTACACTGAGTAGCAAGTGCCATGTGGTGGGCTGTAGTAGGGGCCCTGTGTTACATGCAAGTTCAATTATTGGCCTAGGCAGGTGTTCCCCCTTGATTGGTCCATGTGGGCCCAGCTTGAGCATCTGTACAGTGGGATACCAGCACCCTGACTTGTCTTCCAGTTCATCCCAGTCCCTCTGCTGAAAAAAGGTTTTTTTACTCCCCCCCCCCCCACTGATGAACTTCCCCGCAGGGAGTAAAAGCTTTCCCCTGGGGTGGCTTGTGTGTTCTAAGCCTGCCTCTCCCAAAGCAGCTGTCTCCCTCCTTTCTGCTCCATTCAAGCAGGTACTGGTTGACAGCATGTGCTTGTGTGACTGGCACAGGCAGATTGACACCGAGGCTAGACTTGTTACTTGCTTTTGTCCTCCTGCAGAAGGACAAAAGCACAAGCACTGCCCTCCTGCACAAGAACTGTAGCATCCTTGTGTCAGACAGTTCCCATGTGGGGTACACAGTTGTCATGGAGCAGTTCACCCATGGTTGGTAGCAGTGGCTGCTGTGTGACTCTCTCTCAGGGGCTGCTGTGCAGGTGTCAGCCTGGCAGTGGCTGCTCATTGGACTTGCGTCTGCCATCACCGCCTGATTAGTTCACCCTGGCTACACTTCCTTGGCTGCTGGCATTGGAGCAGTGTGGGGCTATCATTGGATCACCACCCCATTATTACTGCATACTGTCAGGGTTTCCACAGACACTGGTGAAGTTACTGGATGGGTTGCCTATCTCTAGAATTGTTCAGGCTCATGTTTCCCCTTCCTCCTTTGTGCTGGACAAGCTTAGACAGTGACAGACATTGTTTGGACATTGTGCTGATGTAGAGAGGTATCACTAGGGTTTGTGTCACCTGGCACGAGAGCTCATTGTGTCACCCCCATGATGTACCTCCTCCCATACCAGACCACATAGAATAAATTACAATATCGTACGCATAGCCTAAATGCAGTGGCATCACTAGGATTGGTGTCAAACCCATTAACTTTATTTATTTATTGTAATATATCACAGTACAGGTAACTCAACAAATCAGTAACCAACAAAAAACTAATGGCCAACTTGATGACACTCACACAACTAAAGAGTTCTAGTATTAGCTCTGATACATGGAAATGAGAAATACTTTATTGGTTTCCTGCTGTGTCATAATAACACCTCATTGGCTCTCAGAACAATCGTCTCATTGGTCAATTTTGAGTTATGGAAATTCAATTTTTGTTATATAAGACAGCTGTGTTTCCTTTTTCTGGTTAACTGGCCATAACTTTTTATAGAATACAGATAATGTAATGAAACAAACTGTGCTGAATTCTACATGAAACTACAGTTCTAATGATATATACCATGATGATATTATTCATAAATGCACTTTTTCCAAAAGGTTTCCAAAATTTTGGCCAGTAGTGGTGCCACCCCCCTGGGGGTGTGACCCAATGTAGTCCACACATCCCCTAGTGATGCCACTGCTGATGTAACAGGGATGCCACCACCATTTAGGCACAGGATTTCACCATAAGACTGCAATCCTCTAAACCAGTGGTTCTCAAACTGGCGGGTTGCGACCCACCTATTCGTTTAAAGGTTCTCCTGCCCCTTTAATGGGCAGGCGAAGAGTAGAGGCAGGGTGAGGGGGTGTGCTTTTCACTTAGGTTATGAAGATAGGGCTGCATCAGGCTGCAGGAGGTGTGGGGAGCCGTGTGCAGTCCTCCGCAGTGCTCCCCAAGGCTTGGAATGTTCAGAAAAAGCAGGCACAGAGCACTTCCATTTTGCAGGAGGTGCTTTGCGCCTGCTGTTACCGAATATTCTAAGCCTCGGGGAGCCCTGCAGAGAGCTGCGCAGGGCTCCCAGCACCTCCTGCAGCCTGCTGCAGCCCTACCTTCATACCGTAAGTGAAAATCACCCCCTCGGCCCCCCCCCCGATACAGACACAATCCTGGGGACACTGCCCTAGCCCTTCCCCCACTAACTGGGATTAAGAACCAATGAACTCAATGGGCCTTATGAGTAGACATGCAGAGGCTTGTGCTCTAAGCAGTTTCCTGCAATGTAGTCCAGTTTTGTACAAGACTGCAGTTTTGCCCCAGTTCAAAAACATCCTAGATGAAGCAATAAGGTTCAAAGGAAGATGTTTTAAAGAAACTTTTGAATTGGCTGGTCTGCCAACTGAAAGGGAGAGGCTGTTCCATAGCACAGCATCCTGAATGCTATTTTCCCTGGCAATCACCTTTAAATGCGAACAGTGGGTAAAATTCATGCCACATATCTCCTGTTAATCCTGTGTGAAACTGGACTTCCAGCCACGGACCTGGCTGGAGTAATTGGAAATGGTACGGTGGAGGGTTGGAAATATCATTCTAATTAATCCAAGTCTTCCAGCCAAAGGCATAGCAATACAAGAGGAGGGGGCCCAGGCCAGGACGACATGAAATGCTCATTGACTTTGAGACCTTGCCACTTGCCAAAGGCCCAAAATGGAACATGGAAAAAGTGGCTGGGCTGTCTGCCGCTCCAAAACATGCAGCTCATGGGGCTCATAAATGTTTCCAGTATTAACAGCTGTTATTCTTTTACTTTTGCATCATGTTGCAGAAGCTGGGGGAAACCACCCAATGCAGATCCCTTACCTGGTACTGTGAGGCAGCTGTCTCTGGTGTGGGAGTGCCTAGTTACACAAGAGAAACACAAGTTGGATCATTAGAAGAGGGAGGGGGGACTCAATCCAGGAATACAGTGAAAGAATACCTTAATAAGGAGCTGTGGTGTGGCTGAGGTGGTACAGGGGGTAGCAATTGTACCAGGCAACAGTTCTAGGGGGGCAACAACCTCAGCTTGACACTAGTGGCCAAAACTGTGAAAACCTTGGTATTTTTGAATAAGAATGTTATATACCATTTGATGTGGAATTTAATGCAGAATGCAATGAAACAAACCATATCAAAATACCTCTTTTCTATCAAAGGTTATAGCCAAATAACCAGAAAATAAAACCATAACCAATAAGGTGTTAATATGAGTCAGTTCTCATTTCCATGTATCATAATACAGTTACCCCTGCTAACTGGGTAAAGAGGCACTTTTTTCAACTGATGTTCCTCTTACATTTAACAGGGGGAGAATAACTGTCCTCTTCACCCCAGCACAATGTCTCTTAAGGGGCACACTTTTTATTTATTTACTTAATTAAATGACCTGGAGAAAAGATGACCTTTTCCAGGTCTTTTAAACAACAGGGACTGCCGCACTGGACAACAGTCGCACTAGACCAAAAAACATGGAGTGAGTGTGGGCCACATTGGAAAGATTGCCAATGAGGATGGACCATCAATGTAATGTATGTAATTAAATTTGATTTTGTCATGGTGGGGGGGCTACAAAATATTCTTTGACCCCAGGAAGCAGTTGCCTTAGCTATGCTACTGGTTGGGGGGAGGTAGCAGAGCAACTGGGTGGCGAGGTGCTGGGGAGGTAGAAGGCAGATTTCCCCCTATTTCCAGTTTTTTGAAAGCCCAGGCACGACGTCATTTTCAGGGCATCATTTTGAGCTTGGCACCAGGTAACACAATCATTAGCTATGCCACTGATTAGGAGCAACCAAATTACTTTGTGAATGTGACCATATTGTTTACATAGCCATTGTGGAATGACGGTGCTGCAAATGGAAGGATAATTGGATGGGTAATTAGAAAATGAGATAGCAGAAGGAGAGCAAGGATAGTGCAATATGTTGATGAGTGTTATGATTGCAGTAGTTTGTTTTCCTGGTTTAAAAAATAAATATGTTATAAGATTAAAAAAATACAATCGTTACATCTTATATTTTTTTATCTTCCTCCCCCCCCCCCCAATTATTTATTATGTAACTTGAGTGTGGTTCTAGCAAAGGATAATTGGATATAAATTATAACAATAAATAAATAGTAAATAATAATAGAGATTGATGGGGAGAGAAGAGACAAAGAAAGAAAGTTGAGCTCCTTATGGAGGCTCTCTTAGCTTCCTTCTAGTCAACTTGAACCATCTCTTACTGATCTCCCTTGGCTTGATCGTTGTGCTCAAAAAAGCAGTGCTTGAAAGCAGTGCTCTCCTTGGGTTGCCTACATCTCAAAAGCAGCCTCTCTATGCCTGCTACTAATGTGCTGGGGCAGAGATGGGGGGGGGGGGAGAAGTGAGGTAATTCCTTTTCCAAAGCATGTGAGGAGTGCAGCTGTGAAAACAGTGCTGTTTGCTAGGCTGGCCAGGGATGAGCTTTGGGGGAGAGAGAGAGAGAGAGAAAGAGAGATGCTAGGAGAGTCTTGCTCTGCCCCTTGCATGAGTGCAGCTTGAGTTCCTGAACCGTGTCCATACCCTATCCCTCCTTGGACTTTTCACAGTCTCTTCCTCCCCCCCCCCCCAATTATTTATTATATAACTGGGTGGCTGCGCTCCGCCCACCTTCCAGCCATCCCCTGCAGGCAGCTCAAAGGGTGGGGTCCCATCACATCCCATTCCCTGTAGTCTGCAGGCACAGAGCCTCACCCTGGACCCTAATCCCATCAGCGTCAGCTGCTCAGCCAGGCAGAATAGGGTCAGGCTGTGAAACTGAGGAGATGCATGGGCTTTCAGGATCCCTGTGCTGAATTCCTCTCTCCCTCTATTTGCCCTCATACTCTCTCACGCCTAATTTTCACAAAAGCAGTTGAGGAGGGAGACCCACAACTGGGCTGTATCATTTCAGACTTCAGGTGAAGACTCCTGGCATGCTCCCCCATACAAAAACATTTCTTGTACATAGAAAGCTAGCACGTGAAGGGAAACTAGCCTTCAATTTTCTATGTTGAACAATTTTGGTATGTGTGGAGGAGCAACCCATCATCATCCCATGATCCCCACCTGAAGTAGTACAGCTGAGAAAGAAGTAAACTTGTCATACCATTCAAAAGAAAGAGACCTAAATTGTAGTGGACACAGGGCCCAATCCTATCCAATTTTTCAGGGCATGCAGCCCTGAGGAAAGGGAACGAATGTTCCATTACCTTAAGGAGGCCTCTGAGACTGCCTCACCACCACAGGATGCAGCGCACACCCATTGGCACAGCTACACCAGCACTGATATGGTGTTTTATTAGCAATTTTTAAAAAATAGGTTAAAAATACTAGTTCACATGCTTAGAAAGTTGGAATCCATTCCAAATAATAAGAAAAAAATGCATTTGGAAACTCAAACATTCAAAAACATACTTTGCAATCCAAATAAGACCACCATCTTATATAACTATATTTGCTTGGAATATTTAGTGTTTGAAAAAGCAGAAAATTGTTATTTACTTTGGAGGGGAGCAAGAAATACAAGTCGACATAAAATTGGAGCATTAACTTATGCTAGCATCTCTCAAGCTTTTTTTGGGAGGCACACATTTTTCTGAATTGAAATTGGATGCACACTTATGTCTGAAAGGTCTACTTTTAGAATGTGCACATAAGCAATACTTGCTCTCTAAAGAGTCTGCACTCTATGTGTCTACATTTCCCCCTAGTTGGCGAGCCCACATGTAACCTCCCCTTTGGACATGAAATTCTGTGGAGCCTCTGTGCTCCACAGTGAATGATGGGTGAATGATCCAAATATTTTGAATGCAGAAACACAGCAGCATTACCCACCTGACTCACAGTTACCAGACTGACTCTGGAGGGAAGGCTAGAACAGTGGTTCTCACACATTTAGCACCGGGACCAGCTTTTTAGAATGAGAATCTGGCAGGACCTACCAGAAGTGAATCATGACCTACCAGAATTGACATCATCAAGCAGGAAAATTTTTTAACAATCCTAGGCTGCAATCCTACCCATACTTACCCAGGAGTAAATCCCATTTATTATCATTGTTAAAGAATATACATGGTAGCCTGTTAAAAGTACAGGTGTGTAACATTTCCCCAAATGCAGTCACATACCGTTGTTGGCATCCTTCAGTCTCGGAAGACTATGGTGTCACACTCTGAATGGTGGTTCTGGAACAGAGTGTCCTCTCCAGTGTGTGAAGCCTGAGTAAAGTAGGTATGGAGGATAGGCTGTTACCCATGCAGCAAATCCCCCCTCTCCCCGTCGCTGAAATGGTCCAATGGAAAGGCAGAGGCCAATATGGTTGGTTCCAGCGGCGTCGCAGGAGTTGCCAGAACGTGACTGTGTTCAGCCGCCAACTGCCTCAGGGACTCCGGCTCCGGATTTTGCCTCGAGGTTGTCTCCTGAAGCCTTTTCCATAACTGGATGTAGCCACAAGGCAGTGGAGGTTTGGGATCAGAGTTTTCCTTCTCTCAGATGAGCTGCCTTCCCAGGCTGACGAGTCCCATCTACCCGGTGGCTGTTTAGTCGCCTCTTACGACAAGTACAGCCAAACTGAAGGCCTATTCTTATCCCCAGCCCCCAGGGGAAACATACCACGTCACATACCATGTGACAACAAATCTAATATATTAAGAATAGAATATTGAAATGAATGGGGACCCACCCGAAATTGGCTCACAACCCACCTAGTGAGTCCCGACTCACAGTTTGAGAAACACTGGGCTAGAACAATAAATCAAACAGAAATGAAGTAGGCAGCCTCATCTGTGGGTACGGGTTCAATGGGCTCATGAAAGTCTTTAATAATTTCAATTAATTTTTCTCTACTAACATACAAGTAGTTCGTTTCAGGTACACAATTTGGGCACACCTCAAATGCTGAATTCTAGTCTCAGTGTGCAACCTAAGGTTGACCTCAAATACCGCACTTTTAAATCCAAATTTGAATTCCAAAATTTTAAAATTTGATTTAAAGATGGTGGCTTCCCAATAAAAAGTCACCATTTCCATGTTCTGTCTGTCACTGACTGTCTGTCTGTCCATCCCTGTGCATTGCATCTCCATCTATTTTCTCTGCTTGGCATCCTTCATAGCTGCCTCTGGGGTTGCCTTTGTGTCCAACCAAAACAAGGGTCACTCACAACTGTGTCCAGGAACACACTCCTCCCCGAGATAATTCAGCACATATGTATCAGCAGTAAAGAGTTCCAGAATGAAAGACCTATCCCCTGAGCAAATGCAATCTGAAGCACATCTGGAGACTATTACTGTGAAGGTCTTGTTGGGGGCAGCAATGATGCCAGTCTCCCCTTTGGTGCCTCCCACATACAAATCCTAGCTAAGGATTTGGGTGGAGGCTGAAACTCTGCACTTCCTGGCCCTTCTTTTTCTCCGTATGCAAAAAACCCTTAGTGAGCACAGAATCTTAACATCCTCTTGACCCCATGGCTTTCCCAGACACTGAAACTTGGGAGAACAAAGACTTACAAATTCCCTGCCCTTCTAAGTTTGGAATATTTTTGCAGTCATCACTTCCTCAAGCAGTTTTTTTTTTAAACATAGAAGCACTGAAGATTATCTCTGCATTATCTGATTATCACTGTATTTTATCAATACAGGCATACCCCCTATTTGTAGGTTTCTGTTCCGGAACCCCCCACGGTTACGTGAAACCAGGGATATGGGTGAGCACCTGCGCCCCCCTCGCCTCCAGAGGGTCCTCTGAGCCCAGCAGAGACCACAGATGACTGTCCGCGGCCTCTGCCAGGCTCAGAGTGAGAGCTAGAGCTGAGAAAAGCTACTTCTGGTTTTTCCGTGAAACTGGAAATGACATTTTTAATGCCTAATAAGGCACTGGGAGTGCCAATGCATCATAAGGCATTGCCTTATAAGGCATTAAAAATGTCACTTCTGGTTTCACAGAGAAACCAGAAGTACAGGTCCAGCCTATTTATACATGGATTTTTTACACACGGATTTGACTCAACATGAATGGCCCCTGCAAATGAGAAGGAATGTGCTGATCCCTGGAGAAGGGGAAAATGCACCTCCTTTAAAATCAGTTTAAAAAACTGAACAGTCCTTTAACAATAGCCTCCTTAATGAGAAAGAGAGAGGGCAACTGGCTGATAAGCCACCAATCTTTCTCTCTCCAGCGGACCCATCCCTTCCCCCTGAGCACGTGAAAGAAAGGTGATCATTTTGCATTGGTGAAGGGAGGGGCTGAGTGAAGCGCTGATGGATTATCTTCTTAATGACTCTTGTCTTACATCACAAAGGTCAGCAAGGCTGTTTTTAAATCACTGGAGCAAAGAAACTTTGTTTTTTAAACTGATTTGCTATAGTGCATTTTTTGCCATCCGAAAAGTGAGTGCTTGGAACTAAACCCACGCCCATGAGCCCGCCAGAGGTCGCGGACAGACATCCTCCAGAGGCAGTGGCATCGCTAGAGGGGTGTGGGTGGTGTGGGTCGCACCAGGTGACACGCAAGTCGGGGTGACATGCTAAAATCAAGGTGGTTAGGACTAACCCCATCATGTTATATACCGTTGTATGCAGAATTTCCAGCAGAATGCAATGAAAAAAGCTGGAGTGGAATATCTCATTTCTATCAAAAGCTATTGGCAAAAAATCAGAAAACAAAAAATGCATGGAAAGTGAAACTGAGCCATAGCGCGCGTTTACTCATGAGTAGGCAAACCTGCTTTAGTCTGTCGAAAAGGGCAGGCTGAGAGGAATCCAATGACACCAGAAGGGTTCTGATCCAATGAATGCAGCCTCCCCAAAAAAACACCAGAGAAGGAGGTCCCTCCCTCCAAGCTGGTGAGTGTATTGAGCCCTATGGAAAGCGAAACTAAGCCAAACAGTCGCATTTACTCACAAGTAAGCAAATGTGCCTTGGCTCCTGGGCAGGTCAGGCAAAGGGAAATGTGAGGCCACCAGAAAGGTGGATCTGATGGAATTGGAGCTCAACAAAGGCTCCAGAAAGCAGCCAGCCCCCCCCCCCACACACACAGAAAAAGAATAAGACAGAGGCTTCAGCTGGTAAGGTGAATGTTTTCTATTTTAGACTTATAAAGTCAAGTGGGTCCTGATAGTGATATGCTTGAAATATAAGAACTTACATTGAACTGGGTAGTGGCTGAAAATCTTACTGATTTGGGGGGGGGGGGAGTGATTGCAGGCAGGCTACAGAGAAAATTTACTTGGCAGAACAGGGTTGGTTTCACCTTATTTAATTATTTGTTTTACTTTAATTTAATTAATTAAATTTATAATTATTTATTTTAATTTTCTTTATGATGTCACTTCCAGCTATGGCGTCACTTCTGGTGGGTCCTGGACAGATTGTCATTCTAAAAAGTGTGTACCAGTGCTAAAAGTTTGAGAACTGCTGCAATAAGTTGTTGGCACCCGGGGGGTGTGTGTGTGTGACACCACTAGTGACCAAAATCACAAAAATCAAAGTTTGGGGAATAATTCCATCATGTTATACATCAATCAATGTGTAATTTCATGCAGAATGTAGTGAAACAAATGACATTGAAATCTCTTTATTCTATCAAAAGGTAAAGCCAAAAAACCAGTGGGGGTGGGGCAATGGTATATCACCACACCCACCACCTGGGGTGTTGTCCCGCCCACTGCATGGGGGTGACGCACTGGCCTCCCACACTGGGTGACACAAACCCTAGTGACACCACTGTCCAGAGGTGAGGTCTTGTCACCGGAAGGGGCATGTGGGGGGATAACTGAATCTGCAGATACAGGATTCTCTAGCTAATGAAATCTGCAGATACAGGAATCTCAGTTAATGGATACATTCTCAGTGTATCCATTAACAAATATTTACCATAGATACTCGCCTATAGTGCATAAAATTTTTGCCAAGTAATCAAGCTCCAATTATTACTTTGCCTTATCTCCGGGTCAATCAGAGGGCAGAGCTTTTCAACTCTGCAAGCTTTTCTTGCTCAAGAGGGTCATTAGAAGAAATGCAGAGATTAGTTTCTATAGTAACTTCGCTGGGAAATTCCATCCAAAGTTAACCTTCTATTCTCCTCTGTTCCATTTTGCAAATGCTGTTGCAGCCTGGTTCTGTTTTGCAAAGGCTTGCATTTAGCAGAGGTTTTTTTTTTCAAAACCAGGATGGGATCCTCCATTCCATTTGAATCAGTCCCAGGCTAGAATTCAATGCACCATTACTTAAGAATAACACCCATGGAAAGTAGTGGGTCTACTTCTGAGTAAAAAAGGGTTGCAAATATATGCAGCTGCATTTCTCTGCTGTGAATTGAATTGCACTCTCAGTTATGTATTATGGGTTGTCTGTAGAACTTCTGGCTTAACACACCAGACACCTTAGGTTCCCAAACTTTTTCACTGGCATATCCCTTGGCAGCCCATTTCCATAAATTGTACCCTTCATATTAGCAAAATATAATTAATAATACAAGCCCTCATCTGCTCTATATGAAGCCTAGACTTCATGTATTTATCACAGTATTTTCTCTTTTTATCTGTTTGAAGAACAGAAGACTGCCTTTGCACTGTTTTGTACCAGAAGTGTGCTGAGAAATTCTCACTTTCCATATTATGCTACAGCTTTTTTTGATCACTTTTCATATTATGTTACAGCTTTTTTACTGTGCTGGTTTTCAATCACTGGTTCATATGAAGCGAGGCCCTGAAAGTCATGGGCCAAGCAAAAACAGGTCATTTAAACAGAGCAAGTGCTTGGCAGTTTTACAGAGAAAATGTTCAAATGTCTACTAATGTTAATGAACCAAATGTTCTGCTATGTTATGAGTGAATTAGTTTAAAACAAATTATTGGTTTATATGATTGAAAATGAATGCTTGGATGAAATCAAATGTACATATGCTTAAGCATGCCCACATGCTTTAATTCAGAACCAAGAAGCATTTTCTGTCTCAGTCAGATTTAGAAAGTGCAGGCTAGCCGATAAGTCCTAAATCAGTGTTTCTTAGCAAGCTGACAAGGAGATAAGATTTTGAGCTTCAAAGGATACAGGAAGCTGGAAGTCTCATCAAGCTGTCAGAACTAATTGGTATAATGAATGAGGCTAAGCTGTAGTTTCATTTTTACACCCCCAAAGCTTGAATGCCTGCTTCTGAACAGAGAGAGCAACATACCCAAGCATCATAAGAAGTGCCAGTGTTTGCATGCATTCATCAATATATCAACAGTTATTGCTTAAAATGTTAGTAGCAATGTTAGTAGTATCAGAAGTGAATTTTAGCTGTTAAAATTAAAAAGTCTCAGATGTAATTCAAATTGCAGTCTCAACAAAAATTAATCAAAGGTTTGGAATGTAGTACAAAGAGAGATTAGAGACTCAAGGTCCAGCTTGTTAAATTTAATTGGAACTAGAGAGGTACATTCAAAGGGAGATAAGATACAATGTACAGGAAAGACAGATTTATAAGTAGCCAGGAAGCAGCTGCACCAATTAATTGGGAAAGAGATATAGGTTATACACAGATTAAGAGATAGCACTACCATTTAATGAGGAACAAAGACAGTAAATCTGTTGCTAATTAAATTGGAGTTTAACAAATACAGACATCAGCAGAAACTAGCCAGACAGGAACAGATAAGCAAAGAACATTCCTAAGAGGGTCCCCTGATCAGGAAAACATCATTAGAGCCTCTAAGTTAACAGAAAAAGCTGAATTTGGTTAAAATGAATAAGAAAAGAGAATCCTTTATTTACAAATAAGAAGTTAGTTTGTTTTGTATAGTTTTATACCCAAAGGTAACAGTACACATATAGGGAATCACACATGGGATAGAGAATTAAAAAGCAAAAGGCTTAGTTCAAACAGAGGTTAGCCCACAGTGATTAATGACGAGACAGAAGGAATGTTGAATAGATAAAGCAGATGGGTGTTTGAAACATATCATGGTCAGACCAGTGAGGAATAGCCAGAGATAGACAAGGATATACCAAAGGCCAGTAATAAATGAGTAAACTGCACCTAGTGGTTGTTGGAAACAGTGTTTTTGTATAAGTATTTGCCTTATAAGGAATCTGTAACTTGAAACTGACCAATCAGATGCTTGTAAATCTGTAACCAATCCTGAGAAAGCCTCCATTTCTGATGTCATGATCCCCAACCAATGACAGTGTGAGATTTTCAAACAAAGAAGCCAGAATCCTATATAAGCCAAGGGTTCACATTGGAACATTGCTATTCTCTGGAGGCACTGAGAGTTCCCATGTAGCTCTCATTGCCCTCCTCATTTGGACAAGAGTCCCTGAGAGGCCCGTTGCTGGCAACAAATAAAAGCTTGCAGACGATCACCACTCTTGCCTACCGAGTTTGCTTTTGAACTTTGCTCTTGACCTTGCAACACATAGATGAATTGATGACCAAAAACTAGCTATTGGTAGGGCTTTCACAGCCAACTAGCTACCTTCCTTCCTGCCTTGCTGGCCCTGGAAAGCATTCTGAAGCACAACCTGCCTTTTTCTGCCATTATTCCATTCTTTTTCAAGTACCCCTAAAGGTCCTGTTGAGTGCCCCTGGGAGTACATGAATCCCAGGCTGGGAACCACTGTTCTACTGGTATGTTGTTTACAGTGCACGGATAGTGTTTACAAGAAGTTGGTGAAGACCAGAATTTAAAATAATAAAAATGTATCTTATGATCTTTTACTATGTTTTTAATAAATTAGAGACTGTACAGTTCTTAGGTAACAATTAGTGGTAAGTTATTTTTCAGGATTTGGCCTCAGGTAAAATTAGTCAAAACTATAGTCAGACACCCCCCCTAACTTTAACCCTCGACACTTCCGAGGGTCATAGAAAATTCTATGATTTTTTTGCTCAAAACCTGACCTCGACTTATCTGTGAGATTGACTTATAGGCGGGTGTCTGCGGTAAGTGGAACATGGGATAAGTCAAGATAAGGAAAAAAGAAGAGCCCTGCTGGATCATACCCCAGGCCCATCTAGTGCAGCTTCCTGTATCTCACAGCAGCCCACCAGATGCTTTAGGGCAGTGTTTCTCAAACTGTGGGTCGTGAGCCAATTTCGGGTGGGTTCCGATGATGTCATCCCCCACCAAAGGCATCAGACTGCACTTGAGTTTAACTTGGGCCACATTATTAAACACAAGTGACCAATTTTTATTGAATAAAACCTACTGAACACACCTTCCCTCCTTCTCTAGTCTGGGGTAGGCAAAAAAAACTGAATGACACTGCTAGCCATTAAAAATGACATCCATTCCCCCAGAAGTATACAGCATACTTTTGGAGTCCCCCTTCTTGTCAACCAGCATCAAAAACAAAAACTTTGTTTCTTTTCAAGCAAATTTCAATTGTCAGATTATTCAGAAAGGTTGTGTCCAAAAGCCAGCAGTTACCAGATACCAAAAGCCATCAATACTAATTGAAGCAAACATCTTCCATCCATTAAGTGCCTATTAAATAAGTTAAAGCTTAGAGAAAAGAGTCACATGGGAAGGAATCAGGTTTCCCTAACCACCTGAACCTATTTTTAGCACCAGGACTAAGTCTTGGAAAATGTTAAAAAGTGTAATGCATATGCTTTGATATTTTCTACTAATCATGAATGGTTTCTCAGTCCCACCTGATAGTTTTTCCAAACACAGCTATATATATTCTATGCTGGGATGTCCTGAAACATGGTTAAATCTAACAAAGCTGAAATTACTTTAGGAGGCAATTTGTCTCTTAGAGGTTGCCTGCAAAAATCAAAATTTATATTGTCCTAATTCATTTCTCCCCAACATTCCCAATTATGAATGTTTTAGGATTTAGGGGCTTTTGAAATAACAAGAGCCAGGACATCAACTTGTTTCATGCATCCAAAGGGAGTTGTGCTTTTCTAACTGTTGCAAGGTGCAAAAACCAAGATGTTACAAGGGATCCTAGATGTTACAAGAGATCTCAGATGTTGCACTGTAATCCCAGGTACCAAAGCAAACTCAGAAGGCAAAAGTGATCAAATCCAGGTCTTTATTGTAAATCCATCAGCAAAGGTGGTTAATCCATCCACATCTCTAAAGGAGACTGCAAGCATTAGGAAAAAGCCCAAAGGAGACTGCTTGCACCAGAAGTGGAGAGAAGCCCCAAAGGAGACTGTGAGCATCGGAAGTGTGAAGAAGAGAAGCGTGTAACACCCCCTTCAGCTGACTTTTATTACAATCTGGGGTTCCCTCCTTGAAACACATTCATGGAGACAATTCATGGTGGGTTCAAAACATATGTTGTTCTATAATAGGCCATCTTATACATCCATCATGTACAATTTACCCCCAACAGTCAGCAAATGGCACTGCACACAAACCTGACCTCATCCATAACCTTCTACAGGCAACATACTTGCCACTGACATCACGGTATGTGTGTTCATCTAAAAACTGCTGCGAAATGATTTTCTCTGGGAAGTTGACCTCTTGATGTGAACCGAAAGATAGCCATAAAAAAGGTGTCTTAAACCTTTAATGCTATTAGACTACTAACTTAAAACATTACTACTTGCTAGTCACATGTGTTAATGCACCAAACTGGTTTTAAAATGAAGAACAAGAAATATAAGGAGAGCTGGTGTGAATACTTGCTTTCTAGCATGTGTGTGTGCAGCCTAGTGCTCCGAAAGTCTTCCAACTGGATGTTTCTGAACTTAAAGCAATATTAAAACTTCAAGCCAAATTTTAAACTGCTGAAATATTTTTTTTTCTGTGCTCTGAAGACAAAGGAACATTCATTCAAATGTATCAACATTGTTCTGCTGTAATGAGAACACTGCGGCACGCAGCCAAATCTCAGCAAACCGTTTGTGAGAACCATATGTTGAACATTCAGAGATGGACCATGCTGTTTACATTTCAGGTAAGCATCCTATACCATAACTACCAGGCTTACCATGCATCATAACGAGCACTCCTCATGCTATAGGGTAAATTATTTTTAAGGTCTGAGTAGAGTTTTCATCCAAAGCAGTTTGGGATATGACATTTGAAGCAGCAGAATCTGTTCTTGAAGACCAAAAGTCCCACTGGTCATACCCAAATTCATGAGGCGCCTACAGTAGCTCTTTGGATCTCAGCCAAGGTGGTGCAATATTAATTGTACCATCCTATGCACATTTACTGAGCAGTAAGTCCCACTGAGTTCAGTTGGGCTTACTCCCAGATAACTGTGTATAACAGTGGTTCCCAACTTTTGTTTACTTGCGTACCCCTTGGCAGCCTATTTCCATAAATTGTATCCCTCATATTAGCTCTGCAAGACATTCTAATACAGACCTGCCTTTTCCACTATTATTCAATTCTTTTTCACAGACCCCAAAGATCCTAGCAAGTACCACTGGGGGTACACATACCCCAGGTTGGGAACCACTGGTGTACAGCCTAAGAATGGAAAATAGCTAAATACCCGTGTATAAGTAAAAAAAAAATTATGCCTAAAAACTGGCCCTGAAAACATTGGTCAATTTATACATGGGTCAATATGGTAAATTAAGCTTCTGAGAGCAACAGCCTGGTGAGGTGGAGGTGGGACTGGACTGAGAAGCAGGGCACAGGGATGTGGAGAAAAAAGGAGTAATTTTACTTATGGGAATTGTAGTCTGTATGAGTGTTGCGGCTGTGGACGTGAAGCACTGTACAAAGCCTACAACTCCTACAAAGCACAAAGCCTACAACTCCCATAAACCCCTTCATCTCCTGTTTGGAGAAGAAGATAAAATGTCTCCTTTTTTCTCTTTTTGCTGCTGCCTCAGAACATTCCTGGTCAGTCATTTTTAAAGAATTTCACACACCCCTGATTTATCTGAGGGTCATCGAAAACTTCATGAATTTTGACTCAAAACCTGCCCTCAATTTATCTTTGAGTTCGACTTATAGGCGGGTGTCTGTGATACTTCCATTATTGCTCTCGTATGAATCAAAATATTCTAAGATGAAAACTGTTGCTGCTAAAATATAAACAAATATTTCTAGCTAGCCAATTGAAATTACTAGTACTCAAAGAATGAATGCAGACCATTTCTAATCAGTTGAAGAAAAGCCTCCCACTGAGGTCGCTCGCTAAAATCCAACCCTATATTTTCTTAATTCAAGTGTTTTCAGTATTTCAAATTATTAATTTTTACATTCTTATTTGACCTTTCCTAAAAGAATGTGGTGTGCGCAGCCTTGTTGTTTCACAACAATTCTGTGAGGTAGGCTGAGAGGCAGAGAATGCAGCTGAACCTTGGCTCCTCCCTGGCCTAAATGCCCCTCTTTAATAAACTACTAAAGGTGAAACACTGAACTATTATGTTCAGTGCAGAAAGAGCTCAACATTCAAAGTGAATCAAAGAGTCTGTACATCTATTTCCTCTATGAAATTTGTAGTCAAGTTCCACAATATCCAGTTCCTTGATCAGTCATTCTGTAGTTTTGGGGATTACAATAGATTTCCAATATAAACCAGAATACATTATAGTAACAATTTTGTTCCTTGATAATGTTCACCTTGATATACAATCATTAAATGATCATGTCTCAATCTAATGTCCATAACTTTATAAATAATCTCAGATTTGTGAGTCCAGTAATTTTACAATTATTTATACGAGCCTCTCTTGCCTTTCAGATCGATAATAAATGTATGTGCATGTGAATAAGTGACAACCACTCCTCTTGTTTGTGTGGGTGTGGGGGGGGGGAGAACTTCTCCTCTTTTACACTTGTTCTTTTCAATTATGCCTTTGCAAGGTGATGGCTTATGTTAGTGATGGCGTCTGATTGTCCTGCAAATTCTTGTGTTTATGCACACATTTCTCCCTCCCATCCTCCCTCCTGCCAGATTTCCCCCCAGCACTCCAACCTTGACCACCAATTGACCACCCTTCCCCTGCCAACCACAGACCACCCCACATGCCCTCTTCCTCCCATCCTTCTGCTCCCTGACATTTGAAAAGGCAGAAGCTGGGAAAGGGAGGGTGGAAGAGGGAAAAGGAAACAAGACTGGTAGCAGCCAAAAGAGGAGCCTAGAATGGCTGCTGTCCCCACCGCTCTCTTTCTATTCCTTATATTCTCTGCCTTTTCAATTAACAAGGAGCAGAGAACGGAGGCAGAGGAGGGCAGCAGAGGTAGCAGCAGCTCTTTAACTATTATACTGCCACTGCCAAGTAAAAGCTACAAATGTGCTGCCACAGACCCATGGTCTCACCAGGGCTCATCAGCAGACTAGTTCTGACTTGCCCCACTAATGATCAGGCAAAATGTCTGCTGCTATAGTTAAGGTTGAGTGATAAAGGAGAGGTAGAGGTGCAGGCCATTCTCTAGCAGACCCAATAGCTGACTGCAAAGCCTTGTCTGATGGTCAAGAGCAGGGATTTCCAAACTTTTTGGTAGGAGGGCTGCATTGACGCGTGTGGCCTCTGGGAACCAAGTGCCAGGTAAGGCACAAGAGTTTAGCATCTGGGCGAGGAGAAGGCAAGGAGACCTCTGAGTTTTGGAGAAGGAGAGGAGGAGGAGGTAAGTGTACTCATTCTAACGCTTTGTCTTTCTAACTCCCTGTCTTCTAACCTTAACCTTACCTTTAAAGCAACCTTAAATCAAAATTGAAAGTTAGCACCTAAGGGAGGTACATAGGGCTACTCTGAGCAGGAGCAGAGTCCTACTCGTGAGTAAGAGCAGAGTCCTACTCGTGAGTAAGAGCCCAAGGGTCAGGCATTTAAATCAAAGTTGAAAGTTAGCTGCACCTAGGGTAGCACTTAATCGAAGGAAGGGAGGAGGATAAAGTGGAAAGCAGGTGTTTTCTACTTGTTTAAATTAAACCTATACTTAACCCAGGTTAAACCTAATCTAAGTTAGAACATAACCTAAACAGGTCAGTAAATTGGGACACAGGATCTAGAGAGCAATAAATAATTAAACAAACCCAAATAAAAACTAGCTTGAGGTTACAAAAACAGTCCAGCCTAAGGGAACAGAACTAGGAGGGAAAGGACCTAGGAAGGGCCAATTCCCAACCCATTAAGAGCCCCATTAGGCTAATCCAAGCAGTCCATTCAGGAGCCTGCAGAGTAGGTCACGCCCATCAGCAGCCATTTGCCTTCCTGAGCTTTTGTAAACTCACCTGGGAAGGCCAGCCCCCTTTCAATCAGGAAGGAAGGAGGGGGGAGGAGCCAGCCAGGAGTATAAAGCTAGGCAGGCCATCGCGTGAGGCTCTCTGCAGACGCGTGTGGCCTCTGGGAACCCAGTGCCTCAGGAACTAAGTGCCAGGTAAGGCACAAGAGTTTAGCATCTGGGCGAGTTCAGCAGCAGGGCGAGGAGGCCAGGGCCCCAGACACTGCCCTTCCTCTTCCCTTGAGAAGAGGGCTGCTATCCAGTGTACGGTTTTTAAAAGGACCCCTAAATAAAACAACAACAACAACAAAAAAGCTATGCAGTCAGACAGCCAGCAGCAGGGTGGGGGCTATCCAGTGTTCTGCATCGAGTGCCACATGTATGATTATATGCCTCTGGGGCATAAGTCATGGGTGTGTCCTCGGTGCAAGGAGCTCCAGGCTCTCAGGGAACGCGTCCGCTCCCTTGAAGCCTTGGTGGCCGACCTGGAGAAGCGCAGGCAGCCAGAGGAAGACCGTGGGGAGACTTCTGGGGACCATCAGGCTTCGTCCCAACCTCAGGCGTGCAGCTCCTCGGCTGCCCGGGTGGGAAGTCTCGGGACTGGAGGACGTCATCCTGGAGAGGAGGGAAACAATCCACTAGGGGGGACCCCTTCTCCAGGGGATGGGCCCGTATCCGAGCGCACTCGGGATACTCCTCGGCGGGAGGGGGGTCGGGGGCTTCTTGTAGTGGGGGATTCAATTATTAGAAACATAGAGAGGGGGGTTTGCGACGGATGTGAGGACCGCATGGTGACTTGCCTGCCTGGTGCGAAGGTTGCGGACATCACTTCTCGTCTAGACAGGCTGGTAGACAGTGCTGGGGGAGAGGTAGCGGCTGTGGTGCATGTCAGCACCAATGACGTGGGCAAGTGTAGCTGGGAGGTCCTGGAGGCCAAATTTAGGCTTTTAGGCAGGAAGCTGAAAGCCAGGTCCTCAAAGGTAGCGTTCTCTGAAGTGCTACCTGTTCCACGCGCAGGGCCAGCTAGGCAGGCGGAGATCAGGGGTCTCAATGCGTGGATGAGACGGTGGTGTAGGGAGGAGGGGTTTAGATTCATTAGGCACTGGGGAACGTTTTGGGACAAGCGGGGCCTGTACAAGAGGGACGGGCTCCATTTGAACCAGAATGGAACCAGACTGCTGGCGCATAACATTAAAAAGGTGGCAGAGCAGCTTTTAAACTGATCCCTGGGGGAAGGCCGACAGGAGCCGAGGGGCATCCGGTTCGGGACTCCTCATCCCTATGGGATGAGGATGGGGAGGTTAGAGAACAACAAGACAAAGGCAGGGTAGGAGAAGAAATTGGGAAACGTAGGGTGATGGGATGTGATAGACGGTTTGGCACAATGAGAGGATGCGGGGACAAAGGAGCTAATAAGCAGCCTATCCTGGGGCATTCCGTGTATAAATGCTTTTATGCGAATGCCCGAAGTCTACGAGCAAAGGTGGGAGAACTGGAATGTCTGGTGACAAGGGAAAATATTGACATAGTGGGCATAACGGAAACCTGGTGGAATGCGGAGAATCAGTGGGATACCGCAATCCCGGGCTATAAACTCTACAGGAGGGACAGGCAGGGGCGTGTTGGAGGTGGGGTGGCCGTTTATGTTAAGGAAGGGATAGAATCCAGCAAAGTAGAGATTGAAGGTGGGTCCGACTCCACTGTAGAATCTCTGTGGGTTAAATTACCAGGCTTGTGCAGCAATGTAATACTGGGGGCGTGCTATTGTCCTCCAGACCAGAAATCTGATGGGGACCTTGAAATGAGGAAACAGATCAGGGAGGTGACAAGGAAGGACAGGGTTGTAATCATGGGGGACTTCAATTATCCTCATATTGACTGGGTCAATTTGTGTTCTGGTCACGATAAGGAAACAGGATTCCTTGACGTGCTAAATGACTGTGGCTTAGATCAGCTAGTCACGGAGCCCACCAGAGGACAGGTGACTCTGGATTTAATTTTGTGCGGTACGCAGGACCTGGTTAGAGATGTAAACGTTACTGAGCCATTGGGGAACAGTGATCATGCTGCGATCCGTTTTGACGTGCACGTTGGGGGAAGAATACCAGGCAAATCTCTAACAAAAACCCTTGACTTCCGACGGGCGGACTTCCCTCAAATGAGGAGGCTGGTTAGAAGGAGGTTGAAAGGGAGGGTAAAAAGAGTCCAGTCTCTCCAGAGTGCATGGAGGCTGCTTAAAACAACAGTAATAGAGGCCCAGCAGAGGTGTATACCGCAAAGAAAGAAGGGTTCCACTAAATCCAGGAGAGTGCCCGCATGGCTAACCAGCCAAGTTAGAGAGGCTGTGAAGGGCAAGGAAGCTTCCTTCCGTAAATGGAAGTCTTGCCCTAATGAGGAGAATAAAAAGGAACATAAACTGTGGCAAAAGAAATGTAAGAAGGTGATACTGGAGGCAAGCGAGACTTGCCTGATACTGATACTTGATACTTGATACTGATACTTGATACTGGAGGCATGGCCAGCAACATTAGGGGGAATAATAAAAGCTTCTTCAAATATGTTAGAAGCAGGAAACCCGCCAGAGAAGCGGTTGGCCCTCTGGATGGTGAGGGAGGGAAAGGGGAGATAAAAGGAGACTTAGAGATGGCAGAGAAATTAAATGAGTTCTTTGCATCTGTCTTCATGGCAGAAGACCTCGGGCAGATACCGCTGCCCGAATGGCCCCACCTGACCGAGGAGTTAAGTCAGATAGAGGTTAAAAGAGAAGATGTTTCAGACCTCATTGATAAATTAAAGATCAATAAGTCACCGGGCCCTGATGGCATCCACCCAAGAGTTATTAAGGAATTGAAGAATGAAGTTGCAGATCTCTTGACTAAGGTATGCAACTTGTCCCTCAAAACAGCCATGGTGCCAGAAGATTGGAGGATAGCAAATGTCACGCCTATTTTTAAAAAGGGAAAGAGGGGGGACCCGGGAAACTATAGGCTGGTCAGCCTAACATCCATACCGGGTAAGATGGTGGAATGCCTCATCAAAGATAGGATCTCAAAACACATAGATGAACAGGCCTTGCTGAGGGAGAGTCAGCATGGCTTCTGTAAGGGTAAGTCTTGCCTCACGAACCTTATAGAATTCTTTGAAAAGGTCAACAGGCATGTGGATGCGGGAGAACCCGTGGACATTATATATCTGGACTTTCAGAAGGCGTTTGACATGGTCCCTCACCAAAGGCTACTGAAAAAACTCCACAGTCAGGGAATTAGAGGACAGGTCCTCTCGTGGACTGAGAACTGGTTGGAGGCCAGGAAGCAGAGAGTGGGTGTCAATGGGCAATTTTCACAATGGAGAGAGGTGAAAAGCGGTGTGCCCCAAGGATCTGTCCTGGGACCGGTGCTTTTCAACCTCTTCATAAATGACCTGGAGACAGGGTTGAGCAGTGAAGTGGCTAAGTTTGCAGACGACACCAAACTTTTCCGAGTGGTGAAGACCAGAAGTGATTGTGAGGAGCTCCAGACGGATCTCTCCAGACTGGCAGAATGGGCAGCAAAATGGCAGATGCGCTTCAATGTCAGTAAGTGTAAAGTCATGCACATTGGGGCAAAAAATCAAAACTTTAGATATAGGCTGATGGGTTCTGAGCTGTCTGTGACAGATCAGGAGAGAGATCTTGGGGTGGTGGTGGACAGGTCGATGAAAGTGTCGACCCAATGTGCGGCGGCAGTGAAGAAGGCCAATTCTATGCTTGGGATCATTAGGAAGGGTATTGAGAACAAAATGGCTAGTATTATAATGCCGTTGTACAAATCTATGGTAAGGCCACACCTGGAGTATTGTGTCCAGTTCTGGTCGCCGCATCTCAAAAAAGACATAGTGGACATGGAAAAGGTGCAAAAGAGAGCGACTAAGATGATTACGGGGCTGGGGCACCTTCTTTATGAGGAAAGGCTACGGCGTTTGGGCCTCTTCAGCCTAGAAAAGAGACGCCTGAGGGGGGACATGATTGAGACAAAATTATGCAGGGGATGGACAGAGTGGATAGGGAGATGCTCTTTACACTCTCACATAATACCAGAACCAGGGGGCATCCACTAAAATTGAGTGTTGGGCGGGTTAGGACAGACAAAAGAAAATATTTCTTTACTCAGCGTGTGGTCGGTTTGTGGAACTCCTTGCCACAAGATGTGGTGATGGCGTCTAGCCTAGACGCCTTTAAAAGGGGATTGGACGAGTTTCTGGAGGAAAAATCCATTATGGGGTACAAGCCATGATGTGTATGCGCAACTTCCTGATTTTAGAAATGGGTTATGTCAGAATGCCAGATGCAAGGGAGGGCACCAGGATGAGGTCTCTTGTTATCTGGTGTGCTCCCTGGGGCATTTGGTGGGCCGCTGTGAGATACAGGAAGCTGGACTAGATGGGCCTATGGCCTGATCCAGTGGGGCTGTTCTTATGTTCTAGGGAAGAGCTGCAGCCCAAATCAGTCACTTGGGGGGGGATCAGACCCTGGAGAATGGTCAGAACAGGGTCTGTTCTAGGCATCCCATGCTGCATTGGGGAGGAGGAGGAGAAGCTGCTTGACTGGAGAACATGTACCTCCCATCCTGTCTGGGAGTTGCCAGGTCCAGACTTGGCTCCTTTGTAAGGAGTCTTTCTGTGAAGCTGGCAGGTGTTCCAAGGGTTAAAAAAGCATCTCCAGATTCTTCCTGAAGCGAATGGGGGTGGATGGGTGGGTGAAGGGTCAGAGGGAAACCACTTCTTGCTCCACCCCTTTCTTTGTTTCCACCATCCACCTGTGTGGGTCTCCAGCCTCCAGTTGAGTGCAGGGGCGGGGCGGGGCGTGAAGGTGCATCCCAGGGAAAGGAGCTCCCAGGTGATGAAGGGAGAGAAGGATCACAGCCAGTGAAGGGGGCTGAGAAGGCAAACTGTGTCTGCCCCCCCCAATGCTAAACTGGTGAGGCTGCTGCTTGTCTTGTGGAAAGAACAGCCTCTGAAGCAGGTGAGGGAGCAGAGGGGAAAACAGGTGGCTGTTTTATTATTCGAATTCCTGAGCCAATAGAAGTTTCCTGCCAGCTCATCAGTGGCTCAGTGCAACTGCAGTCACACTGCTCTTAAAGGGCTGGTAGCCAAGGCAGTAGCCACAGAAGGTAAGCAGAGCAACATCCTACTTGCTCAACCAGAGAGGACTGAAGCTAGGCAGCCTCGTCAGCCCAGCAACAGCCGCACTCTGCCCCATACCCCTCCTGGCAGCTAATGGGCTGTTTTATTGCTGCTACCACTACTGCTTTTGCTCTTAAGAAAGTCAGAAGAGCCCCACAAGGTCAGGCCAAAGGTCCATCTGGTCCAGCTTCCTGTATCTCATAGTGCCTCCCCCCCAATGCCACAGGGAGCACACAAGACAACAAAGGCATCCTGGTGCCATTCCCTTGCACCTGACATTCTGAGGTAGCTGACTTATAAAATCAAGAGTTTGCACATCCCCATCACAGCTTGTAACCTGTGATGGACTTTTCCTCCTCTATGTATTATGATTTTAATTGTATTTTTTGTGTGCATGTGGTCCTCACTGTCTCCAAATTTTGCCTTAGTGGTCCCTGAGCTAAAGTTTGGGAACCACTGCTTTATCAGAAGTCAAATGTTGCAAGACATCTGTCAGCAGGGCAAGTGGAGAGGCTAGGAGAACAAAACAGAAATACACATACATGCTTCCCACTCCATGCCATCCCAAAGTTCTAGGACTCCTGATATGAAGCCCTGGATACAATCAGTGATCAACATTCTCCACAGTCTTTAAGTTTGCCTTTCAGTTTTAAATGGAAAAAGTAGGATGTCAGTATTGTGTGCTGCCTCTTTAAGAGACAAGCCCAGAAGGCCTTGGGATGAGATGGTCATGTGTGAACTGAGCAGACAGTTTCAGTTTTGTCATGAAAGACTGTTGGACCTGTATGAAAGACTGTAGGCCTGGACAGTCCTAGAGACAGATGAACTAGAAACTAGAGATAGTCCACAGATCAGCAGTCTTTGTTTTTTTCTCCCACCAACCTACCTTCTATGCTCCGGGCTTTTCCAGTGAGTTGTTTAATTATTAGAGGTTTAATTGTTATTGTTTAATTATATAAGAGGTCATCTTTGGGTTGTTAGTATCATATATCCAATCAGAAGTTTAGTGAATGAAAGGCAATATTGTTCCCTCAAAGAAAATAATTATATGACAATTACCGACAGATCTGTATGTAGCCAGGAATATTTAAGGCTTTGCAGAATTTAAATAGGAATGAGCTGGAAAACAAAGAGAAATATACTAGCAGAAGCTGATATTGGTAAAAGCAAGGAGCACGAGAGGAACATCATGGCCTTGAAAAGATGATGCGGTGAGGTCAGACAGAAACATTGCCTGTCATTTTACAAAAGTATTACCACAGTGAGGGCTAGAAACTTGCTTTTTTATATGCAATTCCAGCATAGATGTTATACTGATGCTGTTCTCTGTACATGGAATGAAAGAGTCCTCTGGGTGGGATTCAGCAATCCCTTCTGTTTTTGAAGCCTCTTGGAGTAGGGCTATTTAACCTGCTTGGGCACAACTCCAATCCTTGTGCCCAAAAAGGAACAAATTCAGAGGAACTGAAAGGAGGCTAAGGAAAGGGGGAGGGAAGGGAGAGGAGAAGTCTCATAGTCCCGGAATGCAAAGAATGTAGTGCTGTGGCTAAGATGAACGTGGAACAAAACCACATGTAAAGGCCTCTGAATGACTCAGGGGCAGTTACACTCTTTTGGGAAGGAGGTTGTAGTCATCATTAAGGATCTGGAAGCAGCTCTTAGCCTCCAACAACATGCCACAGGAACTTCCAGCTCTTTGTCTGGAAGAGGAGGCCCCTCCAAACTCAGGCCAGAGGTCCCTGCAGCATCATGCACATATGCAAGGCTCACAACACCTCAGCAACCTCTGGCCCAAGTTCGAAGGGGCCTGCCCTTCTAAGGGCGCAATCTTACCCTGCGCTAGAACAGGCAAGCCAAGAAGCTTGCGCTTATCCAGTGCAGGATAGGGGCCCAAGGCGGTTCTGCCAGAGGCAAGGGGTAAGGCGCTCGTGTCACTAAGAGTCTCGTTGAACTTGTGCCACCTCTTGAGGTGGCACAAGTCAGAGGAGAGCAGAGCAGAGCGGCTTCAAGCTGCTCTGAACTCCCCAGAAACAAGGGTTGGGACTCAGCATAAGTGCTGGATCCCAGCGCCGCCTCCCACTCCCTGCCCGCCCGCCCCCAGGGCTGCCCACCACCTGCCCTCCCCCGCCTGGGAACACCTCCTCCCTGCCTCCTCCCTGCCCATCCCAGAGGCTTTCGTCGGCCCAGCCAGACCGACACAAGCCTCACCGAGGAAGCTGGTGCGGAGGCTTGCAGAGGCCTCCGCAGGCTGGCGCACCTCCATGCACTGGCCTGGCTTCCTCCCAAGGAGGTGCAAACGTGGCCTCTGGATTGCGCCCTAAATGAAGGATTGGGGTTTCTGCGGTGTTGCATGCATGCATGAGCCTTGCACATGCACGCGATGCAACAGCATGACACGGAGAGCAGCATGCTGGCTGCAGCGTGGAGGGGCGGCAGCAGAACCCGGTAGCTGCAAGACAAGAGTCCCTTCTCGTCCTGGAACGGAACCTTCATGAGGCAGTCAAAGCAGTCCCTGCCCACAAAACAACAGGTACAAGGCAAGACGTGGTGGTGAGCAGGACCTGGTGTCGCTTGTTTGTTGCAGCAGGAGCGTGCATGGGAAGCTAGAGAGCTGCAGCTGCTACTGCCTGCCTGTGATAGTTGATTGTATGCAATGTTTGCTTGTCCTGGATTGATGCATTTGGAAGTGAATGTGAATGATGTTTCTTCTAATTTACAGGGGGAAAGGGGACATGGAAATGTGTATGTTTATTCTACTTCTACAGAGAAATAAAGGGGAGCATCTCATTGGAATGAACTGTGCAAATACATATATATTTCACAGGACTTGCATACTGTGCTCCAATTGCAAAATTGGGGATTAGTCAGGACATTGAATTTTTTATTTCTGTTTTGTTGAGGAAGGAGCTAGGGAAGAACAAAGGGAGATAATATTCAGGCTTGTTCTATTGGTAGGGATGAGGCAAGGACTCAAATCTGCTAGAGCTGAAAGCCAGAGGCAATTGTGGGCTTTTTTCCACCCAGGGCCACCTCTGCCTTTGCCACTTCTCCAGTCCCGACCCAGGAGTAACTGCGGTGACGTCATCGTCAACACAATTACTTCCGTGGGGCTGCGTCCTCCATTTCCCTCTGATAGGGCCTTTCATACTGCTTCTAAGACTTTTGCGCCACTTCCATTGGAGCTTTTTGGCGCCTCTTCTAGTGGCACCCAGGAGGCATGCATCACCTGCCTCTGCCACCGCCACCCCAACCACAGTGCCATTTGTCCCCCTTGGATATGCCACTGCTGAAAACTGCTGTAGATTTGAAGCTTTAGCATAGAGTGACACTGTGTCACAGTGTTAAGTCTCTGTCTCTGGGATGTTGTAGCTGTGGACACTCTGCATTGGCAGGGGGTTGAACTTGATGATCTTGAAAGTCCCAATTCTGATTTATGTGATTCTGTGACATCCTGTGATGACCCTTCACATCACATTCAGCATTGCTTGTAGTATGATTTACACAAATAGCACTGAAAACCTGTGTGTGTGTGTGTGTGTCCTTCGTTGAAACCAGTAGAGTAAGCCTATTGAGTCCAGCATTTTATAAGCTGAATCAAGTTCAGTTCCAGAAATGCATACATTTAGGCTGTGTGTGTGTGATATTGTAATTTAAAGGTGCAATTTTTAATTATGCGGGGGGATGATGACGTGGGGGGCAACGATGCAGGGGTGTGGCAATGATGTATCACCACACCCACTCTTCAGGGTTGTTGCCCCACACACTGCATGGGAGGGGGGTCCATTATGGGGGTGACATGCTGGCCTCCCGTACCAGGTGACGCAAACCCTAGTAACACCACTGGAGCAAGGAGACCACTGCTGGGGCTTCTCTGCCTGGTTAGTCACCCCTCCTTTTACTGTGGATGTGGATTTTTTCTTTGTTGATGGACCACCAGTAGCAACAGTATTCTGGTTGATGGCTGCCATCCCCTTGTTTTTCTCTCCTCAATACATCATGCCACTATCTGTTTCCTTTCTTGAAAAAAACAGATATGTGCTAATAATTACATCATAAATAAAAGTGCCTCTGAACATGTACAGGACACTTTTAACTTTAAGCAACTGCAATCTGCCTCTGCACACACAGGCTTCCTTCTTCTGCACATAATAGAGCTCCTATGCATACCAGAGACTCCTGTGTTTAAAAATTCAGCACTGCACACACATTATGTCTTGTCAACACTGTGCTGAATTTTGTTTTTGCTGCTGCTGTGATTCTATATTCTTCCTATTGTATGCTTGTTTATTTTTCCAATTTTTTATTTTTCCTATTGTATACTTGTATAGTATTTGTTTTTTTTAAATTGTTCTTAAGACTACAAGTGGGGTCTCCATATCCACGGATTCTGCATCCGCAGATTTGACTGAGCGCGGATCCCCTGGACTTGCACTGAGCCAGACTTGGCCCAGCCTGAGCCCTCTGGCCAGAGCTGTGTTCAAGTCACCTCCAGAGGGCTTTCTGAAGCCTGCATGGGCCACAAGTATCCACACACAGCCTCTGCAGGTTTCAGAATGGCCTTTAGGGCCAAAAAAAAACTTACTGGTTTATGGAGGAAAACTGGAAGTGACTTTTTGCCCTTATAAGACATTCCAAGGCTCGGGGAATGTGTGCGGCCTCTGCAGGCTTCAGAAAGCCCTCCAGATATGACCAGAGCCCTGCTCTGGTTGTCTCCGGAGGGCTTAAAGGGATGAAATCTGCAGATTTGATTATCTGCTTTTTTTTGTATCCACAGGGAACCCGTACTGTTCCTGAAGAGTGATTCACAGCAGAATCCTATGCGCGTCCACTCAGAAGTAAGTCTCATTTATGTTCAATGGCGCCTACTTCCATGAAAGTGTATACTGTATATGATTATAGTCAAATACTTTTGAAAAATACCATAGATACTCACCTATAGGGTGAGAAATTTCTGCCAGTAAATCAAGCTTAGATCATCACCTCACCTTATCTCCGCTCAGGGGTGAGAGCTTTTCAAGCAACTCAGGAGAAGCTGATTTTTAAGCAGCACTGGAGAAGCAATGCAAAAATAATTAGAGAGCAACCCTTAGCAAGCACCAGCCAAAGTCCTTTTCACTGCTCCTGAGACTTCCACTGAAATCAAGCAAGCCTCCTCCTCTTTAGTAGAGCCTGCTGAAACCTCGGTCCATTTTGCAGTGGTCTTTTTTTTTTAAATACCAGAATGCAATCCTCATTTCCATTTGAAACAAAATCCCAGTTAGTGCACCATTACTTAAAAATAACACGGAAAGCAATGAGTCTATTTTTGAGTAAATTGGGTTGCAACGATGTGCAGCTGCACTTGTCACAGTAATTCCTTGTTGCTTGTCTCTCTGCTGTGAATTGAATTGCACACTCCCAGTTATGTGTTTTAAGTTGTATGTTATATGTTGGGCCTCTGGCCCTTTAAAGAAGGATTTGATTTATATTGTCTGGTACTCAGGACCTGGTTACAGATGTAAATATTACTGAGCCTTTGGGGAGCAGTAAACATACTTTGATTAGTTTCACCATGTATGTTGGAGGAAGAGTGCCAAACACGTCTGACACAAAAACCCTTGACTTCTGAAAGACGGATTTCCCTCAGATGAGGAGACTAGTTAGGTAGAAGTTGAAAGTGAAGGTATAGGTGGTCCAATCTCTCCAGAGTGCTTGGAAGCTGTTTAAAACAACGGTAATATAGGCCCAGCAGAAGTAGGTACTGCAATGGAGGAAGGGTCAATTAAGAGCAGTCCTGACTGCACCTTAGGCTGGCACAAGTCCCTTGCACCATTCCAGGAGGTGGAATGGAATAGGCAAAACATGCGCAGGGATGCGCACCAGCCCATGGAGGCTGAATCCGGCCTCCAGGCCGCTCAGGCAGGGAGGGTTGTGTCAGCTGAGCTTGGCTAACACAAGGGTCTGGGGAGGGCAGGGAGGAGGCGGGAGGGAAACGTTCCAGGACAGGGGGAGGGCGGGTGGAGGGTGGTCCTGGAGGTGGGCAACAGGGAGCTGTTATGCCAATTCCCCACCCCATTCCCCTAGCAATGCGGAGCGGCTGCAAGCCGCTTCGCTCTCTTAGAACTTATGCAACCTCCAGAAGTGGCACAAATCCAAGGAGACCCATTGGGGCTTTGGTGGCTTACCCAAGGATAAGGAGAAGAGTTTCCCCTTGCCTCTGGCCGAGCCACTTCGGGCCCCTATATTGCGCTGGATACATTGCAGACCTCCTGGCATGCCTATTCCAGTGCAAAATAGGATTGCGTCACATGTCTAGGAGGATGCCAGCATGGCTAACGAGCCACGCTGTTGAGGGCAAGGAAGCTTCCTTCGGTAAATAGAATTCTTGCCCGAATGAGTTGAATAAAAAGGAACATAAACTGTGGCAAAAGAAATGTAAGAAAGTCATACAGGAGGCCAAGAAAGAATGAGGAAAGCATGGCCAGCAATATTAAGGGCAATAATACAACTTCTTTAAATATGTTAGAAGCAGGAAACCTGCCAGAGAAGCAGTTGGCCTGCTAGATGGTGAGGGAAGGAAAAATGAGATAAAAGGAGACTTGGAGATGGCAGAGAAATTAAATCTTTGCATTTGTCTTCATGGCAGAAGACCTTGGGCAGATACCACTCCCCAAGCGGCCCCTCTTGACTAAGGAACTAAGGGCGCAATCCTAACCAACTTTCCAGCACTGGCATAGCTGTGCCAATGTGGCATGCACTGCATCCTGCAGTGGGGAGGTAGTCAAGGGGGCCTCCTCAAGCTAAGGGCATGTTTGTTGCCTTACCTTGGGGGCTGCATTGCGGCTAAGTCAGTGCTGGAAAGTTGGTTAGGATTGCGCCCTAAATCAGATATAGCAGTGTTTCTCAAACTGTGGATGGGGACCCACTAGGTGGGTTGCCAGCCAATTTCAGATGGGTCCCCATTCATTTCAATATTTTATTTTTAATATATTAGACTTGATACTACCATGGCATGTGATTGCATTTGGGGAAATGTTACAGATCTGTACTTTTAACAGGCTATTATGTATATACTTTTAACAATGATAGTCAATGGGACTTACTCCTGGGTAAGTGTGGGTGGGATTGCAGCCTAGGATTGTTAAAAATTTTCCTGCTTGATGATGTCACTTCTCGTCATGACATCACTTCTGGTGGGTTCTGACAGATTCTCATTCTAAAAAGTTGGTCTCAGTACTAAAAATTTGAGAACCACTGAGATAGAGATTAAAAGAGAAGACATTTCAGACCTAATTGACAAATTAAAAATCAGTAAGTCACTGGGCCCAGATGGCATCCACCAAGAGTTATTAAGGAACTGAAAAATGAAGTAGCTGATCTCTTGACTAAAATATGCAACAAAACGGCCTTTCCAATGCAATGTTTTTGCATTCATATCTGCTGAGAACAGTAACTGATTCATAAGATATGGGGATATGAAGAAACAAGATGGATTCATAAGTAACACCGGATTTAAGATTCAAAGAGAATCAAACAAAAACCCCTGCAGGGATCAAAGATCATATTAAAAATGTTCCTGCTGGCATCGCATCCCATCCCGCCTGCATTCCTGTAGCTGCTGTTCCAACCCAGCTGGTACTACCTCTCACAGGGAAGGGGGGGTTACCAGAATACTTGCATTTATGGGCACACAGAGATCAAATATTTATCACATTTTTGTACTACCCTTCCTTTAAGGAGTTCAGGATGGTGTTCATAATTCCTCCTTGCTTTTTGTCCTAACAACAACCCTGTGAGGTAGATGAGGTTAAGAAATAGTACTGGCCCAAGGTCATCCAGGAAGGTTCATGGCTGAGTGGGAATTTGAACCTGGATCTTCCAGGACTAAGTTCAACTCCCAAACCGCTGCATCAGGGATCAGTAACCAGTCGGTCACAATTGACCGGTTGATCACGGGTTGATTTTTGGTTGCTCAGGGCCTTAACTGGCAGAGAGGCAAGGGCGTGGAACATCGACTGCCACTAGGGAAGGGAAGCCGTGCCACATGGGAGGGGCAGCAAAATTGCTTCCCTCCCCCAGTTGCGTGCTCCCCCATTGCCAGTGCCACTGCCCACCTTTCTCTGCTTTAAAAAAATAGCAGAAGAGGGTGGCCGGCCTTCATAGCGGTGTGAAAAAGCTTCAAGAGTGGCTGCAGCTGAAGCAGTTAGTCATTTGGTAAAATAGCTCACGTATATCTGTTGGTCACCTACCCACGCATCACGCCATCCTGGCTCTAACTACTGTATACATGCTGCTAACTATGAAAAAGTAGTACTGTCCATTCATACTTTAAAACTCAAAGTTTGAAAGTCTCGGCAATGGGCAAGAAGCCTTCTGAGGTTTCTCCCAGTGTTTTCAGCTATTTTCATCAGGAAACTGTAAGTATTATTTAAAACAGCAGGAGAAGCCTCAGAAGGTTTCTCGCCTGCTGCTGAGTGTTGCGTGAGGCTCCATTATGCCTCGGTGAGTATCCTGGGAAAGGGGAGTGGCATGTCGGGGGGGGGGGGACAACAGGTCACTGACCTGCCCCGGTCATAATGAGGGCAGGTCCATGTCTACTTGCAGCCCCCAACTCGTTGCCTGACCTGACCACAAGCCAAGTCACATTTGCTTACTTGTAAGTAAACGCAAACGTGTAGCTTCGTTTCACTTTCCATAGGGCTTAATACATTCGTCAGCTTGGAGGGAGGGACTTCCTTCTCAGGTGTGTTTTGGGGGCTGCGTTCATTCTGGTATCATTGGATTCCTCTCAGCCCACCCTTTCCAATGGACTAAAGCAAGTTCTCTTACTCATGAGTAAATGCACTATATGGCTCAGGGCACAATCCAAAGGGGGAGTTGAGCCAGCCCAAATTGGGCTGGCCCAAGAGTGTACAGTACTTTACAGCACTTTTGCACCACTCTGAAGGGAGTTAGGCCAGTGCACGGATTTGCACTGGTCTTCCCACACTGCTGCAGGCCCCGGAGGACAGGTGAGCTGCACAAGGCAAGCTTGGCCAGTGCAGGGATCTGGGGGGCTTGGGGAGGGTGAGAAGGAGGCTGGAGGGAGGTATTCCAGGGAGGGTGCTCCTGAGGGCAGGCGGGTAGGGAGTGGGAGGCAGGGCCAGGACCCAGCAGTTAGGCTGGATCCTGACCCCTTTTCCCGGGCGTTGCAGAGCAGCCTCTTGCTGCTCCATTCTGCTTGAATCTGCACCACCTCCTGAGGAGCTCAGATCTGAGTAGACCCATTGGGGCTGCTGCAGCAAGACATGTGGTAAGGGAAAGCAATTCCCCTTGCCTCGAGCTGCACTACTTTTGTCCCCAAACTTGTGCTGGATAAAGTGCGGGCCCACCAGTCTGCCTGTTTCCAGCACAAGTTAGGATTGGGCTGCCTGTTTCACATATTAAGGGATACCTCTTTCCACAAGGCTCTGTCTTTGTGATCTGAACCATGTGGAGTCAGTTGAACATATCCTTCTGTTCTGTCCCTTGCATAAGACCCAGCGTCGGGAACACCTTATGCCCATCCTAGCGCGCTTCCGGGGATGGGCAGAGGCAGATGTGCTACAAGCACTTTTGTCAGCAGAGAAGGGAGAAGCTCTTATCAACATCTCTTGCTTTGTCGCCATAGTCATAAGTACGCGGGAAATGAGACTGGAAGCTTAGCCCTGTATGACATCAGCTAATGGGGGCACTATTGACTATTGGATTTTTCCTGTGTGTGCCATGCATTTATGGATTATGGAGTCATCTTCTGATCTTATATAAATTTTGAATTTTATTCTATGCCAATAAAGGTTACAACAACACTTTCCATAGGGCTCTGTGCATTTGCCTTCTCAGCTTTCAGCTTATCAGCTAAAACTCCACAACCCACCAACAATCAGGCTGCAACCCACAGTTTGAGAAACCCTGGCATACACAATTTCCTGTAAGTAAGTCAGATTGAACACATTGGAACTTTATTTTTGAGTAGACACTCAGAAGCTTGTGCTGTAATATTTTATGTAACATGGGATAAGTATGTCAGATAAGTCAGTATGAACAAGGCACTTTTATGGGGTTTGATCAACCATGAAAGTTTTTTGTTTTTTTTTTAATTCAGCATTGAAATACAGTATGCATTTCCCTGTCAACTGGAAAATGTGCATTTTAACACTGAAGTGCCACAATTCCTACTTTTTTTTCAGTGCAAAAAATGCAACTCATTTTCAGGTTCTCCTGCAAAAGTAGCTAGGGCTGCAATCCGATGCACACCTTCCTGGGAGTAAATTCCACTGAACACAATGGAATGTAGTTTTGAGTAAACTTGTATAGGATTGCACTGTAAAGCAATCCTGAGGTTTTTATGCCTGAGGTGGCTTTCTTGGAATAGCATAACAATATATATCATGTCTGAGCTTAGGCAGAAAGGGCTCTGGAAACAATGTATTTTTTAAGCAATACCAAGTTTATCAAATTGTTATAGATTCTTTTAATACATGCAGACTGTATATGGGAGTAATGGGACTTTTGGATCACCATATAAAGTGCTACCATGTACATCCAAGCCAACCAACCATCTCTCAAACTAACTATTTCTGAGCAACCCAATTGTTTTTGTAAATCTCTCTCTCTCTCTCTCTCTCTCTCTCTCTCTCTCTCTCTGCCAGCCAATAAACGTACATGTAAATAGATACATAGTTGTTTTTTTTTTTAATGGTATCAGTCTAGAGTAGTAAAAAACACAACACTAAATAGAATGACTGACAATTTGCTTCCCTCTAATGACTGTCCAAGTGTGCTCTCTGAGGGCCCAATCCTATCTAATTTTCCAGGGCCAGTGCTGTGGTGCTAATGGGGTGTGCACTGCATCCTTTAGTGGGGTGGCAGTCACAGAGGCCTCCTCAAGGTAAGGGAACATTTGTTCCCTTACCTCCAGTCTGCATTGCAGCCGCACAGGCACTAGAAAGTTGGATAGGATTGGGCCCTGAGGTGGCTACCTCACTGGACTTCCTGGGGTAGAGTAAAAGTTGCCTTCCCCTACCATGTGGTTTGGCTTAGTTGCTTTAGTTATCTGAAACCATTTCTTGAAAAAACATATTCAGTGATCCTGTGCTTTACAACACTCTGAGCGCAATCCTAACTTACCCGAAAGGCAGTGGCCTAGATGTGCTGGCATAGCGTGGGCCATATCCAGAGCCAACAGTTGTACTGCATCCAAAGATGCTGGGGCAGCTGGCTGGTGCAAACACCAAAAGGGAGGGAGGGAGGGAAAAGGCACACAGGGAGTGGGGGGCCACTGGCACTGCGTCTGTGGCATGCCTGCGCAGTGCCTGCTAGGCAACCAAGTCTGGGTGTCCCTAGTGACCAGGGCGCACGCCCGCGCAGTGCCTGCCAGGTGACCGAGCCCGGGCGTCCCTAGCGACCAGGGCACGCCTGCGCAGTGCCTGCCAGGTGACCGAGCCTGGGCGTCCCTAGCAACCAGTCGTGCCACCACCAGGAGCAGTGCAGGAGTGTGGCATAGACAGTCAGCGGATCCACCACCTGCTCTCACCACACACCCCAGCAGGGTGCCCTGGGCCTCTAGGCATCTGGAGGAGATGGCAATGGTATTTGCTCCCCAGGGCTGCTGTCACTGCTGCCTCCATGTCAGCACCTGTGCACATGTGCTGGGGCAGGCAGCTGACAGGCTGCCTCATACGCTCGCATCATGGGGCCGGCGGCGACACAGCACTGGGGCGCAGGTGTATGCTGCCACCCACGGGCACGGTGTGGCTGCTGCTCCTGGGCATGTGCACACTGCCACCTACAGGCACAGTGTGGCTGGGTAGCTGCTGCCTCAGCAGTTGGTGCAGCCATCCCCTCTTGCATTGTGAGGAGGCAGCGATTGGTCTCCCATGCAGCTCCCAGCAGGTCCACCGTGTGTCCAGACAGGACATGGTGTTCACTCCCTGGACCAGCACCTCCTTGCTCTGTCCCAGCTTCTCCAAGGCACCAAGCAGGGCAATGTGCCCTTCACGGCCGGCATCCATGGTTGACTGCCACATCTGTCCAGCCTCCAGGTGTGCCACCTGGCCCCACATGCCCATCACTGTCCCAGGCACTGGCTGGGCTGGCCTGACCAGGGCCCCTGGTTCCAGGGACAGATTGCATGCTCCCCAAGGGGGAGGGCAGGATCTGCAGCTGCGCCTTCCACTGCCCTGTCAGTGGGATCCAGGGCAACAATGCCTTCCTCCACCCGGGCGACAGCACCCTCCTCTGCCTGGGTGATGAAGCCCTCTGCTGCCTGGGCGATGGTGCCTGCTCCGGCTGTGGTGATGGGGATGTCCAGCAGCCATGGCCAGTCAACCTCCATGAGGGCAGCGGCCTCGACATGCCCCTTGGGAAAGGATGAATCTGCAGGTGGACAGGGGGGAGTCAGGCCCAGCATGCCCTGACACCACCCTCCTCACCCATGCAGCGCTGCCCCAGAGCCCGTGGTGATACATGATGATGGAGACGAAGGGGTGCGTGGCAGCTCGGTTGCAGCTGTGCCCATTCCCCTGGTGCCCAACGGGGGGAGGCTGCATGGCCCGATGGCCCTGGTGCTGAGATGGGCTGGTCAGGCAGTGGTGGCTGACCTATGAATGACAGACAGGAAATAGGTAGGGGGAAGGCTGGGGGCAGCCAGGCCCCCCTGGGAGGCCTCCTCCCAGCCCAAGGACCCACCTGCAGCAATGCCATGTCCCTTCAACAGCTCCTTGAGCAGGAGGGGTCGGAGGATGGGGATCCTTTCCCAGGGACGTTGTCACTGCCACCTCCACGTCAGCACTGGTGCCAATTGCCATCCCGATAGCTGCACGGGGGACGCGGAGGGACTGGTTCAGGCACGTATGGCAGATGTGGCCGGTGGATCCTGCCACACCCAGGACGTCGACAGACACAGCCACTCCCTCAAATAATTTCTTCTGCAGTTCTGAGGCCTGGGTCCCCTTGCCCCCATCCACTGCCACCTCGGCATTCCCTGCTGCCAGCTCATGCAGCAGGGAGAGCTCAGCATCTGTCCAGTTGGCAGCATGGTGGCCCTCCCCACCCCCCTCTGAGGAGCCCCACTGGTGGTGAGAGGGGGGCTGTGTCCCTGCCCCCAGGCTGCCCTGGGAGGCCATGCAGTCCAGGCAGGCCTCCCCACTCCCTGGAATGCTTTCTCCCCTCCCCCCTCCCTGCCCCCTGCTTACCATGCCGCATCTTGGTGGTCCTGATCTGATTGGCAACCTTCAGTCTCGAAAGACTATGGTATAAGCCTGCAGCACCCAGTATTCCCAGGCAGTCTCCCATCCAAGTACTAACCAGGCCTGACCCTGCTTAGCTTCCAAGATCAGAAAAGATCTTGTGACTGCCAAGCAGCAGATGCTGGGTGCCCGCCCCGCACTAGCCCAGCACCAGCTGGTGCTGGGCTAGCACCAGCAGTAGTCCGGTGGTGAGGCCTTACAGCACGTTTGCAACAGTGCGCAGTAGCCGGAAGCCGCAACACCGAGCCCAGGATTGGGCTCTTATTTATCAAATATGCCTTTACCTTTCTCGCAGAGGCAACTCAAGTTGGTTTACAATAGAATACAGTCCTGCAGCAACTATTACCCTGCACATGCCTGATCTTGGAAGCTAAGCAGGGCCAGGCCTGGCTAGTACTTGGATGGGAGACCGCCTGGGAACATTGGGTGCTGTAGGCTTATACCATAGTCTTTCGAGACTGAAGGTTGCCAACCACAAATGGAATTATTTTTAATGTGCAAAAAAAAAAAAAAATGACACGTAGCAACACAATCAAAAAATGACATCCTTGAGCCCAGATAATTATATCAGCAGCTACCTCCAAACAAAAAAGCCACATTTTTAACTTGGCACTGAAACATGTGATGGCCATGTGGAAGAATCCACAGAATTATTATTCTTGTTCTTATTAACTTTATTTTTATCCCAGAGGGACTCAAGACAGCTTACAACAAAGTTTAAAACAAATTTAAAAAATAATTTAAAAACAGATAAATCAGATAAACAGATAAAAGCATATTAACAACAGATAAAAAACAGATAAAAGCATATTATCAACATATCATAAAAACAGTAGTTAGAAAAAAAGTAGTCAGGTAAAAAAAGTATAGAGCAGCAAATCATAAAAGGATCAGGCCTGTAACCAGGTTTTAAAAAAGATATTAACAGAAGTTAGAAAGATGTTTAAAAGGCCAGGAACTCAGAAGGCTTGTCTGAGAGGCGGCCGGGTTGGTGAGGCCGGCGGGTGGACACCATGGCATGGAGGGCCTCGTCCTTCTGGTGCTGGCTATGCGCACAGCGCCACAGCGGACACCATTTTTTGGGAGGTCTCCTCCCTGCGCTGTGCAGCCGGCACCATTTTGAGGGTGATGCAGGCGATGCGCTTGGGTGCCATCTTGGGGAGGTCTCCTCGCCGCGCCTACGCGGTGCCACTCGGGCGCCAACTTTGCAGCCGGCGCCATCTTTGGGCCTCAGGCGCCGGCTTTGCGCGTGTGCAGCTGGCGCCATTTTGAAAGGTCTTGGGCGACGATTTCGGCATCATCTTGGGGAGGTCTCACTGGCCGGCGCCAGTGAAGTTTAAGATTTTGCCAGATGATAAAAAAAGAAGAGTTAGGGCTGCCGGATCTGAAAATTTATTATGCATCATGTTGTTTTCTGTGACTAATAGAATGGTTGTTGCTGCAAAATAGAAAACTGTTGAATTTAGAAGGTTATGATTTAAGATTTGGTTGGCATGGATATCTATGGTATGAAAAATTAGAAGTAAATATTTAATTTTAAGAATCACTGTTAGCCATGCATTGTGGAGAATGTGGAATCGCTATAAAAACATGTTCTACAGTAAAATTCCAATCTTGACTTCACCACAGGAAGCGCCCTTTGGTCTGGGAACAGTACAAAGTGATAAAAGGTTATTATATAGAAATATATTGAATTTCACACAAGGACAATGTAAGTTGAAGTCTAGAGAAGAATTGATAGAAGAGGGTTTTAACTCTCAATGGTTCCTATATGTACAATTATCAGAAAGATTTAAAATTGAGAAAAAAATTATATGGATTTAAAGAGGGAGAGTCAATACTGGAACAACAATTAAAAGCAGAACAGGTATTCTCTAAAATATATAAGATCCCAATCCTGTGCTTGGCGGCACAGCTCCATGCCACCAAGCACTGTTGCAAACGTACCATAAGGCATGTTTGTGAGCCTCTCCGCCAGGCTCCCGCCCGTGCTAGCCCAGCGCCGGCCAGTGCTGGGCTAGCGCGGGATGATCACCCAGCTTCCGCGGCTCAGTGGTCTCCCGGACCACCAAACCATGGCACGGTAGGTGGAGGCGGGGGTGGGGAGGAGTTCTGGGGAGGGGGGAGGCCAGTGGGGGTCGGAGAGACGGCAGGCGGGAGGCGTGACGGGGAGGGAGATGGGCTGGAGGCGTGCCTGGTGGAGGGAGGGGGTGGGTCTGCGGAGCTCCGCTCTGCAGGATCCAAGGTGCTCAGGGAGTGCTCCGTACCCTACACAAGCACCTTTACTGCCGACCTTTTGATCGGCAGTAAAGTGAGTAGCTCCATTGCGGGGCTGCTTCCCTTACCCAGGAGAAGAGGATGAAAGTCCCCTTCTCCCAAGGTGCCTCCCACGATAGCCTGGGGTGCGCGGGATCCGGCGGCAGCCCTTCTCGGTGCCGCCGAGCCTGGGCACCCCGTGCAGCTCAGGACTGGGCTGTAAATTGTTATTGAAATTTGAAATGGAAGATGAACAGTTTGAAGAATGTATGATTCAATGGGCAAAGAATGTGGGTCATGGACTTTCAATTGAACTTGCATTGAACTTTCAACTTTCAATGTCAATATTAAGGAAAATGTATACAAGATGATTTGTAGATGGTATATGTATTGGCAACCTTCAGTCTCGAAAGACTATGGTATCGCGCTCTGAAAGGTGGTTCTGGCACAGCGTCTAGTGTGGCTGAAAAGGCCAATCCGGGAGTGACAATCCCTTCCACACTGGGAGCAAGTACAGTGTGTCCCTGGTCTGTCTCCCTGGCTATGGGAGCCCTTCCTTCTTATATAGCCCTTCCTTCTTATATAAGAAGCCCTTCCTTCTTATATAGCCCTTCCTGGTCTTATATAGATCTTATATAGAGATCTTATATAGATCTTATATATACCATCTTATGGAGATGGTATATGACACCAAGCAAATTAGCAAAAATGCATGAAATTATGTCAAATAGGTGTTGGAAATGTAAAAAACAGGAGATAATTTTTTGCCTTATATGGTGGACATGTTCTAAAGCAAAAAAATATTGGTCACAGATATATGCAAAGATACAGTGGATTTTAAAAACAAATGTACAATTGAAACCTGAAGTATTTTTGCTGGGCATGATAAATGAATATGTGGAAAAAAGAAGTGAGATCTTATATATGATAAGTGCGGCTAGAATACTTTATGCACAATATTGGAAAACCATAGATAAACTTATCACTTTTCTTAAAGTGAAATCAACAAAAACCTTTCTGAATAACTGGAAACCAATCATTGCCTCTTTGTGAGAGAGAGAGAGAGAGAGAGAGAGAGAGAGAGAGAGAGAGAGTAATGATTTAGAGCCCAATCCTGTGCTCGGCGGCAGGGCTCCATGCTGCTGAGCACTGTTGCAAAGGTGCCATAAGGCACTTTTGCGAGCCTCACCTCCAGGCTTCCACCCGTGCTAGCTCAGCACCGGCCAGTGCTGGGCTAGCATGGGGCGGTCGCCCAGTGTCCGCGGCTCAGCAGTGTCCTGGACCACCAAGCCACGGCACGGTAGGCGGGGGCAAGGAGGAGGTGTGCCAGGGAGGCCGGCGGGGGTGGAGAGAGGGCGGGGGGAGGTGTGCCAGGGGGTGGGCTGGAGGCAGGCTGGGGGGAGGGAGGGAGGTGGGTCCGTGGAGCTCTGCTCCACAGGATCCAAGGCACTCGTGTAGGACTCTGCGCCCTACATGAGCGCCTTTACCTTGCTGCCGACCTTTTGGGTGGCGGTAAAGTGAGTAGCCCCATTGCAGGGCTGCTTATCTTACCAGGGAGAAGGGGACAAAAGTAGCCTGGTAGCCTGGGAGGCACAGGATCCAGTGACAGCCATTCTCGATGCTGCCGAGCTTGGCCGCCCCGGGCAGCTCAGGATTGGGCTGCCCATGAGTTTTGGATTTGAAGATTAGTCATAAGAGGGACTGTCGGAGATATAGCTTTTGTAAGGGTAAAAATTTAGATCATTAATATAAATGCGGTAAGTTATTAGAACTTTTTGGCTTCACTCTTGCTGCACTGTTAGATATTTGATATAGTTTTTTATTTCTATTTTTATAGTCTATTTTTTGTTTGTTTTTTATGTATTTTTTGTATTCATACTTTTTGTATTAATGTTGTTTTGTTTATTGGTTTTCTTTTTAATATCCTTATAAATAAAATAAATATATCCAGGAAATAAGATGCTAGCTTGTATGGATCCTTGTATGGATCCAGCAGAGACCTTCTTATGGTCTTCACTATATCAGCCCAACCATCCACAGGCTATGTAACCCATGAGCCATCTTTTTATCATCTCTCACCATATTATGGGACTTCTTCACCCTGTCACACCATGGCCTTCTCTTACGCTCCTTTCCCACAGCCTTCTCTCTCTCCCTCACCTCCCTTCGACCCATTGTTTATACAAAGGTCTAAAACAGTATATGTCCAGTTCTTTGCAAACAAGATGGCTTTTCTGGATGTCATGTTTATCATTGGCTAGTTTCTCCCAGTCAGGGAAGACAAATATTTTTGCTTGGCCTTAAACCAACACAAGCCATCCTCTCTGGTGCCACACAGTGAGTTTTTGTTGTTGTTTTTCCCCAATCCCACCCCTTCCCCCTTTTTGGGACAGTTCTGCCTCCCCATCTTCCTCTCTCCTGTGACCACTTTGAAAATAAGAACTGACAAGAAAGACTGCCATTTTGGACTAGGGGAGGGCATGGATCAAGCTTCCATGCTTGAAGTTTTTTTCAGTCTTTTAATTTTTTTTTCCTTTTGGCAGGTGGTTGATGGAAACCACATGACGGTCTAGCTCTCAAGTAGTTTTCGGGAGAGAGAGAGAGAGTGTGTGTGTACGTGCGCGTGCATGCATGCAAGCGAGCAAGCTTGTGTGTGCGCAGTGAGCTCTGTATTTCATTGAAATCAGCTTGCCTACAAGAGAAGTCAACCTCCCTCAATTCCCTTCAGTACAGTACAGCCTCCTCCTCCTGTGGAAGGCTTGACAAAGCTCCAATCTGCTGGCGGAGAAAACGAAGCAGAAGAAAGGAAAGGAATTTAAAGACAGAAGGGAAAAGGTACTTGGGTGGAGAAGAAAGTCTGATCAAGGTTGTGATATCCAGGACCAAGTTCTGACTCATAAAAAAGGTATGTTTTCTTTTTCCTTTCTCTTTCATTCTGAATTTTACCCAATACATTTAAGCAATTGCAAAGTTTTTCTAATGGACTATCCTTGTGATTGAATGAGTTAAGTTCATTGGACCATGCCATAGGAATGGAACCCAGGAATTTGGACTTCCAGACCCATTTCTCTCACTACAGTACCCCCTTGCTCTAACTATCAGAACCCCCCCCCCCCCACGCAACTCTTTAACATCCCACTCTTCTCTGGGGGTGCAAGTCCTGGGTCTACACCACTGAGTCTTCTGACTATACCTATTCGGTACTGTACTGAAGCTTCCTAATTCTTTCCCACACCTACTCTCACCACTACAGATTACTCCTCTCAAGCCTTCTAACTACTGATACTATTTGTTTTTGTCCAAAGTTGGAGAATGGATACCCAATCTCTTCCACCTCTCTAACCCATAGAGAGCATTTCCTTTCCTGAGAAATGTGTGTGCGTGTGTATATGCATAATATATATACGGTACACATAATGGTGGAGTTGTGGAATTGTTATAACGGTTATCTGTGGCTGTCACTTCCCAACATTCTGCTCACTCTACCCTGCTCCCCACCCTGCAAACCAATGGGATCAGAACTGTTAACAGCTTGCTCTTAAATTCCCTTGTTCTTAGGTTTCCATTTGTTTTATCTTCTTGGCAGTTGACTGTTGAGAACCAGACTGGACTTCTCAGTTTTCTTGCTGCCTGGAACTATCTTCAGCATTCCCAGGCTGTTGGTGCTGCTGGGTTTTTTCCTTTGTGAAAGAGAACTTTGTAGATGAGCATAAGGCCAGGGGCCAGATTCTGGCCTCAGTTACGACCATTAAAGCCAAGTGTTGGCTTTGCCCTTTTCCTGCGTTTCTGAAACTTGAAGAACAGATAGTTCACACAATATATCTTTTCCTGAAAGTCAGAGGTAGCCCTGCCATGAAGCAAGATGAGAAGGCTGCCTAAGGCAGTGAATACTGTAAGTGTGACATAGTGAAAGATCTGAGCCAGGAAACTTCTCCTGTGCAAGCTTCCTTGCAATGAACAGGAGCTGCACAAGACCATAGTAGTGGGTTGTTTGTGCAACATGTTGCAACATTTGGATTTTCCACCCTGGGCATCAGATATTTTGAGGTAGGTGAGCAGTCCACATTACTCTGACAAAGGTACTCAGAGACTCATGTGTGAATTTCCAACTGTGCATCAGCTGGAGGCATGGGGACTGTAACCAAGGCCATGTCTGTGTTCACCTAGCTGACATGTAACACGTGTCCAAGAAAGGTTGGAACTGGTTATGTGGAGAGATGAAAATCATATTGTGTGCGCTATCCTGTATTAAAGGGGCTTCCCAATGGAATTTGGTCTTGGAATCTCCTTAGTTTTATCCCACTCTTCACTACTTTTTTTTCTTCTCTAAGGGCTTTGCGTGTGATGTACATTATACATTTCCTCCATTCCATCCCAAATTAAAATTCTGCATGAAGAAATATGGATATTGGGTCTGGTATAAATTATATAGAGTGAGGAAACTTGCTAAATTCATTTTACTTTGCATAACTGGCAGTCGGATTCAATGCAAAAGTGCCATAAGGCGCAGTTGGCACTGGGCCTCTGCTCCAGTGGAACGCCAAAGAGAGTGCGCTGGCAGTGAGTGCTCTGCCATGCAGTGGGGAGGTGTTCCAGGGTAGGGGAAGGGCAGGGGCAGGTGGGGAGAGGGAGGAACTGGGCAGGAGGAGGGTGGGCCCGAGGGTGGTTCAGGCCCAGGAGGGGGGTGGGGAAGGCAGCAGAGGCTGCTGTCGAATCCTACCCCCCTCCCAAACCTTGGAGCCTGACGTGGGTCTCCTCAATTCTTTGCCAAAATGTTCCTTTCACCCCAAGGAAATCTCTGATTGTTGCTCTGGCCCCACAGGATACCGCAGTGGCCATTTCAGCACCGCTGAACTGTGCAGTACCACACAAGCATAGGATTGGGGCCTTATTCTGTCTTTTAGTTATTTTATATCATTTATTCTCGGGTTACTAATCATAGAAAGAGACAAGTGCTGTCCCCGGCCACTGAAAGTCTTCTTCAACCACCTCTCTGGCTTTGGAAATTTCAGCAAATATTTTACTTACGCACTTTCAAATATAACTTCTCAGCCATAAGAGTTAGAAGTTTGCTTTACTGGGGGAAAAACAAAGATTCTGAAGACACTTAGGAACTTAGAAATTTCATGTGTTCCAATTAATACACCCAGCCCTGCTTACCAATACAGGTGTGCATCCTTTAACAATGGGAATGTGTTCCTGCACCCCCGTCGTTACGGGATGCTGACGTTAAACGACATCATCTGTTCAAAGTCTCCAGAGCCTCTGGAAGCTTTTCTGAGCCCTGCAGAGGCTGTGTGCGTCCGCCTTTTTTAAGCTGACCAGAAGTTGCTATTTTTAGGGCTTTTTCAGCCATTCTGAGCCTTGCAGAGGCCACATGCAGGCACGTGCAGCCTCTGCGAGGCTCAGAAAAGCCCCTGGAGGCGAAGGGAGCACAGCTCCCCTTGGCTCTGGAGCCTTGGGACAATAATCAGCAATGGACCGTCATATATGTAGCCCATCACTGGTCAGAACATTGCAAAGCAATGTTCACCCATACTATCACTATCAATTTGAGACCCCATTGGACTCTCACAGTCTTTCACAGAGGCTTTCTAGCGAAGGCTAGGAAAACATCTAACCGAACACCTTGTTTCCAACAGTGGCCTGTAAGATTCCTCTGGGAAACCCAGAAACAAGGCATAAAGTCAACTGTTTTCCTGTTATTTGTCCATTTAGCTCTCCTACCTGGCAGCTATTGATAAACCAATTCCTTTGTAAGTTACATACCCTGTGGGAGCAAATGCCATGAGTTCCTCATGGATTGTGTGAGATAAAACTTTTTTAGACAAAGTTTTGCCTATCTTGATCTCATTGCAAAAGAAGCCTTTTATTGTTTTCTGACTCACAGTAATGCTCCTCTTCTCCCCCAAACCAAAATATTAGACATGACTTCCTTCTAACAGCTTTGGAAACATCTTTGAAGGAATTATTTCTCCTCCCCACTCCTATTGACCATAGAACAACGCATCTCTCCCTTAGCTGGGGATGGAATCCAGATGCATTTACCTCACTTTAGTCTCATTTCACAAACCCCTGAGACCCGTGTCCCTACTCAGATTAGAACTGGTCCCACTGAGCCTATAGTTTGCCAATCCAGCACTGCAGATTTGGATCCAAGCAAAGCTTTTAGCTATAGACAAAATACAGCGCTCTGTTTCCTTGTGTTTGTCCAAAATGAGCAAGAAACAGCTTTTCATTCATAGCCAGTGTAAATGTTTGCAAACCAGCATGGCAAAATCCAGGATCTGTGGGAGCAGCCAATTCCCATCCTTGGAAGAAATTATATGGGGAGGCCCCAAGGTGGGTAGATCTCCTCCCTCCTTGATCCTCTTTCTAAAGAACTGCGCGCAAAAAAAAGGCAACAACAACCCAATCCTAACTTGTGCTGGAGCAGACAGGACAGCGGGCCTACACTGCATCCAGCATAAGTTTGGGGCCAAAAGTGGCGCACCCCAAGGCAAAAGATAACCATTCCCCTTACCTTGTGTTGCGCTGCAGTGGCCCCAATGGGTCTACTTGGATCTGCGCCACCTGACAAGGTGGCACAGATCTGAGCAGAACGGAGCGGCCAGGGGCCACTCTGCACCAGCTGGGAACAGTGCTAGGATTTGGCATAACTGCCTTATCCTGGCCCCGTCTCCTGCTCTCTACCCACCCAGAAATGCCCACTACCTGCCTTCCCCCACCCCAAAACGCCTCCCTCCTGCCTCCTCCCTGCCCTCTCCACACACACACCCCAGACCCCTGCATTGGCTGAGCTTGGTCGATGCAAACATTGGATCTGGGGTTGGATGCTGGGGTTGGATACAGCGTGGGGAGGCCGATGCAACTTCTTGCACTGGCCTCCCAGACTCTCAGGTTGGCACAAACGTGCTTTACAGCACGTTCAGGACACTCCTAGGCCTCCCTAAATGTAGAAAAGAGACCAAGTTATGAAAGGTCTAGATGGAAAGAGAAGCATGTAGGAAATAGGCAAGAGGTATGAGATTGATAGCAGTTGTCACTGCATGAAGGAGAATGACAAAGAACGGGGCGCAGAGGTTACCAGCAAAGCATGAGCTCAGTCGAAAGGGAGGAAAGCAGAACTCCTGAGTCCTAGCCTTCTCTGAGACAGGAGGTCCAGCAGGCTTGGGCAGGAAGGGCTGGGAGAAAAAAGTATACAGTCTCATCAAGCTGTCATCCTTGTGCCAAGGGCAGCTCTTCATTCAGTCTGTGTGGTTTTCTTGGCAAGCAGGTTGCTGAGCTGGCAGGCATGGCCCACTGCCTGCCACAGAATCACTGGGCTCCACACAGCCACAGATGACAGTCAAGTGGGCTCCTCCCAACCACACATGTGGCATTTAGGTACAACCTCCCCCTCCCTGTCCCATCCCATCTCCAGGAACTGGGTTTAGCTGATATGCCTATTAACCCTTCATTACAGTATCTAGCATTGGTCAGAATTCTCCCTCCTCTGTCCCTTTCCCCCCTCATAACACTGAGGCTCAAGATGAATTGATTTGCTGCCCTTGTGACCCTCAAAATGACCATGATGAACAGGATGCCTGGATGGACTCCTCCATGATGGGGTGCCCTTAGTCAATCACGAACACACAATCCTGGGGTCCCAAATGGGCTCTGCCTCATTATCTCTAAACATTATCTTATGCAGGCAGCTAGTTAGTTTGAAGTTATTTGACCCATCTTAGTTGACTGCACTAGCTGCTGAGACTCTTACTGTCCTGCCCCAATAACCAGTGACCCTTGTTTCTTTATACCAAACAAAGGTGATTTCATCTTCACGGTTCTGATCTGGGTCAGAGAATACTATCCATGGGAAAGGTCAGCATCTGCCAATAAAGAGTTCCTAGTGTGGGTGAATGGGAGGCAATCATGACATCATTGTGTATCATTATTCTTTATTCTTTCTAATGCTCTTTAAAATCTACTAGCACCGCCTCTGCCCCTGCCCCCTCTGACCCAGAAATAGGGCCGTGTGATGACATCAGCAAATTCCTTCCAGAATGGTTGGGGCCAGGCTGCCTGCTTCAGAAGAGCACAAACATGGGGAGTACCTGCCTGCCTCTGCAGTCGTTCTCTGCACAGTCGAGCTGTCAGCTCGGAGCGAGGCTGGCCAAAGTGGGTGGCCTTTCTCCAAGTGACTTGGCTGCAAGTGAAGGGGGACAGGACCCCAGCAACCATGGTGGGTATGGCACTGCTGCCTGCCACAGAGTGCCGCCCAGGGTCACAGCATCCCTGTGACCCCTACTCAGCAACACAAATGAGCAGTGCAGCTAGGGAGGCAAATCTCCCCCCAGTCAAATTTAGAACTGAGCCCAGGACAAAAAGATGTACAGGAGTTGACCACTTAAAGATGGGGATAGTTCTCCTGATCCCCTTTGTTATGCAATTAGGTCATTAAGTGAACATTCAGTCCAATCTATTGCCTTTGTTGTGTAAACAGACACTTCCTGCCAGACACCAGCTGGCTGCACAGGCTACTAGAGATAGATTGCCTCTTTGCATTAAGAGCCTCTCTGTTGTGTCAACATACACTCTGCTGCAGGCTATGGGAGATGCAATTGCCTAATTAAGAGTATCTTTATTGTGCTTTAACCACCATCATATATGCTGTCCCTTGTAAAGCTAATGGTTGTTAAGTGGCGTGTGCCTGTATTTTCCCAATCTTGGAAAAAGACTCATGTTTTTCTAATTCATTGGGAGCACAGCAGGGTCTTACGCCCTTTCAATTTTCAATTAGTGTTCCTCTCCCCAATTCTGATTTTATTGCTTTATTTATTTGCATGCAAACATTCTAAAATATCAAAGCACTTAATTAAAATAAGCAAAACTACAATGATATCCAGCACTTTCAAAAAATAATCAGGGCTGAGAAGGTGGGGATTCATGCAGCTTGTGGTGGCTACACCACCACAAACTGCCTTTGCAATCAAGAGGACTAGAGTTGGGGAAAGCTGGGATATTCAGGAATCTTCACAAGACCATTCAGAATCACTCTGGAGCCCTTCAGGCAGAGTATGGGGAAGCAGGGAGGATGTGCTGTGGTTTGCAGGCCTGTATTGCACTATAACCTCCCCTTGGCTTTGCTGTTAAAAGTATATTTCAGTCCCTCAGATGGTAGGGACAGAAGTGGCAGAGAGGCAGAAGTCCATGATTGAATTTTGCTTCTTCACATTGAGAGGTCTGGTGAGCTTGAGTGCATTTGACTGGGAGGAGCTGGGTTCTATTCATAAAAAGCAAAATCTGGTTTTGGTCCCAGGAGCTGCCAGAGGAAAGGAGGCAGTAATAGAGGGAGCGATGTGGAGGTCTGTTGTGATGTTTTCAAGAATTGTAAAAGTCTATGATCATGACTAGCTGAAGGAGTTTTTGTGCAGAAGATCCATAAAAAGATCCCCCTTTCCTCCCCCACAAAACTGGGACACAATCCACTGGGATTTTCTTCTGATGTGGGCAGCCCAATCCTATACTGCACCGGCGCAGCCAGGGGGCATGGCCTGCACTTCATCCTAGGCAGCCTAGGAGGCAGCTGGAGGTCACCTTGGGGTAAGGGGGTATTTTTCCCCTTGCTCCGGGTGAAGCCCCAGTCCTACTTGGATTTGTGGCCCATGCAAGGTTTGTGGTCCTTGCCACCTAGCACAGGGAATGGATCTGGCACTGGCAGGCTAGCACATGTCTTATGGCACATTTGCAGCACTTAGAGCTGGTGCAGAGAGGCTTGTGCTCACATTGGCATTTTAATTAACTCACAGCTCTGCAAGTCATTTTAGATCTGATGAGGTTTCCTTTTGGAAGCCTAATGTTACTCTTCAGGATGTAATTCCTTTGAGAGGAATTTTATCAGGATGGTACAAAGTTTCTTTAGGGGCGCTTTGCAAAAGGGGAGGGGTGAAACAGAGTGGGGGAGGGTGGTGACAGATGAGCAGAATGGGGCAGGGAGGGGCAAAACAGGGAAGGGGAGAGGGTGGAGACAGCTGGAAAAGTCTTTGGAGCCTAGGTTTACCCGCCCATGTGACATTGGCAACTAGATACAGTAATACAGAAAACCAAACACACTCCTCAGTCTCTCTAAAATCTTTTAAATATAGAAGATCATGCAGAAAATTAGCATCATCATATTTAGGTTTGCACTAGAATGGAAAGTGTCTGGTGCATACCAAAACTTGCTTCTGCAGCAGCTGTAGCCTTGCAGCTGTGTCCCTGAGCTCCTATACTCTCCTTCATGGAAAGCAGATCCACAAGTCAAAGAGCTACTGTAGCAGTATAGCTTCCTCCCAGACTTGACACTGTGTTAAGGAGTGTCATGTATGCATTCCTTGGCCCAGCATATACAGCTTGCTAATAGCTGCAGTAGCTGCAGCTACACTCTAATGGTAGTGTCCCCAGCATCTCCTGAGGCCAAAAAGTCTGAGTAGACAGGAAAATGTAAGATCCCAGGAAATTTATGGGCCCCTTCTTTGGCTCCTGGGCCCCCTTTTTGACCCTGGGCCCAGGTACAAATTACCCCATTTACCCCCCTCTCCTAGGCCCTGCTACTCTTCTTATAAAAAGCAGCAGTTAGACAATCTCAGGAAAGAAAGAAATACTTGGTAGATTAACACTGATCAGAAGGAAAGTAAATTGCAAGGTAAATAATCCAGTTTTGCAGAACACTGAGTAGTTGGAGGCTATGACGTCACAAAACCACCTTTCCTTCTCTTGAGAAGTTGTTTAATTCTTTTAAATTGGATTGTGCCTTTAAACAAATATAACAGGCTGATTTTACTTTATTAATTAAATATGCATGTATGCAGTGTTTTCTACTCTTATTTCATGTGTTTCAAGACTGAATCCTGCTATTGGAAACAAATTCTGAAGGTTCAGTTTAAGGGTCAGAATAAATTGCATGATTGTGTCCTATATGTTTGAATTTCCTAAAGTAAATTAGAAAATTTGCCTCTCATGACAAGCAAGAACGTGTTCTCTTTTCTCTCTTCATCTCCAAATTCCATCAGAACTTCCCTTAGAATCTTCTCTCTGTTTTTTGGGTGGGCCAATCCAGATTAGGACTGTGGCAAGGCAAAGCCTTCCCCCACCATAATCCTGACCAGACACTTGTGTGTGTTATTTCATTAGGAAAATTAAGCACACAGGCCCTCGAATGACAACAAGGCTGCCTTTAACTTCCCTCTCCATGGAGCCCCATGAGGGGCTCCTCATATCTGTCTTTTTAAAACTTAATTTTTTAAAAAAATTTGGATTTATAGGCAATTATACATAATGCTCCCAAATGGGTAACAATTCCCCAGGAAGGTGCCCCCCCCCCCCACAAGACAGGTAAAATGGGGCATTTCTACTTGTCATTTGGCCAGTGGGCACTTGGCCAAGGCCCAATCAATCCTGAACTCAGCCTTGGGTAGGTCTGCAGTGTGCTAGCAGTGTGCAATGTGGAACAACTTTATAAAACAACAGGAGACCAAGATATAGTGGTGACATGGTTGGACTTGGGGTGCGTTTGCATTTTTGCATTGAGAATGTGTGCAATGCTAGTCCCTTGGGTTGTAGGGAGGGTGAAATGTACACTCTTAAAATAAAATAAATTTTTATTTTTATTTTGTCTGCCTGGACTAAGACTTGAAATTTGATCATTCATTGTTGGCTAGTATCTTTAATTCAGCACCTGTAGCACTCTGGGCAAATTACAAAACTAGTGGCTGTGAATGTGTCCAGCAGTGTTTCCATCAAAATGATTCTCTGTGGTCTGAATTTAAACTGTTTAAATTTAAATGTAGCAGCAAAGATGAAAACCTGAGATTATTGGCAGGTGTCCAAGGTATGGCTTGGATTAAGGTGCCCTAGGCCTGTGCTTTAGCAATAGTCTAACGTGCAGAAATTAATCAAGGGAAATGAGTTTTGCATTACAGTACTTTATCTCCATGCCAGGAAAAAGATGATTGAGCTTGATTTTTGCATTTCAGACTGTTTTTAAGGGGACAGGGCAAGATCAGTAAAAAAGTTAGCAACTTCATTTGAGAGAAGCTGTGGATGGTCATTGGAAGCATCTTGTGACATCTTCCTGGGAGGGACTAGAATTTTTGAGCAGCGGTAATGCATCAGTTAACATTACCACACATATGAATGGGACAAGCAGAGTCTTTTGGTCATATGGTCCAGTGTGAGCCCCTTGTAGATTAAACACCACAGCACATGAGTAAATGGAGAGCAGGCTGAACTCTGCATAAGAACCTAAGAGCAGCCCCGCTGGATCAGGCCATAGGCTCATCTAGTCCAGTTTCCTGTGTCTCACAGTGGCCCACCAAATGCCCAGGGAGCACACCAGATAACAAGAGACCTGCATCCTGGTGCCCTCCCTTGCATCAGGCATTCTGACATAACCCATTTCTAAAATCAGGAGGTTGCACATACACATAATGGCTTGTAACCCGTGATGGATTTTTCCTCCAGAAATTTGTCCAAGCCCCTTTTAAAGGCGTCTAAGCTCGATGCCATCACCACATCCTGTAGCAAGAAGTTCCACAGACCAACTACACAACCAACTTTCTTTACTCAAAGAAATATTTTCCTTTGTCTGTCCTAACTCTCCCAACACTCAATTTTAGTGGATGTCCCCTGGTTCTGGTGTTGTGTGAGAGGGAAAAGAGCATCTCTCTATCCACTCTATCCTTTTATTATCCGTGCATAATCTGTATGTCTCAGTCATGTCCCCCCTCAATCATGTCTTTTCTAGACTGAAGAGGCCCAAACACTGTAGCCTTTCCTCATAAAGACGGTGCCCCAGCCAAGTAATAATTTTAGTCACTCTCTTTTGCACCTTTTCCATTTCCACTATGTCCTTTTTAAGATGTAGTGACCAGAACTGAACACAGTACTCCAAGTGTGGCCTTACCATCAATTTGTACAACATCATTATAATATTAGCCATTTTATTCTCAATACCTTTTCTAATGATCCCAAGCATAGAATTGGCCTTTTTCACTGCCACCACACATTGGGTCGACACTTTCATCGAGTTGTCCACCACCACCCCAAGATCTCTCTCCTGATCTATCACAGATAGCTCAGAACCCATTAGCCTATATGTAAAGTTTTGATTTTTTTGCCCCAATGTGCATTACTTTACGCTTACTTACATTGAAACGCGCCTGTGTTTGTGTCCCACCACAACCTCAGATCCCAGTGAATGTCACTTTCTCTGAGAATCGGTTACTCCTCCATAAAACTAAAGAATTTCTTAAAGAGTTTGTTGTGATGACAATCCAATACAAAGATAGTAAAACACTCTGCATTTTATGTGTATTAAGTAGATGCTCAACAATAATCAGGGTTATGTGTGCTTTAAAATTTTTGCTGCATTTGTATTCCAGCTGAACACAAGACTGATACAAACGGAACACCTGTACACATATTTTCTTATGTTGAATAAATAGAATGACTGCTGAGTGCTCTGATGTAGCTCCCCTTCATTTCAATGAGACTTGTGCAGAACTTCCTAACTACAGTGGTTCTCAAAATTAGCACTGGGAACCATTTTTCAGAATGACAGTCTGTCAGGACCCACTGGAAGTGATTCATGGCTGGAAGCGACATCATCATTGTAGGCTTCAGACCTAAGCTGCGAACAGCCAGAGGTCCCATTACACAGTGTGCTCATGCTATTATTCTGCATAGCTCGGAATTCAAACATTCCAGCTCAGAAGTCAAAAAAGAACACAGACTCAGTGGCGTCACTAGGTTTCGCATCACCTGGTGCGGGATGCCAGCGCGTCACCCCGCATGCAGTGGGCGGGGCAAAACCCCAGGTTTACTTGCGAGTAAACGCAACCTTCTGGCTTAGTTTCACTTTCCATAGGGCTCAATACATTCATCTGCTTGGAGGGAGGGACTTCCTTCTCAGGTGTTTTTGGGGGCTGCATTCATTGGATCAGGACCATTCTGTTGTCGTTGGATTCCTCTCAGCCTGCCCTTTCCAATGGACTAAGGCAGGTTTGCCTATTCATGAGTAAATGTGCAATACGGCTCACTTTCACTTTCCATAGAGATCCATGCGTTTTTTGTTCTCCAGTTTTTTGGCCCTAACTTTTGATAGAAAGGAGATATTTCACTCTGATTTTTTGGATTGCATTCCGCTTGAAATTCCGCAACCAACGGTATATAATATGATGGGGTTACTCCTAACCACCACGATTTTATCGTGTCACCCCCCCTGTGCGCGTCACCCAGTGTGGACCGCACCCCACGCACCCCCCCCAGCGACGCCACTGCACAGACTTGGATCCTTCTCCAACCATATGGCCCTCCCCCCTTTTCCAGCAACTCATCTGTTCAGGGTAAAGCACCATGCCTCTCTCCCACGGGGAGCCTGTCCTGCCCAGCAGCTCTGTACCCTGTATTTTCAGCTCTGTATTCTCAATGATAGCTGAGCTAGGTACTATGCAACCCACTTGAAATTGACTCATGATGTTGTGGATGCCGACCTACAGTTTAAGAAATGTTGTCCTAACAGATTGTGCCACATATTTATTCACAGTAGACAGGCAGAGCCTTCCACCTCAGACACCAAAAGGCCCAGCTTTGTTAGCAATGTGCACTGCTATCTCCCCTGCCTGCAAATTTCCACAAATATACATGTTTCGTCTCAAGCCTCATTGGGCAGACCTACTTGTGTTTTGTCTCTGCCCAGTGCTGAGCGAAACCAGTGCCAAAGGAAAGAGAGTTTTTCACCAACCTGGCATCTGCCCCAAGACTGGAACAGAGAACTGGGTGTGACCCCCGCCTGTAATCGCAAACATTCATATCCTGGAATATAAAGCCTGCTATTGTGGGCTGGGGCAGGGGGGCTGTGGGCTTTGAAGGGATGTGAAGTGCTTCGGGAGAGACGCTAGCCTCCTGTAATTGTTGGCTACAGCCTGTGTAAAAAGCAACTTTTCCTGGAAGCAGCCCTTTTTTTCCCCAGAGAGAGAGAGAGAGAGAGAGAGAGAGGAGGGGGGTCATCATTCAGACTTTGGGCTGCACCAAGAGAGATGATCTGCTGAATGAAGTTGCCACCTTTTTTCTGGCATTATTCTTGTGCCTTCCATAGCAACCTGTCATGAAGAAAGTAAGTGAGCAAAACTGGGTGGGGTGGGGGAGAGTACAGGGGCTGGGGAGGCTGCCAGAGGGGTGTATGACAAACTGCTGCACCTCAAAATTTACCATTGTATTACATAAGAACATAAGAACAGCCCCACTGGGTCAGGCCATAGGCCCATCTAGTCCAGCTTCCTGTATCTCACAGCGGCCCACCAAATGCCCCAGGGAGCACACCAGATAACAAGAGACCTCATCCTGGTGCCCTCCCTTGCATCTGGCATTCTGACACAGCCCATTTCTAAAATCAGGAGGTTGCGCATACACATCATGGCTTGTACCCCATAATGGATTTTTCCTCCAGAAACTTGTCCAGTCCCCTTTTAAAGGCGTCTAGGCTAGACGCCAGCACCACATCCTGTGGCAAGGAGTTCCACAGACCGACCACACGCTGAGTAAAGAAATATTTCCTTTTGTCTGTCCTAACCCGCCCAACACTCAATTTTAGTGGATGTCCCCTGGTTCTGGTATTATGTGAGAGTGTAAAGAGCATCTCCCTATCCACTCTGTCCATCCCCTGCATAATTTTGTATGTCTCAATCATGTCCCCCCTCAGGCGCCTCTTTTCTAGACCGAAGAGGCCCAAACGCCGTAGCCTTTCCTCATAAGGAAGGTGCCCCAGCCCCGTAATCATCTTAGTCGCTCTCTTTTGCACCTTTTCCATTTCCACTATGTCTTTTTTGAGATGCGGCGACCATAACTGGACACAATACTCCAGGTGTGGCCTTACCATAGATTTGTACAACGGCATTATAATATTAGCTGTTTTGTTCTCAATACCCTTCCTAATGATCCCAAGCATAGAATTGGCCTTCTTCACTTCACCACCACCCCAAGATCTCTCTCCTGATCTGTCACAGACAGCTCAGAACCCATCAGCCTATATCTAAAGTTTTGATTTTTTGCCCCAATGTGCATGACTTTACACTTACTGACATTGAAGCGCATCTGCCATTTTGTATTACTGACCATAACGAAGGTGAGACTATCATCATAAGATTTTTAGAATAGGCCAGACCCACATTATGTCATACTGTTCCGCAGACTTTCAAAATTCTCAAATTTTCAAAATTCATGCAGAGAGTTCTTTTTGTTTGACCTGAAGGAACATCCTATAATATGAGGTTTGGGCAGGTGGTGCCTGTACGTCTTCCTGAAACTCACTATTCAGAATTACGTAGTTTTCTCTGTGGGCTAGACTTGTCCTGAACCATTCCAAAGGTGGTCTGGATGCCAAACCTTGATTGGCTTGAACAAGAATGACATTAGTCTGAACTGAACCCCAAAAATTAAGCAATTCAGTTCCCTTGTGATCACATATAAGAAAAAATTAAATGGTGATTTGACCAGCTGTCCAAGACAAGACCAGCGTCCTTTAACTTTAATGGTTGTGAGAACAGCTGCAGGCAGCTAGAGCTGCATCTTGCAGCTATTGAACTTCCCACTGCCACACTATAATGAAGGCATAGGACCTCAGTCCTCCTTCACTTTTGATTGCTAAGTATACCATGCTCTGTCCTGAGTCAAAGTTTAGATTTCAAGCCTCTATTCAGGGCTGGGGCACAGAAGCAAAGAGAACTTTGCTGCTAAGGCAAAGACTAAGACAAAGAAAAGAGTTCCTTTATACATGTGTAGAGACCCTTTAGCCCCTCCCCTCATCCAGTAATCAAAAACTTGTCCCAAGAAAGATTTGAGTTCTGGCATGCATTGCTCTGCTTTCTGTACAGAAATCTGCCCTGCCTTTGTACAGTCCCACTAGGAATGTCTACATCTTCAAAGCAGAGTAAAACAAAAGTTGAAAAGCACTTTCTGAAGTAAGGAGTGATTCCCAAAATGTGAGCCTTGGTTCACCAGCCAGAGGAGCCACATAATCCTCCTGAAAACTTACCGCCCTATACAATGTATAGCAGCCATTTTCAACCACTGTGTCGTGGCACATTGGTGTGCCACCAATGTCCCCCACCAGTGTTGGGGGAAGGTCATTTATTAGTAGGGCCAATGGGGGGGTGAGCCCCCCCCCCACTAGCAGCATGGTGTGCCTTGTCAATTGTCAAAAACCTGATAGTGTGCCTTGACAATTTTAGTGCCTTGTCAGTGTGCCATGAGATGAAATAGTTTGACATTGCTGATGTATTGGATTGTAGCCCTAATGGGGAGCCTAATGGGGTTCAATGTCCCAGTAGGCCAAGGGAGCCACTAGTTGAAAAAGAGCAGAGAGCTGATAACCTGGGCTCCTGTCCAACAGTAATGGTGCCTTCTTTCTACTCATTCAGGTTCCCTGTGAAGCATGACAGTTGGCTGGGCCTGTTGAACACCACTGCATGCATAAGGTGAAGATAAAAGCTGCCTGAGAGTAAAGATGGATCTCTATATCCAGTTCTTTGCCATCCTGATCAGTGGAGCACCGCATGGGTCAATATCACTCTTGATCTGCTCCTGCCAGAAAATAACTGGGCAGGTGGGGCAGGGGAGGAAGGTTGAACTTTCTGCCAGATCTGAATAGGGCTTTGACCCTGTGTGCAGAACATGCATGTTTGCCCCGTGTATGTCCCATGGTTCCTTGACTAGTCTCATAACCAGCCCTAGAAAATGGGAGTAGTCTGAATGTTTCAGTTTCCAAAAGTGGAAAAATCAAACTGATGCCTAAGCAAAAAGGCTCCCATTAAAGTAATGCCATGGCCAAAGTAATGCCATTTTAACATCAGCTTTCTGACTCTGCCTCTCGTCCTAAAATGCTTGTTAGCAAAAAGCTATGAGCCACCCCTTACCCCAGTGCCTCTGTTATAGGGATTACACTGTCTCAGGAGCCAGCTTTGCAAAACAGCACCTCAGAGGAGGGTCAGCTTATAGGTCAGCCTATAGGTCAGTCAATAGGTCTAGTGGGCTTTGTTATCAAGCTCAATGTGTGAAAGGATGTGAAGGCTGGAGGGAGGCGGAATGGGCAGAGGAGTGTGGAATTTTACTGGACCCTTGTGTATCATGCTTTACACGCTTTGCCTGTGTTCTGAAATGAGTATAAAAAGCTGGCTGCATCCCATTGCACTCTGAGGCACTTGGCCTCCTTGCTGCCTTGCTTTGGTACCAGCAATAGACAAACTGTTTTCTGCTATACTTTCCCTTGGTGTGTTCAATTGGAGGATCGGGCATGCTGTGCAACGAACCTCACGCTGCCTTTGTGGGTTCAATGCTGGAGCCCCCTGTGTCCATGAAATTGAAAGTTGGCATCCTTTCTTCCACAAGGGAGGGTGTTCAGTTTCCACATCACATACTGTATGACATCAGTTCACCCGGGCCCTTCTTTGTTACAGTAAATGGGAGGTGTGGGCTGGTACAAGCCAGTCATCATGATCTCACTTCTTCAGATGTTGCCATCTGAAACCCCACAACTTACTACAATTTTCCACACTGAGAGCTTGTTCTCTGTTGGTCTTACCGATGCAGTGTGGCCCAGATTCTTCAGAACAGGTTGGGGGGGGGGGCGAACAAGGGATAGGTCTTTCTGTGACCACTGAAAGCCTGGAGGCAGACTATAATAACTGCAAAATTACAGCCCTGCTTGTCTCATCCTTCTGCAATTACAGGATGCCTGCTTACTATCATATCCCAGGCAAAGTTATTATAAATTTGCATAGCTAAAGACAGTGATGATTTGCTATAGGAAACAGCAGGGGGGGTTGGGAAAACCTTCATTACTGGCCCCTCATTCATCTGTTTTGATTCCTGTTTGACAGTGGCAGATACCTCTTCACCCCACGGCTCTTGTAGTTTGGCATGGATGGAACATTGTTGGTTGCAATGCCAATCAGCCTGAAATGTGCCCAGAAGACTGTGAATCCTCTCTATTTGCGTTCAGGCATGTGCACTTGCACACATGTTTGTGTGCTGTCTTAGCTGTGCACACATAAAAACATACAATGCCCTCCAGATCACATATTGAAATGGTTAATAACTGTTGTATACAAGGCACTGTATGGAACACAGAAACCTCATAGTTCCCTGGGCTTAGAGCTTCTGTGCCTGGGTTGAACGATGAAACTTGTCACAGATTGACAGGAGGAAGTGCAACGGGGGAATTGAGTGTCAAGTGGCAAATCAGAGATGAAGCTATGATTTCAGTCACTTGTATTCCACCCATTTGCCAAAAGATGCACGGAGAGAAACACATCCACACACAATGAAAACAAAACAATTCCACATTTTTACAAAAAGCTATCAAAATAACATTTTGCTTTTGTGAAGTGGTTTTCAGGCATTCAAAGCACTATACAACAGTCATTGGCTCAGGGCCAGATATGATGGGGTCAGTAACATTTAAAATCATGCCTATGCCCCATTCACATAGAATGCGGAAGGAGATGTCATCAAAAGAGCCTCACAGGTTGGAAAGAGCAGAAGCCTTCCTCCCCTTTACATCACAATAGTATGTGGCTCCAGGCACTGTCCTCATCCCAGTTCTCTTTGGCTAGCAGAATCTTGTAAGTCCACCAAAAACCCAAAAAGTCAATGTTGTTATCCCCCCATCACAGACCAGGGTGGTGGCAGAGTCTCTTATTGCTTCTTCATAATAACATTTGGCAGCTGAGGCTGAGAGGAAAGAATAAAGGTGAATAGCATAGAGATGTTAAAACTGGAAACATGCATAATTAATTATTAAAAGGGTAACTTAAAAAAATTTTTGCATCTCTTTCTAAAGGCTGCAGGAGGAAGGTGGGTGAGTTCCAAAGCAGAATTGCACTGTCACAGTTTCCTACCCATCCAACCTCACAAAGTAAGGAACCATAAGCAAGAACTATCCCCCAGGAAAATCTCAGCTCTCAGCAAAAGATGTATCCCACTGATTCCAGTGGGGCAGCAATTCCCCAATTATATTGGCAACCTTCAGTCTCGAAAGACTATGGTATCGCGCTCTGAAAGGTGGTTCTGGCACAGCGTCTAGTGTGGCTGAAAAGGCCAATCCGGGAGTGACAATCCCTTCCACACTGGGAGCAAGTGCAGTCTGTCTCTGGTCTGTCTCCCTGGCTATGGGCCTTCCTTCTTTGCCTCTTAGGCTCAGACTGTTGGCCAAGTGTCTCTTCAAACTGGGAAAGGCCATGCTGCACAGCCTGCCTCCAAGTGGGCCGCTCAGAGGCCAGGGTTTCCCACTTGTTGTGGTCCATCCCTAAGGCCTTCAGATCCCTCTTGCAGATGTCCTTGTATCGCAGCTGTGGTCTACCTGTAGGGCGCTTTCCTTGCACGAGTTCCCCATAGAGGAGATCCTTTGGGATCCGGCCATCATCCATTCTCACGACATGACCGAGCCAACGCAGGCATCTCTGTTTCAGCAGTGAATACATGCTAGGGATTCCAGCACGTTCCAGGACTGTGTTGTTTGGAACTTTGTCCTGCCAGGTGATGCCGAGGATGCGTCGGAGGCAGCGCACGTGGAAAGCATTCAGTTTCCTCTCCTGTTGTGAGCGAAGAGTCCATGACTCGCTGCAGTACAGAAGTGTACTCAGGACGCAAGCTCTGTAGACCTGAATCTTGGTATATTCTGTCAGCTTCTTGTTGGACCAGACTCTCTTTGTGAGTCTGGAAAATGTGGTAGCTGCTTTACCGATGCGCTTGTTTAGCTTGGTATCGAGAGAAAGTGTCGGAGATCGTTGAGCCAAGGTACACAAAGTCATGGACAACCTCCAGTTCATGCGCAGAGATGATGTAGGGGAGGTGAGTCCACATCCTGAACCATGACCTGTGTTTTCTTCAGGCTGTCAGTCCAAAATCTTGGCAGGCCTTGCTAAAACGATCCATGAGCTGCTGGAGATCTTTGGCAGAGTGGGTAGTGATAGCTGCATTGTCGGCAAAGAGGAAGTCACGCAGACATTTCAGCTGGACTTTGGACTCTCAGTCTGGAGAGGTTGAAGAGCTTTCCGTCTGATCTGGTCCGGAGATAGATGCCTTCTGTTGCAGTTCCAAAGGCCTGCTTCAGCAGGACAGTGAAGAAAATCCCAAACAAGGTTGGCGCAAGAACACAGCCCTGCTTCACTCCGGTGAATTCCCCAATTATGTGCTGCAAAACAACAGCTAGCTTGCAATAAGAAATGAATGCATTAAGGGCGCAATCCAAACCTGCACTGAAGCAGGCAAGCCAGGAGGCTTGTGCTGCATCCAACGCAGGTTCATTGGCTGTAGTGGCTCAGCCAGGGGCAAGGGGAAGCTCTTCCCCTTACCCCTGGGTAAGGGCTGCACGCCCCAATGGGTCTCCTGAGGAGACGGGGATTGGGATCTGGCATAACCGCCGGGTCCCAGCCCTGCCCCACACCCCATGTGCTCTCCGCATGCCCGCCCCAAGGGCCGCCCATCGCCCGCCCTCCCCCCACCCAGAAATGCCCCCCGCCCCCCACGCCTACCTTTGCTGCTTGTGCCGGCGCAAGTGCACAAACACAAGCGGTGGTGTGGGAGCCGCCACGGAGGCTTCTGCCTGCCTCCGCATATCGGTGCATCTGAATGTGCCAACGCGGCTCCTGCCCACAGAGGCATAAATGTGCCTTATGGCACGTTTGCGACACTCCAGGGCCTCCTATGCCGGCATAACTGTCGGTTAGGATTGCGCCCTTAGTTAAATAGTGAAAGGTTCCTGTGAGCCTAAAGCATTTTCCCCTCCCAGAGGAGGTAACCCATGAAATCTCTTTATGATGATGGTTCCCTCCTTCCAATAAACTACCCACACAGTGAGGATGGGTAATTCTGCCAAAATCTATGCACATTCCATTGGACAATTAGTTTCAATTTATTTTTATTTTTATTTGATTTATTTGAAGGATTTCCATTATTCATTTACTCCAGATGCAGAGGCATAGTAGAAGCACCTGCCCTTGGGGAAGGAATTTGGAGTAGAGGAAGGCAGTTCAGGCTTATGGGGTAGCATGACAGAATGCACCAAGACCAATATGGGAAAGAGGCAGAAGAGCAAAAGGTAAAAGAGAGAGCGAGACAGCAAACGTGTGAGTGAGAGAATGCATGTGTATGTGGGTGTGAGAGAGAGAAAGAGAACAGCCAAGCAGCCACTGATGAGATGAAGAGCAATGAGACAAGAGACATAAATATGAATAATATAATAATCAAGGAGCAGGGAGAGAAACTTGAAGTGAGGTTTAGAATTGTTCATCCCCTGCATTACTTGTCTATACAGTTTTAAACTGGTCAGATCCAAACTGCAACAGCCTAATTTCCCCTTGATCCCATATCCTCCCTTTGAATCTTTCTCTTATAGCTCAATCCTATGGCCCCCATGCAGCCATACCGCTGGACCATGCACTGCATCCTATAGGGAGCAGTCTCAGAGTTTTTCTCCTCTGCTTCTGCAATGGGTCTACTCAGGTCTTTGCCAGCAATTTTGCTGGTGCAAGTCCAAGGGGATCAAGGCCAAGAAGGAAGAAAGGATACTGGTGGTGCTGCTGCCGCTGATACCATCCCCTTCATGGCCTTCGTACCTCCCTACCCAGTCTCCATCCTGGATGAAAGCAAGCATCACTATAGGAAAGCTCCTATAAACTGAAAAGGGCTGAGAAGATTCAGGACAAAAGAAAAAATATAGTGAGGAAAGGTAACTGGTACTATAATTGGAAGCATTCCATCATGAGGACTAGAAACTTGAATATGATTGGGAGCTACTGTAAGGCCTGTGGAGTAGATATGATGTGATTTGATCATAGTGGAAAAGAGAAATACATATTAGCCAGCACAAGGATTCCTTGTGTCGAGCCATGAGGCCCAACACCAGGCTCTGAATCTGGCAGGGCTCTGCTCTACAGTTCCACCCCCTCCCTCCCCAGTCACGCCTTCTTCCCGCCTTCCCTCTGCCTCCCCCCAACCCAGTACGCCTACCCCAGGCACCCCACTCACCTCTCCACTACCCGGTGCTTCTCAGGGAGCGCTTGGACACAGTCCACCAACTTCTGATCATCGCTGTACAAGCATAGGCTCACGCTGGGCCGGTTCTGGCACTGGGCCGATGGTAATGGTCACAGAGGTGCTGTATGGCACATTTGTGACAATGTGCGTGGCATTAAGCCAGCACACATTCATCAGGTTCGGGCTCTGAATTAAGTTATGTGAACCACTCTGAACACTCTAAAGCAGTATATAATTACTAAGCATTACTATTCATCAGAGACCCTTGAATTGTCTGGGCAACACCACACCCAGAATTCAGAACTATCACCAATCTGGATGGGGGGTGGGTGGGTGTCAAAAGTAGTTACATGTAGTGATTTATATCCATTTATTCCTGTAAGGAGCTCAGGGCAGTGATCAGGTGGTTGTCAAAATCACCATGAATTTGAAAGATGGGTTACCATTAGGCTATGGGCCAAATGCAGCATAATTACTATTGCCCTGTTTGCTTTTAAACATATTTGCTATATAGGTATAACCTACCATAGATAATCACCTATAAGTCAATGTCAAAGATAAGTCAAAGGCAGTTTTTGAGCCAAAAATCATGGAATTTTCTATGAACCTTGGGTCGGTCGGGGGTAAATTGTGAAATGCTTTGAAAACAACTGACCAGGAGTTTTTTGAGGCAGCAGCAAAAAGAAAAAAAGGAGGCATTTTGCTTTCTTCTCCAAACAGGAAGGGAGATGAAGGGGCTTATGGGAATTTTAGGCTTTGTGAGGAGTACAGTGGTGCGCTTCCAGAGCAGCAGCCCTCATACAGACTACAATTCCCTCAAGTGTCTTCTTTGTCTTCCTGTTTGGAGAAGAAGGTAAAACAGCTGCCTATAAATACTGTAATTACTGGTGAATAAAATACTCCTTTTTTTCTCCACCTACCTGTGTCTTGTTTCTCAGTCCATTCCCAACCCCACTTCACCAGGCAGCTGCTCTTAGAAGCTTTATTACTGTATTGACCTGTGTATAAGTCAACCCAGTTTTTCAGGGTCAATTTTAGGCATAAGTTTTTTACTTCTATATAAGTATATACAATAATTATCCATAGATTTTTCACCCACAGTTTTTTCTCAGTGCAATGAGAAGTGCCCTTTAAATTAAAGGAAAAACATCCCTTTACTCAGCCTTGCTTATCATTGTAATTCAGGAGAGCAGCAGCAGGCAGGCAATCAATCAAATTCTCTCCATGGGCTTAGGACAGCTTAGTTTCAGTTCACTAGACTGACCCCTCCCTTCCCTAGTGCTCATTCTTTTGAATGAAAGAATGCAAAGCGGAAGTGATTACCACATCCACTTTGCATTCTCTTTGCATTCCTTGGAGTGTTCCAGGGGAAGGGAGGGGTCAATTGCCTCCAAGTGAACTGAAACTCAGCTGTTAATTGATTACCTACCTGCTACATTACAATGGTAAGTGACACTATTTTTTTAAACCTCTAAGGGACATTTTTTTAAAAATTGATTTCATTTAACATGATTTTCCACATCCACGGGGTTCTTGGACCAAACCCCCGCAGATGCCAAGACACAACCTGCAGTCACATACAAAGTGGGTGGACAATATCAAAAGTGATATAAGGGGAGTTGAACTCTCCTGCTCTTTTATACCTTTCAATGCTGTAATGCTCTGGGCACTTTTCTCTGGAATCAGAGCTGGGTTTGGTGAAAATTGCCTGTGGAAGGGAGCAGGGGAGGTGATGCAGGAGGAGGACCAGTGTCAAAGATGAATGTCTTTAGGCAGCTACTGAGGGTGCCAGGCCCTCAGGAAAATCACTGCTGATGCACACATAGATCTCTAGCCTCTGTAAGATGGAATGATTCTCCCAGCTGATAGAGTTGTCCCATTGTTGCCTCCATTCTCTGGTCAAAAACTGAAGCCAGCCTTGAGTGGGAGAGGGGTCAGCTCCCCTCACTTGTTGTAATAGAAATGCGCAAGATCCCACGAGGAGATATGTGTCAACAGTGGCCCCTTGCTCTGGCAGGCAAGCATGGGGTTAATACCAGGACCTTAGATTGCAGTGGGTGTGCTGCACAGCTGCCGCCACTAGAGGCAACAAGGTCTTCAAGGATAAAAGAAGCACCTGGAGTGGAGAAAGACTGAGGGCAGTAGAAGGAAGGTGCTTGGAGAGAATGGACAGAATGACTGGAGACTGCTGGAACAGAGACTGGTGTGTGGCTGCCATGCCCAAGAGCTGCTGGAAACAAAGGTGTGGCTGCAACTGCTGGCAGGAGAGTGGAGGAAGGAGGAACTCTGCAAGTTGGAAAGGCGAGCCATCCTGGTAATGGGGCAGAACCCAGCAGTGCTTTCTGCAGAATTAGGGCTACTTCAAGTGAAGAGGAGCACTAATTAGCTAAAAGGGGGTGTAAGTTCTCTAGGCCAAGTTTGGAAATGGCATTTGGCAAAACACTTGTACACCTTGTTGGATGTTAAAAGCAGATACGCACCACTTTATATGTGAAAACATTAGCCCTGTGAATGCAAAACATGGCTGCCTCCATCATGACTAGTCTGATCTTCAGAAATGGTGACTGGCCCAAGGTCACCCAGTGAGTTTTAATAATGGGGCATATCTTTAACAGAGGAAGTATCTGCACTGCCTTACTGTGCAGTGTTAAAGATATGCCCCGTTATTAAAATTCACTGGGTGACCTTGGGCCAGTTTCAGCAGACCTTGAGCGTCTTTTGTCTTTGTGTTCTCTCCAGTGGCATATCTAGGGAAAATGGCACCCACAGCAGGCGGAGAAATTGCACCCCTGCCCATACAGAGAAGGGGAGATCATGGGGTGGGAAGCCAGCCCTGTCCCACCAAGGGTATTTATTCACTTGTGCATTTGCAGGTACAGGTTGAGACTAATTATTCGAATGGGTTCCAAGCACTCATGTGGATGGCAAAAACCCAGGGCAGATGTCCCCACTTATTACACCCTAGATATGTCATTGGTCTTTTCACAGCACACACTGATGTCTCTTTCTCTCTCTCATTCACTCTCCCCTTCTCTCTTTTAGTCTAACTTGGCAGTACCTGCTATGGAACACCTGCTGCTGCTCGTGCCACTCCTGGGTTTGGTGAATAGCTACTTGCCTTTTGCACAGAAAGACTTCTTGGACTTTGCCATGGATGACCCCACTGTCTCAGAAGAGGAAGAAGCTTCGGGGATCTTCCCAACTTCAGGAGGAGCAGAGACTGAGGACATCTTCCCCTTCTATCCAGGCCTCTGTCCCTTTGGCTGCCATTGCAACCTTAGAGTGGTGCAGTGCTCTGACCTGGGTAAGTGTGGGTGCCAGAGCAGGGAAGCCAGGTTAGGAACTAGGATTCTGTGAACAGAGACAAAGATCTGTGGCAGAGCATAGGAACACCAGAAACTGCCCTTGCCCTGGGTCAGACTCTGGTCCATTTCAGGCCAGTGCAATCTACATGGTCCGGCAGTGGGTCTTTACTAGCCCTACCTGGAGATGCCGAACAGGGCTGAATAGGGATGGTCAAACCAGCACGGTTTGACTCCAGTTGAGTCATGCGTCTCCACCCCCCTTGTGAGTTGAGTTGAGTTGAAAACTAGTCCTAATGGGCGGACTTTCCAAGTCACCCAGAGCATTTTCACAACTTGAAAAGACTTGAGTCACTTGAGTCTTTCCCTTTAAAAAGTCAGCTCCATGAAAAAAGTGGAGCTGCTGCTGGTCTGTGTTGGAGTTCTCTTTAACCACTCCCCCCCCATGTCCCCAGCCCATCTGTAAACAAGGCGGAAGGGGATGGGAGGGGCTGTCTGAGACAGAAGTGGTAAGAGGGAGGGAGGGAGGGTCACATGCAGCAGCTGGCAAGCTGAGACTTACCAGTACAACCCAATCCTCTGCAACTCTACTCAGAAATAGTCCCATTTGCACCAGTCATTTGATGAGGCTTCCTTCTCCTGAGTAACAACAAATTCTAAAGGAGTCATGCAGTTGGAAAGAGTGATTGTTATGAACTGCCTCCCCTTCCCTGCCTCCTTTCTCCCCCTCTCTGGGCTTCTCCAGCAAATTCTAAGGCAAGAACCCCCTTGGGCTCCTCCTCCTACCCTCCTCATCCAGTGAAACAAATCAGACTGCCCATCCTTCATCCAATGATTATGGGTTCCTTCAGAGATGGACAAGAGAGATGGACTCCCACCCCCCTTCCTGCTTGCTGCAAAAGCAAAACATTTATTCTTCCTTGCCTCCCTGCCTCCAACAACAGGCTGGAACTTCCCTGTTGCTCACTCATCTGAATGATGGCTCCATGAGTTCTTTCACACCACAAAAAAAGTAAGCCAGCACACCCAGACACAGACAGACTTGAATCCACATGCATGGGGATTAAGTGCCAAGTCAGTGGCCTTGGACTTGAGTCAGTGCCAGAGTCGTCATCGCAGGTGACTTGAGTGTACACAAGTCAGAACAAAACACGTATTTTTGCTACTTGGACTCAAGTAACCCGACTTGAGTTCCCATCCCTGGGGTTGCATCATGGGCCAGCCATATCAGGTACAGGCTGAGGACCCATGGGACTCCAAGTGCTCATCTGGCCAATCCTGAGGCCCCCAATGTGGCATGACTTGTTCCATGATGTGATTTGCACTCATGCTTGTCATGTGCTTTGCTGTCCTCACCTGTTTTCCCCATTCAGAACAGAGCTTCTTCAGAGGACCCTATAATGATGCAGGAGCCTGTGATGAAGCCCATTCACAGATGGCCAAGAGTGGTGGGAGAGGAGTTAACAGTATCTTGCTCTGTCATCTCCCTGGCTGCTGGATGCTCCCCTGGTTCAGTGCCATCAAGGCTCAATTGAAGAAGCACCCGGAGACTGTTCCCCTTTACTTTTCCTGGCCATCCATACCTTTGGGCGGCCTGTGTATGTACAAGCACGTATGCAGAGTACCATGGGAAGAAGATGGACCACCAGCATCTGACACAAACACTGATGCTAGGTGCTGAATCTGAAAACATCTACGTTCTAAGCACGTGTTCTGCCACTGAGCCAATGCTCAACTCCTAAATGCTATGGTGTTCCTCTATGATCCCATGTAGTTTGAAACTGCACACTACCCTGCAGTCTGAGTTCCCACTGTAAAGCAGAGGGGAGGGGATTTAAAGCCCAGCATGGACAGATGGATAAGAGGAACAGAAGCCTTCACCTCTTCATGCTTTTCTCCCAAAGCCACTCCTACTCAGCTGTTTTTCTTCTGGCTATTTCCTGTCACAGAATGCCACCAGAAGGAAAACAGTTAGGTAGCAGAAATAGGGGTACAGGTGGGAGAAAGGGTTCAGCTCCTCCTACCTGTTAACAGGCTTTATTGAAATCTCCATCCCACCCTACTTTATGGGGCACTGGTGACAGAGTTCTGATATGTGTGCCTCCTACCAGTATGCTAAGCTGGACCCTGAGTTTAAGTAATGTTTATACACTTTCAAAGTAACCCCTGAAGAACAAAGTGTGCCAGATGCATCCACCTGCATCCACACAGAACAGGCTTAGCCCAACTTATTCACTGCTTAGCACCTGCCATGATCTTGCCTGTGGTGCTTTAACCAGAGCTAACTTGTTCATCCATCTTAACTTGTCCTATCCAGGTCTCAAGGAAGTCCCTAAGGAAATTTCGCCAGACACCAGCTTGCTGGATTTGCAGAATAACCAGATCACTGAGCTGCGCAAGGATGACTTTAAAGGGCTGCACCACCTATATGTATGTAGCATAAAAGCTCCATCTCAACTCTTCTCATGGTCTCCACTGATAGATAGCCAGCAGGTTCAGTTCTGAGAGAGTACACCAAAGCTCAACCTTTTATTTTGTGCCAGGGCTCAACCCTGGAACATAAGGAGAAAAAACCAACTGTGCCTCAGAGCAGGTTCAGAGTGGGTTCTTTCACTAATTCCCATCTGATCCTTTTTATTCACACAACTAGAATTAGGCACAGGACTTCCAGTATTTCTGCCAATGGCATATCTAGGTGGGCAAGCGGGGCAAATGCCCCAGGCACTGTGCTGGGGGGGGGCACCGCTGTGACCGGCACCCCTCTCCCAGTACACCAAGAACTGGACAGGCCTTTGGTCTGATCCAGCAGGGCTCTTTTATGAACCGTGTTAAGATTGGCTGCTCTCCTGCAGCCACTCTCGGCATGGTTCCCAGCTGTGTCTGAGACCGCTCCCTCTTCTCCCCTTTAACAAAAGGAGTGGTCCTTAGGGTGGCGGGAAGTGGCGCTTGCCTCCTCCGATTTTGGAGGAGACGTACGCTGCTTCTCCAGCTTTGATGGAGCCTTTCGCGCTGCTTAGAAGCAATGTGAATCACTCCATCAAAGCCAGAGAAGTGTCACGCATTGCCTCCAAAATAAGAGGAGCCGCATAATGTTTCCCATTACCCCCAGCAGAGGAGGAGGAGGAGAAGAGGAAGGAGGCACTCAGATCAGCAAGGAACCACACTGAGAAAGGTTGTGCTCCTGCAGCGACTTTTGGCCTGGTTCCTGGCTGTGTCTGAAGGCCAACTGCTCTTAACGAAAGGGGAGGGGGTGCCCTTCAGAGCAGCATGGAAGCGATGCACGCCTTCTCCAATTTCAGAGGAGATGTGTGTTGCTTCTCTGGCCCTGATGGAGCCTTCCTTGCTACTTGTAAGTGGCACAAAGGGCTCCATCGGAGCATTTTGGGACCACTGGAAGTGGCGCACATGAGGCAGGCACTACCCACCTCCTGGAATCAGCGCTCACTTGTCATGGTGCTGCTTCTAGTAGCCCCAAAGCACGCAGATGGAGCCCTTCATGCTACTTACAAGCATGGAAGGCTCCATCAGGGCCTGGGCTGCTTCCTCTCTTCCCCCCTCTTTCAAAGGAAGGAGGCAGCTACGTGGAAGTAATTGCCGTGGCGATGACAGTTCCGGGTGAGAGGCAGAGGGGTGGCAAAGGCAAATGTGGACTCAGGAATGGGAAAGACCAGGACCACATCTGACTTCTGCAGGACTTTTACAAGACTTCTGTAAAAAAAACCTCTGGTTCTCTTTTTTTGTCCTATTTCCTTACTGAGATGTCCTCAATTCCCACACCATTTCTAAAGCACACTTTCAGCACAATTCTATGCATGTCTACTCAGAAGTAAGCCCCACTGGACATATTCACAAGTGGACATATTCCTAGCGAACTGTATATAGAGTTGCAGCTTATAAGTTAGAAAGAATTCATTGTTGGGTAGTGCTCTTAGCTTGCTTTCTCCAGCACCCTCTGCTGGTACAGCTGGGATGTGCATCCATAGTTTCCACATTATCTCCCTAGTACAGGGCTTTTCAGACTGGGGTGTCACAATGCCCCAGCCTGTGGACCCTGACCTGTTTGCCCTTAAGGGGCAGGGGCAGACAGGAGGCAGGGAGGAGGCAGCAGTGCGATCCCCAGGATCGTGCTGCTCAGGGGGGCTGCAGGGGCTTGGGTACACTTACCAGAGCCTCCTGCAGCTGACCGGGGTGTGGGAAGCCCTGTGCGGCTGTCTGCAGGGCTTCCCAAAGCTTCACAAGTGAAAGTGAAGCAATCGTGCTCCAGTTCAGCTAAATCAGAAGTGGAACACGATAGCTCCACTTTCTTTTCAAGCATTGGGGAGCCCTGCAGATAGCCGCGCAGGGCTCCCTGCACCCCAGAGAGGCTGCAGGAGGCTCTGGTAAGTGTACCCAAGCCCCTGCAGCCCCCCCTGAGTGGATCCCCAGGATCGTGCTGCTGCCTTCCCCCCACCCCCGCTGCCTCCCTCCAGCCCCGGAAGAACTTACTGCGGCTTTCAAACTCCCTGGGAGTTTGAAAACCGCAGCCCTAGTGGATGGAACTCTTACAGAACTCTCTCAAAGCATCTCTTCCAGCATGTACCTGAACTGTGAGACTGAAATAGTGAGGACTCCCCACAGTTTAAATGTCCACTTTTAAAGGCAGAAGAAGCGGCCTTTTACTGAGTCAGACCAATAGCCTCTCTGCAGTACTGTATTTGTCTCCTCTGAATGGCAATGGCAGAGATCTTCTCAGCCTTGCTACTCAAGATCCTTTAAATGGTGATGCAGCCTAGCTCCTTCTCTATATGCAATGCCTATTGTCTATCATTAAATGGGGCCTCTTCATGACTAAAGGTTTTCTCCCTACCTTGCCCCCTTTTTGGACTGGAATAGGTGAAATTGTCTCAAAGTCTCTTTCACAGCGACCCATTTGAGGGACTAGGCATTGCTATTTGGATGATGATGATCCCCTTCCATTACTGTATGTGACCCAAATACCTTGCCGCCATGAGATCTGTCTGTGTATCTGTGTCTACAGGCCCTGGTACTAGTGAACAATAAGATCTCCAAGATCCATCCAAAGGCCTTCAGCCCTCTGCACAAGCTGCAGAAACTCTACATCTCCAAGAACAACCTGGTGGAGATCCCACCTAATCTACCCAGATCCTTGGTTGAACTCCGCATCCATGACAATAAGATCAAGAAGGTTTCTAAGGATGTCTTCAATGGGCTCAACAACATGAATTGCATTGGTGAGAAGGGCATGCTGTGAGACTGATTCCCACTTCACTTTCCCTCAGGCAACCTCTGAGGACTGCCCCTTTCCAGAAATTTTCTTCTCCCATTTAGATAAATGGTAGATAAATAAGAGCAGCCCATCCTATGTCTGCCTCTCTGTCTAATTTGAAGAACTTACAATTATACCCTGCCTTTCCCATATTGAAGCAACTGCCCAAGGTGGCTTACAAAACTCCATAATAAATATATAATGTACATTTGCTAAGGTTAAGCACTGACCTATGCAATACATCTCCAAGAGAATTTTCCAAAAAGTTTTCCAAAAAATGATAAAAATAGGCATTTTGCAGGAATGAATATTCTCCCTGCAAAACACTACCCCTTATTTTGATTCAACATTATTTTGTCTTGTTTGTTTTTCTTCACATCACCCATGATTTTTCAGCCCTCAATCATAGTCTCATTCTAGTGGGCATTCTTCCAAGCAAATAATTTTCTATCCTGTCCTGGGGACGTCTGAGGTCTTTGGAAGCTTATTTATTTATTGATTTTATTTATTCAATTTATATTCCGCTTTTCTCCCCTAAGGGCAAGGCAGCTTATCAGAGGGTGCCCCTTTATAGGCCAGACTGGGTGAGGCAATTCTTACTGAAATGATCCTTCTTGTTTTGTATTTTTTTCTTGTTTTGTATTATATTGGGGGCATCCCATGAGGGTGCATGCTCCAGTGGCGTAGCTAGCGAGGGGCAGGGGTGGTGATGGTCTGCCCTACGTACCAGCCTTGTGGGGGGGTGACACCACAAGAGACCAAAATCGCTAACATCACAGTGGTTAGGAATAACCCCATCATGCTATATACCATTGGATGCAGAATTTATGGAAGAATGCAATGAAGACCAGAATGAATTATCTCCATTCTATCGAACGTTATGGTTGAAAAGCAAAAATGCATGGAGCCCTATGAAAACTGAGCCATATCATGCATTTACTCATGAGTCGGCAAACTTGTCTTAGACTATTGGAAAGGGCAGGCTAAGAGGAATCCAGTGACACCATAATGGTCCCAAGCCAATGAATGCAGCCCCCCAAAAATACCCAAGAAGGGAGTTCCTCCCTCCAGGCTGATGAATGTATTGAGCTCCATGGAAAGTGAAACTTGTTTGTTTGTTCTCACATACTAGTAACAGAGGGGGATTGCTTTAAAAAACCCATGAGCGTTTTCCTCCAGCTTGTTTGGTTTGCCTTTTCAGAATCTCAGCATCTTCAGACTGAGATGCTGCAGGCTCTCTGTGCTCCAGCCTACACAAGCAAAACAGCCCAGCAAGCAAGTCTTCCCAGCAATCCAAAGCATGAGATTTAGGCTACAATCTCCACACTTTCCTGGGACTAAGCTCCATTGACTAGAATGGGACTTACTTCTGAGTAGGCAGGCATAGGACTGGGCTCTGCAATCCTCCCCATGCTTTCCAGGGAGTAAGCCCCATTGACTACAATGGGACTTACTTCTTAGTAGAATGCATAGGACTTAAAAGCTCAGCATCCTGCCTGCAAAACATGGGGGACAGCTGGCAATGGGAGCAGGAGGCAGTTGAGAACCAATGCCTTACTTTTCTTCCATCCCCAAGTGTCAAGCTGTAGTGCTATTTGCTTGACTATATGCATTCAGAGCGCGATACCATAGTCTTTCGAGACTGAAGGTTGCCAACAATGCAGTTTGCCTAACTATGCAATTTGTGTAAGATCATGTGTTTCTGGTTGATTTGACACAATATGAATTTTCCCAGTTGCAGAAGTTCAGGACCACCACCACCCCCCCATAAACCCATTCCACCTGTAATTTCCACCTGCATGCCAGGAAGTGGGTGGGTCATCTGCACTCAGAGCATGTTCATACTGAAGATTTGCAAAGAGGAGTCGGTGGATGAAGCATCATCCAAGGCATCCCAATGAGAATAATGGAGAAGCTTCCCTAAAAGACAGTTGCCTACCATTACTTTTTCCCTGCAACAGGGGAATGTTGGATGCATAGCAGGGCACAGAATATCAGCTCACAGAGGATGTTAATTCCTAGGGAACTATTTCAGAGCATGTCTCAGAATCTCCTGTTCTGCACAGGGATTTCTGTGGCAGTGGTGCAGAGCAGGGACATAGAGCAGGACCTTCCCTGTCCTGTCAGCTCCGCCTCACCAAGTTTCTCAGTGGCTTTGCAATCACTGGGGAGGTTAAGCAGCTGGTACCAAAAGCTGTAGTCTCTCCGAGACTGAGGGCCCAACAGCGGTGTAGCTAGGTAATTTGACATCTGGGGCCCATAAATTTTTTATGACAGAATTAATTAATTCATGTTTTTATACCACCCTTCCTCTAAGGAGCTCGGGATGGTATGCATGGTTCCTACCCTTATTTCATCGTCACAACAACCCTGTGAGGTAGGTGAGAGATCATAATATGACAAGAAATTAATAATAATAATGGCCAGAAAATAAATGCAGTGAACATTTCCTCACAAGCAATAGAAGAAATTCTGCATCAAATGGTACAGCATGATGGTATTATTTCTAAAAGCTGTGATTTCCACAATTTTGGTCACTAGGGTGTCACTCCCCTCCCCCAAAGATATCTCACTGATCCCTTTTGAGTTAAGGCAGTGGATCTCAAACTTTTAGCACTGGGACCCACTTTTTAGAATGATAATATGGCTGGGACCCACCGGAAGTGATATCATGGCTGGAAGTGAAATCATCAAGCAAATTAAAAATAATAATTAAAGAAAAACAAATAAATAAGGGGAAGCCAGCCCTGTTCCACCAAGTGAATTTTCTCTATAGCCTGCCTACAAATAACACCCCCCCCTATAAAACGTCAGTGAGATTTTCAGTCCTACCCAGTGCCCAGTTCAATTTAAGTTCTTATATTTCAAGCATATCACTATGGGGACCCACCTAGCTTTACAAGTCTAAAATAGAAAAAAACTCACCAGCTGAAGCTTCTGTTTTATTCTTTTTATGGGGGAGGGCTGCCTTCTGGAGCATTTGTTGAGATCTGTGTTCATCAGATCAGGATCATTCTGATGGCCTCACATTGCCTGACCTGACCATGAGCCAAGGCAAGTTTGCTTACACATGAGTAAATGTGACAGTGTGGCTTAGTTTCGCTTTACATAGGGCTCAATATATTCATTAGCTTGGAGTGAGGGACTTCCTTCTTGGGTGTTTTTGAGGGGCTGTCTTCATCGAAATCGGGACCATTCTGGTATCATTGGATTCATCTCAGCCTGCCTTTTCTGATAGTCTAAGGCAGGGGGGTCCAAAGTTTTTGGCAGGAGGGCCACATCATCTCTCTGATACTGTGTCGGGGGCTGGGGAAAAAAAGAATTAATTTACATTTAAAATTTAAATAAATTTACATAAGTTTACATAAATAAATATATTAAAGATGAACTTATATGAATGAATGAAGGTCTTGCACAAAGCAAGGCTGGCCTTTCCTTCTGCTACTGCATCACAGACGTGAAACAGCAAGCAGTGGAGGAAGCCCTCATCCCACAGCTCACGCAAGAGGTCAAACAGTCACCCTTACGCTGAGAGCAGTTGTGTCAGGCCAGTGCAGGCTCCAAGAAATCTCCAGAGGCTCATTGGAGACTGGGGGCTCCCTGAGGGCCACATTGAGAGGCCTCGAGGGCTGGGGTTTGGGCACCCCTGGTCTAAGGCAGTGGTTCTCAAACTTTTCTGGCCAGCCACTCCCCTGATCCTTGTGGCCATTGGCCAGGACTCCCCATTACAACACCTTACCTCAGTTACCCCCAAAATGGGGATGAAGGTGTTATAATTATACACTAGAAACAAAAAACAGCTGCCAGCAATCTGAGGCTGCAATCCTAACCACAATTACCTGAGAGTAAGCACCATTGGACTTACTTCTGAGTAGACCTGGTTAGGATTGTGCCCTGAGTTTGTTAGCAGCATACCTGGAGGGTTTTGGAAAAGGAGGGGGGGAAGTGATGAATTTGCTGGGGGAGGGGAAGACTTTGTTTTGTGCGTATCTGCTAATTGCAAACTGAGATCCAGAAAGTGTTTGGCTGCAATCCTAACTTCACTTTCCTGGGAGTAAGTCCCATTGAACACAATAGGACTTACTTCTGAGTAGACCTAGCTAGGATTGTGCCTTTTGTCTTGCAATAGCAGCCAACGTGGGAAGTGCCCCCCCCCAAAAGGAGGCAGGAGGAAAAAGGGGGAAGGCTGAAAAGGAATGGGTATTTTTATTTTTTAATCAATTTTTGGAGACAAAACCATCAAGAGTGGCTTTTTTTTCTTTTTTGAAGGGGGAGGAAAAAGAGAAAGGTGAGGATCTTTGGTTAAGCTGACACAGATCCCAAGCCTATGTAGGTCTACTCAGAAGTAAGTCCCATTTGAGTCCATGGGGCTTACTCCCAGGAAAGTGTGGACAGGATTGCAGCCACACAGAGCAAGATTACAACTCACCCCAAAGTAGATGGGGCCTGCTCACACACATGCACCCCAGCAAATACAGGTGCCACTCCTATTCCCCCCCCCAGGCAAGATGGAGGAATGCAGGCTGTGGCATTCGGACACCCCCCTTCCACTAAGAGCAGGCTGGGCTCCCTATTTCCCAAGCGAAGAAAAGCACTGTGCTGCCTGTACTTACTTTTCCCTCCCAGTTTGAAGCCTGCCAGGAGCGTCCCCTGTGCCGATGAGATGCAGCACCTCAGCTGCAGCTGCCCAGCCAGCCTTCTCTCCCACCCACCCCCGCCATGTTTCACATGCCCTCCCCACCTCACACTGCCCCACCCACCTTGTTCACAGCTGCAGAAAAGCAGCAAGTCAGCAGGCAGCACGTACAGCTGAACTGAGCAGCTACAGCCACCCCAGGTACCTCACCCCTGGAGGCTAATCACACCTCCCTAGGGGGCTGGGATGCACAGATTAAATACCTCAGGTCTAAGGCAAGTCTGCCTACTCATGAGTTAATGCGCCATAGGGCTCATTTTCACTTTCCATGCATTTTTGTTTTGTTTTTTTGGCTGTAACTTTTTATAGAATTGAGATGTTTTACTCCAGTTTTCTTCATTACATTCTGCGTAAATTCCACATCCAACAGTATATACCATGATGGTATTATTCCTAACCACTGCAACTTTAGCAATTTTGGTCACCTGTGTCACCCACCCCAAAGCTGGTACCTAGGGTACCAGCTGCCCCCTCCTTGCTAGCTACACCACTGGGGCCTGATCCAGACCCTTCTTTGCATCTGGTCATTTTACAGAGACTTGAAGAAAATAGGACAAAGGCTGTAGAAAAGTTCTACCATGTTGGTGTTTATTGTGATGAGTTCTATTATGTTGTATGCTATTAAAGAAGGATTTTGATCCTATACATGACCCTGTTTCTCACTTTACAGAGATGGGTGGGAATCCCCTAGAGAATAGTGGATTTGAACCTGGTGCTTTTGACGGCCTAAAGCTGAACTACCTGAGAATCTCAGAAGCAAAACTTACTGGTGTACCAAAAGGTAATGCATTTCTTCTCTCATCATAGCAATGCCCCCACCCAGCTGCAGCCAACTGTTAACTTAAGTCTTCTTGCACTCCCCCCCAGATCTACCTGAAACTCTAAATGAGCTACATCTAGACCATAACAAGATTCAGGCAATTGAATTAGAGGATCTGATCCGCTACTCCAAGGTCTACAGGTACTGCAAGTTGGAAAATTACTCTGTGATGATGTCTATGATGTCATCAGAAACCTGTGGGTTAGGAAATTTTTTGTGGTTTGTTGCAGCTCTTTTAGGCCCACATACTGTGGTGGTGTGAATTAAAAAAATAAGTCATCTCTACCCCCCATGTCTTGCCAAAGGCTAACATCAGATGTCCAATGAAATGAGCCTGCCTAGCTTCAGAGCAAGACCACCTTTCTAGTGAGGAAGCACAGCTGCAGCCACCACCCAAAAGAGTAAAAGACCACCAGAGAAGAATATGCAGGTACAGGATCACCAGGAATGGGCAAATCAGTTGTGGCTTGACTTGAGTCAAGTCTCTGCCCCCCCCCCCAAATGACTCAACTAAAAAACAAGTCATAAGGCACTTTCCAAGTTGCCCAGAGCATTTTTGTGACTCCTAAAGGCTCAAGTCAGGAACCTTTTCCCTTTAAAAGTAAGCCACAATTCCATGGAAAAAAACAGAGCTGCTGCTGGTGTGTGTGTGTGTGTGTGTCAGATTTCTCTGTAACCACTCCCCTGCTGTTCCCATTCCATCTGTAAACAAGGTGGGAGGAGGTGGAATGGACTGCATGGGAGTGGGGACAGAAGGAGGAGGATCACATGCAGCAGCTACAAGATTTATCTGGATGACCCAATCCTTTGCAGCTCTACTCACGAGTAGTCCCATTTTTGCCAGTCATTCAGTGGGGCTACCTTCTCCCAAGTAACAAGGGAGCTCACAGCAGCCATGCTGTTGACAAACATGATTGCTACAAACCTTCCCCTCCTGCTTCCCCATCTACTTTTTCCCCTGGGCTTCTCCAGCCAATTCCAAGGCTGCAGAACCCCCCCTTGGCCTCCTGTTCCTGCCCTCCCTCAAATCAGACCACCCATCATTAGTCCAATGATCATCATTTCCTTCAGAGATGGGCAAGAGAGCCCATTCCCACCTCACCCCCTCCTGCATGAATGCAAAAACAAACATTAACCCTTCCCTGTCTCCTGGCTGGAACCTACCTGATGTTCACCCAACCTGAATGATGGCCCCACTAGGTCTTTCACAGTACAAAAAAAGTAAGCAAGCACAGTCACTCAAGGCTACATGCCTGGGGACCAAGTGCTGATTCACTGGCCTTAGATTCAAGTCAATTTCTGAATCATCACCACAACTGACTCGAGTGTACACAAATCAGTGAAAAACACTGATTTTTGCATCACAGTCACCTGACTCAAGTTACCATCCTTGAGGATCACCATCAGAAGGTCTTTTTTATACTGAAAAGGATTTGCAGGGTCCTCTGATATTGGAAGTTGAGTCTTATGAGTGATGCCTCATAAGTAATGGGAGACCTGACTGTGCATGATGCTTTAGGGTGGATGGATTCTGATGAACATGGGGATGAGCTAATGCAGCAAATGTTCTCATTTGCTCCTTGCCCAGAGCCAAGAGCCCCTGGGTACCTTGAGAAGCAAAAGGCTAATACCTTGAAACTTCAGAACAAACCCTGAAGTGTGGCAACTCTACAGATGTCTTGGAATTAGGATTGGCTCTTTCACATGTGGATCTAACTCATAGAGTCCTCCAAGACTGGTGCTCCTCACACCATGTGAGGAAGCTGCCTGACAGCTAAAAGGCTTCCCCAACTCTGTGTGTGAGTGTGAGTGTGAGAGAGAGAGAGAGAGGGAGGATTGCGGTGTATGTGTGATCATATAGCAGGTTACTCTTAGACTGCAATCCTTACATACTTAGCTGGGAGTAAGTTTCACTGAATTCAATGAAAGTTCTGACTATACATGCAAAGAATTGTGCTATAAAAAAGGAAAACCTCTCTCTCTCTCTCACACACCCCTAGTCAATAACTAAATGGTATCCAATTGTTATTATTAGTTACAATTACTATTAGTTACAGTTACAATTGCTGTTATACTAACATGTTGAATAAATGGTTTCTCTGTGCAGACCAAATATATCTAGTGCTCTACCAGGCATAGCATACCAGATGCATATTTGGCATATATACATGTAGCAACAACTTTGGGAGCAGCAGGACTCAGAAGCCCAGCTGCTAGATATAGTGCAGGCTCAAAAGCAAATGAGGGGGGTTGAGAGAAGAAACTGGAGCAGCAAGGAATCAGAGCAATGAATGAGAGGGCAGACAAGGATTCAAATGTAGATGCAGGGAGGAAGCTGGAAGATGTTTGCCCAGCCTCCAACAAGCCTTTTTATTGAGTCTCAAGCAGCACAGAACAAGCTGGGTTACTTTCGGTTACAACGATAACATTAGCTGGCTCTAGCTGACCACAACACATTCTTAGATAAGAAGCACGTCTCCAAAACACTGTCTCCCATCCTGTTTATGTAGGTACCAGGCAGTGAATCAAGGCTGCAGCTCAGAATGTGTTCTGAAAGCAAAGGCAGGTTTGCCTGCGTTATATTGCCAAGGTTCACTAAGCCTTTATGTTACTATGCATATTTCCTACATATACATACCAATATTTAATATCTCCACTGTGCCAGGTGTGTAGAGAATTATTATTTAATTCCAGAGCATAACCTGTTGCCATTTTGGTTATGGAAGAACACAATTCTCATAATTTTGCTAAAAATAGACTTAATTCAACATTTAAAATTTTTTTTACTATTTGGAAACACTGGTCATAACAAAGAAAGCACTTACATATTTATTTAAAATTGTTGATACCCTGCTTTACTAACCAGGGATAGCCAAGGCAGCTAACAATAATTTTAAAACACTGGCCTATCTATTTCTGCTCACTTTCCTACCAGCTCAGGTAAGTCATTTTGCAGAGCCTGTATCTTTGCAAGACACTTACTGTTCTCTCATAATGAATTTTGTTACAAAAGAGCTGCAACTCTACACACATTTCAGCAACTCTTACACTCTGTATAGGCACTTACGGGGAGAGCACATAAGAACATGTGTTTACATGTATATGCAAGAGAGGCAATATGTATCCCCAGAGACTTAGCTTACCCAACATTTTTCCAAAGACAACAACAGGGACAGTGTTTCAGAATATCATTCTGCAACCAGTTCCAGGATACCATTTTAAAAAAATGACCTTGGTAAACTTGGATAGTCGAATTATTTCACAAATGTACCAACTATCCAAGTTTACCAAGGTCTTTCTTTGTGGTTTATATTTGGGTTACAGTCTATAAATAGTTATAGACATGCTCTCAGAGCCATATACATCCTCATCTATTTAGCAAGTGGTTTTAACATTCAGTTCATGAATCGGCCTCTAGAGCCATGCTAGTTACTTGCAATTTAATTTTCTTCCTTCTCTGAAGCATTTTGACTTGGACAACAGCAGTGAAGGAGAATCTGCTTTTTCCCTCTTCCTTGAAGAGCCTGTTTCCAGGGCCAGCCCATTCATGAGGCCAACTGAAGCCGTCACCTAAGGCAGGGGTGCCCAAACCCCGGCCTGGGGCCACTTGTGGCCCTCAGGGGCTCTCAATCAGGCCCTCAGGGAGCCCCCAGTCTCCAATGAGTCTCTGGCCCTCCAGAGACTTTTTGGAGCCCGTGCTGGCCCAACACAACTGCTGTCAGCAAGAGGACGACTGTTCGACTTCTCACCTGAGCTGTGGGACAAGGGCTCCCTCCACTACTTGCAGTTTCAAGTGTGTGATGCAGCAGTGGCAGTGAAGGAAAGGCTGGCCTTGCTTTGTGCAAGGCCTTGAGCTACTGCAAGACCTTCATTCATTCATATAAGTTCCATCTCTAATTTATTCAAATTTGAAATGTAAATTAATTTAGCCCCCAGACACAGTGTCAGAGAGATGATGTGGCCCTCCTGCCAAAATGTTTGGACACCCCTGACCTAAGGCAACAGATTGGTTGGGAGGAGGTGCCAAGCTCTGTCCGCCTACTTGTCTTCACTACTCCTCTTTCTTCTTCCCACTCTTTGGATTGGAAAAGGAAGGTGGGACAGAAAGGAAGAGGAAATGTGGAGGGGAGGGGAGTGGTGACCTAGAGCATTGGAGAATGAGAGGGGCAGAGGCTGGCATATTGTTGAGTAAAGGGGGGAAGCATTTGGCATGCTTCCTCAGGGATCAGGAGTTTTTGGGCCAGCCCTGCTTCTTCCTGCAGTTAATCACCCACTTCTTTTGTTAAAGCAAAACAATATCTTCTCGGCTCCCTGCTCCTCAATGGGATTTCTCCAACTTTGACTCCCACTTATTGGCTCCTGTTCTGCTTCCCTGCACCAAACCAGACATGACGTGCATGCCAAAGATCTGTGAAGAGTGTCTCCCCTAATTTAAAAAGATGTTCCCAGATGCTCTGGGGTAGAGCTCAAGTTTGGATTTGGATTGGGGTTTAACTCTTTCCCCCACATTCTTTTTCCAGTTGAAAGTTCAAGTTTCAAACTTGAAACAAATTTCAAACAAGGAAATTTTGTTGAATTTTGTTGAATTTACCAAATTTCCACAAGGAAAAACACAGAAGTAGATATAGGCTTTAGAAGCCTAGACACACAGAGGCACATGTAGCTCACTCCGCTAGGTCTAATTCAACCCATGAGATTACTTCCTGGGAGTCTCTCCCGCCTCCATTGTTTTTAGTACCCTTTTTACCAACTGCATTTGCCTTCATCACTCATATTTTGAACAGGTTTTCTTTGCTCTGCCTTTGCACCACAGAGACTAGAAGTTAGCAACCTTAATTCTCTGTTTCCCTCTTACCTTCCTTTCTCTTCTCCCTACAGGCTTGGTCTGGGACACAACAACATCCGCATGATTGAAAATGGCAGCCTGGCTTTCTTGCCTATTCTACGCGAGTTGCACTTGGATAACAACAAACTATCCCGGGTTCCTCCAGGGCTGCCTGGCCTCAAGTTCCTGCAGGTACTAAGGAACCTTAGTGTGGCTTGTGAGGGATCCAAATACATGTAGGAGTGACTTTTTGCATGATCCAACCTTGAAGCCAGCAAGTTTGGACAGTTTCTTGGGCTGAAATTTTCCAGATATTAGGCAATTGACAGCAAGTGCCATTATCTTGGCGCTCTCTCTGTCCCTGACATGACTGCATCCCACACTAACAGAGTGTGCATACCGGGGTCCCTCTGTGGATTCTCTCTTTAGCTACCCTACTTCTCTCCATCCTTCTCTGGCCATGGCTTTGCTCTTTCTCCCTGCTTTTCAGAACATTTCTTGGCCCAGATTGCCTACAGGCTCATCCCCACCCTCAAAACTGCAGCTAGACTTTCACCAAAACTTATAAACAGAATATGTTGTTGTGTAGCTATATGTATTCCATAAATTCCTTGGAGACATTGCACAAATGCAGAATTGGTATTATTATTAATTATAAACTTTATATCCTGCTGCATAGCCAAAAAAGACTTTTCTACAGATTACAAATGAAAACATTCAATACAGTAAGAAAAACAACATTGAAAGTGATACATACAATTATTGGGCATAGAATTTTTAATTCTGAGACTTTCAGCTTACATGCACATGCACTCGCTCACGCACAAGCCTCTATCGCATGAAGTAATGGCAAGCACATTGGTAATGCGTAATTAACTCTAAAAGCCTTATTGAAAGCAGATCTGGTAGATAGGAGTTGGGTAAAGCACTCATTGGTTCTCTTTCCCTCTGCTTTGCAATCGGATTTCACTGATTTTTCTGGTCAATTTCATCTTCATCTTGGCTTCAGAGGAATGTTACTGAGGAATGTTACATTTTGGCTTGTTACTGGAAATCAAAGCAAACTGCTTGAAAGGGGGACTTTGGTTGCTTTAAAAAACACTTTGGTGCACAGCTCAGGTTTTTAGAAACTAATTTACAAATTGCTTTTGTTCATTAAGTGGCATAAGCAGGCAACAGATTGCACAATAAGCTCCATTTTCTTGCATTTTGACTTATCAGCTCATACATGAAAATATATAAGGTCACCTTTTCAGTCGAACAAGTGATCTGATTTAGATAGCTTACCTAGGAGGATAGGGTGTCATGCAAATATTTAGAAAAAAAGATTCTTTGCCAAGATTCCAAAAGCTGCAGTAACAACTGAATTCAGCAACCTGTGTTCATGAGCTAATTTGCATGATTTATCTTATTTTGCACAATATTTTGCAATATTTACCATTTGGCATGTAATGAGGGTTAGTAATGAGGAGACACAATGATGGCCCACATCCCCATGTTGTCTGAATCCCATAAAATGCTGCCCCTGCATGCTTGCAACCCCTGTTGATGAAGGGGGAGGGGCAAGTGAGCAGCAGGCAGGGGATGAGCAGATGAATGAGCAGGTAAGTGGGACTGAGCCATGGCAGCTTCCCCCCTTCTCCATCTAGCCCTGTAGCTTCAAATTGCTTCTCCCCTGTGATCATAAGCACTGAGTGGGCAAGGAGAGGTGATTTGGAACCTGCCCTTCCCTTCCTTTGTTTACAAAGAGTCTGCAGCGCAACTTCCCTCCTCCACACCACTTCTTTTTCAAATTGAACAGAAGTAATGCATGCTGGGAACCCAGCATGCATTGTTTTTGTTCATTGAAAACAGAAGCAGCGAGAAGCAGGAAAGCTTCTTACTGTGCTTCTGTTGAGAAAAGGAAGGGAAGGGGGATGACTACAAATTACCTCTCCCTGTCTACTTACTGCTTTGGGTGGGCAGGGAGAAGCAATTTAGAGCCATGGTGGCTTTCCTTTCCGCTGCAATCCTCTTCTAACTTTTTTCTCAGCGAGTCTGAAGATCATAGCCCCTGGTGGTCACCCCATCAGCAGGTCAGAGAGGGCAGTGGACAGGCAGGTAGCATGTTTATCCATTGGCTCCAAGGGTACTGCACCATGTGACTGTTCCAGATCACTTCATGACAAGAAGAAGTGAGGAAGAGGTGAGGACGGGACAGTGAAACCCCTCTAACATTCTAACCCCTCTAACAAGATGAATATATACATCTTGTTCAGCAGCTCCTCGGGCTTCAGAGTTGAATGACCAGATTCTATCATAAAGATAGAGCAATGGAATTCATATTCTGTTGTCATAATATGTGTGGTGCCACTGCAAATGGCATGCCACCGCTAAGCACAAGGGAGCCACCAGTGGAAAGACCAGTGGCTCGCCATGCACACTTAACAGCCCGGAGCAGGTAAGGCAGCAGAGGTGGTGGGGAGTAGACTGGAGGGGTAGGTCTCAGTTGCAAAAAGGCACAGCAGGTCCTTTCCCAGATTTTCCATTCCACTCTGCCCCCTTCCTCTCCTCAGACTTGCACCAGCAAAATAGCTGGCATGGTTCTGAGGAGAACTATAGGTGATCCAGTGGCCTACCAGGAAGTAAGAAAAAGTTTTTTACATACCTCTTGCTGCCTGTCCGTTCTCCCCTATAACATGCAGCACGTTCTGTTAGCACAGCTGGATGCTGCAGAATGGTGGGGGGAAAGGACGGGGCTATTAAACCATGAGGGCTAGAAAGTTGCTTTTTTAAAACAACATTTGAGATTCTCAGCAAACTGAATCCCGGAACCAGGGCCACAATCTACAGTTTCTGTGCACCAGTGGCATAACTAATGGTCAGAGGGTAGCAATTTCACCAGGCAACAAGCTTTATGGGGGCGAGAACCTGAGCCTGACACTGGTGGCCAAAATTGTGAAAACCTTGGCATTTTCAAATAATACCATCATGTTATATACCGTTCAATGTGGAATTTAATACAGAATGTGATTAAACATCTAAATAACCAGAAAAGAAAAACACAACTGCTTTATGTAACAAAAAGTGGATTTTCTTAACTCGGAACTGACCAATGAGACTGATTGTTCCGAGAGCCAATTAGGTGTTTTTATGATACAGCAGGGAACCAATAAGGTGTTAATGTGGGTCAGCTTGCATTTCCATGTATCATAATATTGTTATGCCTGCGAACTTGGTAAGGTACTTTTTCAAATTTAGCAGGGGGAGAATAACTGTGCTTCTTCACCCCAGCAGTATCTCTTACCTATACGGGGTACACTTTTTATTTATTTAAATTTAACTTTGTCGTGGAGGGGGACTACAAAATTTGATCCCTGGAAGCAGATGCCTTAGCTATGCCACTGGCTGAGAGGAGGCAGCAGAGCAAGTAGGCAGCAAACTGCTGGGGGGAGAAGGCAGATTTTCCCCCACTTTCACTTTTTTAAAAGCCTGGGTGAGACATCATTTCTGGTCATCATTTTTAGTTTGGCACAGGGCTACACGAACATTAGCTACGCCACTGCTCTGCACTCCAACAGAACCTCAGCACATATGACAACCGGAATTTACGGTGCAGGGCCTGAACAAATTACACTTCTTCAAGGCTTCAGGTGCTTTGTGAGTTGATGAAAGCAGGCACAGTTGGCATCACACCTTTAATCAAGTCTTGCTTCTCCCGTAGGTTGTGTACCTTCATTCCAACAACATTACTCATGTCGGGGTGAATGATTTCTGCCCTGTAGGCTTTGGGGTGAAGCGTGCCTCGTACCATGGCATCAGTCTCTTCGCTAATCCTGTCCCCTATTGGGAGGTCCAACCAGCTACATTCCGTTGTGCCACTGACCGCCTGGCTATCCAGTTTGGCAACTACAAGAAATAAAGAAATTAGAGGAGGGTGATGGGGAGGGGGGGAGGGGTAGTAAAGAGACAAAAAGGACAACAATGGGAATACTGGAGGGGGAGGGCAGGAGTATGGTGATGTGGAAGCAGGGGTGCCACTTGGGGCAGGGAGGGAGGAGCCACAGGCAGAGGGGAGGAGCCACAACAGAAGAACAATGGGATTGGTGGCACAATGCTAGTCAATACCCAGGGAAGAGAATGGAATGAGAAGTCAAATACATAGATAAAAGCATGGAGGGAACTAGACACAGATTTTATAATTTGACTGGCGTTTCACAGTCTAAATCAAGGATGGCCAAGCCACAGAGCTGGCAGTGTGGGCAAGACGTCTTTGGTTCTCCGTCATCAGAAGCTGTCATCATGGGACATCCAGTGTTCTCAAGGCATTCCCAAACAACCCCCCTGTAATACAAGTTCACTTGTGTCTGGGGCCACAAGTATTTTGAAATGCAGGCATTCTGGTACATTTTTTCCTTCTGATGACCAAAATTTTATCAGCCCTCCCAATGATAATGCAATGCTCTGGACATTGCTACACTACAAAATACACTTGTACACAAAATACACAAGTGTAGTCCTATGTGTAGTCCTATAAAGGGTAGTCCTATAAAAGCATAACATAGGAATTGGCCTTGAAATTCATGCACAGATTAAGCTCCTGGTTAAGTACCCTAATGGTTGTAGACATTCAAAGCAGACAGTCCTGGGGATATCTCATAGCTCCTGTTTCTGTTTCAGCAGTGCTGGTTTAACCATGAAATGAAATTGTTGCCCATGCAGCAAATGCATCACACTCAGTGTTAGTGCCAGGTTATGCTCAGCTCCTGGGTTTGCTCCAGGAACAATCCTGGTCCCACTCACTCCCATGGCTGCCACTAGGTACTAGGGCTTTATCAGTGTGCCACCTGGCCAGCCCACATGACACTCTGATCCTTGCCCATATGCCTCCTAGCCCTAGGCACCATCGCACATTACAGCAGGAGGTGCTGTAAAAGGGATGGGTAAGCATTCTGCAGTCTGTTGGTTTGCATTTCTTCTAACATGCCAAAAAAAAAAAAAAAAGTTTCCAAGCATCATTTTTAAGAAACTATCTTGAGAAAGTTGTCCTTTGGAGCATCACTACAAACTCTATACTTATGCTATAATTTGTTTTAGACTTGGTTAGCTGTCACTCCCCCCCCCCCCCCCAAAAAAAATTGTGGGTATTAAAGTGGTGAGAATACTGCCAATTTGCTGAGCTTCTCTACCCCCCACCTCCCCTTGCTATAATTAAGCACATAACAGTACAATTCTAACAGTACAATTTTATGCTTCTCCACTCAGAAGCAAGCCTCATTGTATAGAATGGGACTTACTCCCAGTTAAGGTGTATAACCTAAGAAAAAGCCCAAATGGATTATGCTCCATGGACCATCTAGTCTAGCATCCTGTTTCCCACAGAGGCTGACCTTTGGAAGTCTACAAGCAGGAAATAAATTGCTCTCCTAGAACAGTGACATTTTAAGCCTATAATGTAGACATATTATTTTTTAGTGACTGCCCTTGACAATATGGGTTCCAAATCTGCTTTATCTGAAATGCCCATGATTCTTGCCCTTCTTACTATCTTTTTAGTAAATACAGCATTTGGGCTCTTCTTCTAGGGTGGGTGCGGACCCACTTCACACTTAATATGGCGGTTGTCCAAAACATTACAATTTGAGCAATTGAGGTTCTTGGCATTTTGTGGAAATTCAGAATGCGACATACTGTGAAAAGAGGCCTCCGAACTTATGCCACCATAGCACCTGACTTCAGCTCAAATCTATGAATAGTTTCCCTCCTCCAAACCAGATCTTAACTGCCATGGCAGGTGCAACTTTTTGGCAAGGTTGGGAAGGTACAGGAGCCCATCAACCAAGATTTTGGCTCTTTCTTGGTGAGAGCACAGTCTAGACAGATTGATGCCAATACAGTATGCACTGCCTCCACTCTGCAAGGACTTGCTTCCAAACAGAGTGTGCTAGTGTAGCAAATTCTAAGGAATTATCTCAGTTCATAATCTCCATTCCCCAAGCGGTGCCTTCACATACCTTGACAGTTGGAGCCTTTCAAGGCTCCTTCACATAATTATATCCATGACCCCAAATAATGTTGCCAGGTCTCCTGAGGTGAGAGTGCCACCTCAACCATTGGCTAAGCCTTACCAGCTAAAGCAGTGGTTGCCAACTCTGGCATTCCTGGGGGGGAGGGGAACACTAAAGTTCTTTAGGTGGCTGCAGATGCAAAGCAGCCCTGCCTCCACTCCTTCAGAGCCAGTCACAACTGCAAAAGCTTTGGAAGAAACTTAGTGTTATGCTCCCCCCTCCAAAAAGAGTAGTGGTTTCTGACCTTTAAAGAGCCTGTGGACCACTGAGGCAGAAATTGAAATCTTCATGACCTACGATCAACTCGCCTACCCTTTGCGCAAACAAACAAATTTAAACTTAAATTTGTAATAATTAGAGAAGATTTATTAAAGATGTATTCCACTTATTATTTTTAGGGAAGATTTGTGAGTTATGGCTTTTGTTGCTGGCTGCAGCTGAAGGCAGTCTATTCTCCATCTCTTCTGGTGGTCCACAGGGAAGCATCTCCTGAGTAAGCACTCCCCCACAAACTACCAGAGAGAGCAGAGAAAGGAGAACCCATAGCCGTGCTTGAATGGCACTGGAAGTGATTGAAGGCAAATTTTTTTTCTCCTGAGTCCTTTGCAGACCTGTGACCTGCAGACTAGTGTATTAAAGTGTTTTATACAAAACAGTTTATTATAGTGAATAAGTGAGGAAATTAGAAAAGGCAAGATCCAGCAACCTTCAGAGGGGAAGGGAATATACACTGTAAGAGAAGGTCCCACCATGTCACTTTTTATATGACTTCTTAGTCTAGTTCTTACTCCACATACAACTTGATTGAGACTCCTCTGAGATAGGGAATGTTTCTGAGTTTCTGTTGACACCGTTCACCACATCCTGCATATTTTAGTCCACAAATACATAGTGGAATCCAATTAAATGAATCTTGTTTTGGTTCTACTTACTTCCCCTGTGTACTACAGTGCCTATATTATATTCAGCCAGCCACTTAGTAACCATTTACACAGCTCCTAGCAATATCTGTGACTTCAGCCCCAGTGCAATCATGTTAATTAAGCAGAACTGCAATGCCTTGAAATGAATTGTGTTGTTATTTCCTTAAATGTCAGCAGTTAGAAGTATGGAGTCACTATACTTAACTCAGTGGTTAACTTAACTTTCTGGTTGAAAAGGAGGACACAAACATGGGGGAAAGGAGTTGTCCTAATAGGGATTACTTGTGAATTCAGCCCCTTTGTTCATGTATCTTCCTATGTATCTTATGTAGGAAATCAAAGTAATTTTAAATTTTTGATGGATAATGGTACCCATTTTTCTACAAAATCTTTTTGGTGGAAACTTTGTGTAGTTGTGAATCTGACTTTGAAATTTATGACTCTCTATGCCATAAATTTGCTTTTGATCTCTTTTTTTTAAAAAAAAAAAGATATCTCATTGTATTCCCCCCCCCAATGTTCTCTTAAACCATGTGCAACATAATTTCTGTAAAGGTGTTCAATAAAGTTAGTTATAATTTCCAATGCATGTTACTGTGGACTATTTTGCATAATTGATTAGAGGAGATTTTCCTCCTTGGAAATGCCAGTTAAGACAAAGGTCTGCTTCCAACATGACATTATTTTGGTGTACATCTGACACCTTCAATCTTTTTCAAGCTACAACCCCAATAAATAGATTAAAAAATAAAGTATGAGGCTGGGAATCTGGCCACTCCCCATGCAAATCATCGCCCATTCCCTGCCCTTCTAGCACTCTATCTCTTACTCAATGACTCCCCCTTGATTGAGGGGGCACATCCTCTTGGGGCACATCCATATCTGATTGAGAAGAACATTGTGTGTCTATCTTTACAAGGACATGGTGGGAGTGCAGTTGTCACCCTTAAGTAACTACCAGCTGATCAAAAGTAACTATCAGATCAAAAATACTTGGAAAAATTGAGAGGGACAGAAGTTAGTATGGTTGGTTCTCCTTATACACAAATTTGCTTAACTGCAAGGGGCAGAATTGCCATCTAATCCTCATCATGCATGACTGTTCTATGCAAATTCTGTACCAGTTTCAAAAGTTGAAATGGAATGGCGAATACATCCCAATAATAAAGGAAGTCCGGTTCTTCCTCAAAGTAAACAGCAAGTGGCTACAAAATGTTAATGATAGCATACATATAGGAGTTAATAAAATGGCTGAACTTGTGCATAGGTAATTTCTATCTTTAGGAATTAATGAAACTGCTAGGAGGATAGTAGAAGGTTGTTATTATTGTCAGTAATACAATCCAGTGGGAAGAACACAAGCATTCAGGTGGTTGACCAGCTGCCCAGACGTACACTTATCAATTTTACTGAACTGCTGCCTTCAGAAGAAGTATTTACTTGTCATAGTAGATTGGCTGATGGAATGGGTGGAAAACTTTCCTGTGAATCAAGCTATTGCAGCAACTGTGTGTAAACTTCTTCTTAATGACAGTCTTCCTAAATTTGCCACCCACAAGTCATTGGCCTCAGACCAGGATCCTCATTTCACAGCAAAGGTATGCAAACATACCTTTTTTGCAATACCTTTTTTGCAATGCATACCTTTGTATGAGGCAATAGGTCCATCACACACTTTGACATCTGCAGAGTTCTGCACAGGTTGAGCATAAGAATGGAACTTTGAAATAACTTTTAAATGTTTTTAAAACTTAAGAACAAATGGACAATAGTTTTTTCCTTTCGCTTTGTATATTATTTAAACTGTACCTAATAGCCAAAGCACCAAATGAACTTCAGTTTGGACATGTTCCTCCTACTTTGGTTCCATGAACCTCTCTTCCAAAGTCCAAATTTGGTAGAAGGATGACATCTAAGATAGTTACATCTGAGGTTGTTTACACCACATTTAAGGAGGCACACAAGGGAAAATTTTGTATCTTTGTGTCCCTTTTAATATCTGTATGCCTTATATATTTTATATCCCTTTTAATAAAGTGTAATATTTACTGGAACATTTGTTTCAATCTCATCTCTAAGTCTCAGTCTTGTTTTTAAGGAAAATGAATTTCTACAGAACACTGGTTTGGCATTCATGACAAGATGGTGACGTCATCACATCACAGCAATAACATAGAATCTTGTTGGGAGTTCATGCCTCTCTTGGTGCAATTCTGCGCAACTCTGGGGTATGCCTCTCATGTCCTGAAAAGATCAAACACGTGGCCAGTGCCCCAGAGTGGCATAGATTCACACCCAGAGTGGCTGCCACTTCAGGCTTGATTGCTGGTCTTGGTGGTGGTTTCCATCGCCTCTGAGGAGACAGAACACACAGAGACAGAATCACACACAGAGACAGAGTGGCTATGAGGTGGCCCAAGGAGAGGGTAGCTGAATGCTGTGCTGTATTACTTTCCAACAACATCAAATCAAAGAACAATGTAATTGTGTGAGGCTTGTCTGCTTTTGTATGAAACCTTGCCTTGTATGAAACCTGCTTGACTAGGGTTTTGAATTCTCACGAAAATGTTGGCTAAACAAATGCGTGCACATTCATTCAGGAAATATCTCTATACTTTGCACATTTAGAGTGGTCCTTGTTGTTGGGTTATTAGTGTTTACTGTTTGAGTATATAGAAGTTGCTCTTGAGTCAAGATAACTATTTAAAGGAAGAAAGTTAATGACAATTTTTTTAAGGTGTTAATGGCAGAATGGTCTCCTATTACTTTACTGTTTTCAACTGACTCTTAATTAGAAAGACTAAGAAGACTCAGTTTTAATAATAATAATAATAACTCAGATTGGTAGTGAATAAATGGACTGACAGTGACATCTGCTGGCTGGTGTAAACTGATTTAATTTTTTTCCTTTGAAAAATATAGGGAAATACACTGACTTTTTAATTTAAAATTAAATTAAGTATAAGAACAGCAATATAATAATGTGGAAAAAAGCTAATACCATGGAGTAAGCAAAAGACAAGTACTAGCACAGAGATTGCCAACATGGCAATTGCCAACATGCAGAATTTAGTTCAGGTTAAAATAGAATCAAAATTAGACGCCGTTCAAAGAGCTTAAAAATCTGAAACTAGAATTGGGAAAAGATTTTGCTCAGATGGAAAAAAAACTATTAAAGAAAAAAATGGGAGACACATGAGATGAAGAATAAAGATAATGTAGATTGTACTATCGGATGGTACTGAAAGCACTGGATACAGGTTCAGATACAGTTGATTTAAGAACAAATGACACCTGAAATCTTTTTGTTGGTTATGATTCATGAATATATGGGAAAAAAGATTTGAAACTTAATTTTTTTATATGAAGTGTGGCTAGAATGATTTATGCACAATGTTGGAAGATTACAGACACTCCATCGATAGAAAATGGTGGACGAAAGATGTGCACTTTGCAGAAATGTACGAACTGACAATGTTACTTAAAAGAAATCAACAGGAAACTTTATGAAGTACTGGAAACCAATTATTGACTTTCTGCATGAGAGAGAATAATGGGTTGTGGATTTTTGAAGACTATATAAGATTATTCTGAAATAACAATTTGAAGTGGGCCGTTGAAGATATAATGTCTGTATGTGTAGATTACTTATAAAGCTACAAGTAATTAAACTATTTACTCAGCTAAATTTTTACAGGTTTTCATACCTGCACTTTTTATGTATTTTTAATGTTGGTTTTTTTTCTTGTGTGCTTTCTCTTCTCTTTTTTCTTTTATTATAATAAATAAATTTGACTTTATTTTATAAAGTTCAATTTAACACACAATAAAAAAACAACACACACACACATATGTATAAACATGCCAGTGGGCCATTACCACTGACACTACCCACCCTTTGCCTACGCACACACAAACATCTTGTTTTCTTCCCTTCTGTTGGTTGCTCCTGGCCCGCTGGAAAAGTCTGCTATCTGGGAACACTGAACAATGGAGATATGGGGACATCTATAATTCATGGTGTGAGTGACTGATGACTGTAGCCTCTTACAGGGGGGAATCGTTCTTGCCCTGCCAGCTGGCCAGCAGTGCCCATTAGCTGATAGCTTTGCTCAGAAGAACCTGTATGGCAAGTCCAAAAAAATTAATAAATCATTATGCTTTGGGAACTTGGGGAATCACTCTTGCTTGAGCTCCATCATCCTGCTAAGAAAGAGAGTGTGCAGAGCTGCCCAACTGTTTGTAGTGCTTTTTTTCTGCTAAGGTAGCTGTCTTGTCTGCTAAGGCAACAGAGCGTTGTCTTCTTTATGAAGAAGAAAAGCCCCAACTCACAACATCTTGCACTTCTGGGCCATTATCACAGTACTTAACATCTATGGAAAGCAGAGTAAGAACTTTTTATTCCACCAGGCATCTGGAGACAGAGACTGGAGATTTTGAGAAAGTGGTGCCTGGCTCCTCTCCCTGCAATTTGCTGAGTTGTATTGGAGTTTTTAGAATGTTTACTGTATAGTTTTGAGCACTGCTTTTTTTGTTTTAAAAAAAAAAAAAGTGCAGGAACTCACAACTTGTTAATCATTTATTTATTTATTTATTTATTTTTAAACCATTTTTTATTGGAGAAATAAAATATTTTTTATGTGCTTCCCCCTAAAGATGAACTTACTTCTGAGTAGACATGCATAGGATTGGGCTGTCAATCTCCACATCCCCTTCCCCCTAGCTACTTTTTCTACACATGAAGAAAAATACTGTACAGGTGCACTTGTAGCATGTAGTATGTAGTGTGGCACTACTTCGAGGAGAGGAAGCAGTGAATGGATTCCGAAAAATGGCTTACATGAGTTCCGTGTAGTAAAATTACTCTAAGCAACTGTGGGAGTAAGAACAAAAAAGGAATTCTTACACGAGAGGGGTCCTTAGGTGCACATAGAAACAGCTACATTTGCAAACAAACCATTAAATATGGTTTAATTCAGGTATCAGAATACTCTGTGTCTTTGGGAAGTCGCTTGGCATGCAATTGTATGTTCTCTGCTGCCCTGAGCAGCTGCTGTGCATTGCTGGCTGGCAGAGGGCATGCTTGTGGGGGAAGGATGAGGAGGATCTCTGGCAAGGCTGGGCAGCACGTTGTACACACGTAGAATCCCTTTTCACCTGCCCTTAGCATGTGAAAACAGGTGCAGATATATATCTCTGCCAGGATTAAGAGCCCAACCCTAGGTATGTCTACTCTGAAGTAAGTCTCGTTCTAGTCAATGGAGCTTACTCCCAGGAAAGTGCCTAGGATTGCAGCTTAAGAGCCCAATCCTATGCATGTCTACTCAGAAGTCCACTTTAGTGAATGGGGCTTACTGTGGATAGGATGGCAGCCTCAGGGCCCAATCCTGTGCCTGTCTACTCAGAAGTCAGTCCCATTAGAGTCAATGGGGCTTCCTCTCAGGAAAGTGTGGAGAGGACTGCAGTCTCAGAGCCAAAGCCTATGGATGTCTCCTCAGAAGTCAGTCCCATTAGAGGCAGTGGGGCTTCCTCCCAGGAAAGTGTGGAGAGGACTGTAGCCTCAGAGCCCTTCCTCTGCCTGTCTACTCAGGCTGCAAGGCTATGACACTTTCCCGGGAGTAAGCCCCATTTAATACAATGGAACTTACTTCTGAGTAGACACGCCTAGGCTCCTGCTGCAGATTGGCACGGGGGCTGCACAAGCCAGCTTCCTTCCCCTCCTCCTCAGCCAAGCCAGTACCTGGGTGTTCCGTGGGTGCTGCAGCCTGTCTCCCTGGCTGGCTGGCTGTCCGCCCTCCTCCTCCTCGGCATAGGCACGTGTCCCCCGCGCCCTCCACTGGCTTGGAAGCTGCGCGGGGAAGCAGAGCGCGGGGGGAGGGGAGGCGGGCTGGGCTCAGGTGAGAGCTTGGAGATGGGGGCAGGAGGGGGTCATTGTGTGGTCAGGCAGGGCCAGACGCCCACCCACCCTGCACCCCCAGCACCCACCCAGCGAATGCCTCTGTTTTGCTCCCCCCCTCCTGGAATGCCTCCAAAGGGGAGGGGCCCCTGCAAAAAGGTGCCGGAACTCCGTCCCCCCCCGTGTTCCATTAGAAAAAAAAAGCCCTGGTTTTGAGTATGATTTTATATTGTTACATCTTGAGGACTGACAGCCCAATCCTGAGCTGTACAGAGCTGCAGCGGCACAAAATATAGCTGCTGCCACATCCTATACACTTTTGTCCCCTAGCCCTGGGTAAAAAAGTTGGCAAGTGAATCAAGAGCCTCTGTGTCAGGCAAGTGAGACTCCCGCCTTCCTCCCTTCCCCCAGAATGCCTCCTCCCCACTGCCCCAAAACACCTCCTCTCTCTGCCTGCATCCCCTCTCCCTGGGAATGGCGCCTCCCTGCCTCCCCCCACACCTCACCTCCATGCAACCGCCAAGCGGCAGAGCTTTGGTGGTTGCCTAGCACTTGCCCAGTGCTCATCCAATGCTAGGACAGTTCGGGATTGTGCCCTCATTGAGCTGAAACACCGCTTAATAAATTAATGTGATAGCACTGAGGGTGTCAATCACCACTGGCATAACTTTGGGATTGTTGTATATGCTCATAGTTGTTTTGCTCATTGTTGCGATATGCTCATAGTATCCTAGTCTTATTACCTCCACAAAAACTCTCATTTGCCCACAGGACACTTGTAAAGAGGCCTCTCATTTAATGAACCACAGTGGAATACATAAAAACAAGTGTTATTTTATCTATGGATGCTATGGCTTCAGGCCCAACATTGTGCATTCTTTGCAAGTTGAAAACAAAGTGGCAGTACTGCAGAGATGTTGCTGGGCTATTTCTGAGATGTGATCCTGGTAACCCATCTTTGTCAGAACAGGCAAACCAATGTTATCAGTATCATCTGCAACTTTTCCAGATCAGTACCCACAGCAATCACAGGTTGCAATATATAGCACAGCTTTTCCCATACTGTGCGTCAGAACTCACCACTGGGTTACAACCCAATTTTTCGTGCCTGAAAGATCTACTTAAAGTAGATTTTTTTAGACAAAAAAGTGTGCTCCCTACAGACCACCTACACCTACAGTGTGCTCCCTCACAGACCACCAGAGAGAATGGTGAATGAATTGCCCACAATCAGCAACAAAAGCAGCAAGTCCCAAATCTTCACTATAAGTAATAAATCTCTCATCATTGCAATTGTATTTTTTGTGTGAAGTGATGGGGTTGTATGCAGGGCCCACGAGAAGGGGCAATTTGTACCTGGGCCCAGGGTCAAAAAGGGGGCCCAAGAGCCCAGAAATTCCCTGGGAGTTTATATTTCCAGTCTTACCAGGACTTGCTGCCAGGCTGTGTGTGTGGCAGTGGTGGTTGCCTGCAAGCCATATATGCTGGATCAAAGAGTGCATGAGTCGTGAACACTGTCAAATATAAGAGCAAACTGGCCTGCCACAGTAGCTCTTTAGCTTGTGGATCTGTTTACCTTGAAGGAATAAACCTTCCTCGCCCACCCCCCCCCCCCCACACCTGCCTGCTGCACCTATCCAGGGGCCTGAGGAGAGTCAGACACATGTCTGTGATGGACAAGTCCTGCAATGAATCTCCCGTTGCATCCCCACCTGCCCTGATGTTGCATTGGAACTACTGCTGCCCTGAGTACCGAGAGTTCAGGGGTAGGCCATCTGATGGGTCAGTGTCCAAACTGGCTCATTTCAGACACCACCCATGATACTTGGCCAGAAGAAGGGAAAGTTAGTGATTAAAAGCCCAAAGATGATGATTGAATTCCCATTCCCAAACAAAAGACGATAAAGAAGGTAAAAAGGGCATGTGAGAAATATGCAGAAGTGTGTAGAGCCCTACCTAAAAGATCTACTATGACCAGATGCAAAAACATCTCTTTTATAGTAATGTAAAGGTGAATCATTATTCACTTCCACAGCACCACTGTATGCTTCCATACAACTATGGAAGCCCTTTGTTCTGTTGAATCAAAATACTCTGATCAGCATTTGTAACTGGAATTCAGGCGAAAAGAAATATTTTTTGAGCAAGTCATTTTTCAGTCCATCCTATGTCACAGACCATTGTGGGGCTAAAATGAGACAACAGTTATGTCAGGACCTTGTTTAAAATGCCACAGGCAGTCCTAAAGCCTGACTATATTCAGAATTTCTCAGCATGTTGAGTTTGTTTTTGATTTCACCACCAAAGAACTACATAGCTGGACCTGCTGGCAGAACATTCCATTTAGTAAATAAGGACTTACAGTCCTTATTTCTGGTTTAGATTTCACTGCCACCATTAATTCATTAGGTAGCGTTATGCAATTCTCTCATTCTCAGCTCCCATCTGTTGCTTGATGATAAGTCTGACCTACCATTTAGGGCTGTTGTGAGGATTATTGAGACACTGTATAAAATTCATAACATTATAAGCATGCTCAGAGAGCATGGGGAAGGTGTAAAATGTGCACATGGTCTTTTCCTCCTAACCTTTCCCTGGACCCATGAGAACTGATAATAACATTTCAGGCATTTAACAAAGTGGATTCTAATATACAAAAGCTTTTAAGTCTCTGCAAAAGACTTTACAAGACTGTCATTTTCGCTGCAAGAGAAAACCTGCTTGGGAAAAATGAAACTGGCAGTTGTGGTGTCCCTACACATGTATCCCATATATACAATAGCACTGATTAATAATAATAATAATAAATTAACAATAATTAATAATAATATTGCATCTGTTTAATCCTTTGTCCTAATTCGAATTCCTAGCCCCGTTTTGGAAAGGAGGAGCTCACACACACCCAGGATGTATCTGAAACTGCTGGCAGAGCAATGACTGCATGCCTATGCCGAGGTTACTTCATAAGGAGGTACCATTCGTGTGGAACTCCGGCAGTCCTGCATCCCTGCATCCTTTCCATCGAGGATGGAGAGGCCGCTTAGAACGTACCATCTCCGGAACCGACGGAGGGGGAGGGAGCGCCCACCAGCGAGTTCCATCCCGGCATCCATTGGTTTCTCTTCATTTAGGGATGTGGTAGGGGCAATGAGGAGGCTGGGGGATGGACCTAGATGACTGAGTGGGGGGCAGTAAGCCGAGATCTGCGATTGGCTCTTGCCCTGCTTTCACATCCCTCCCCCCTCCGCAGTGGTTTCCCTCCTCCTTCCCCCGCCTCCCCTCTCCCTATGCTGAGATTTGCAGCTGGACCAGCGCTCGGCAAGCCCTCTCCATCCTTGCAGGATGTAGCCGCTGCGATGTCAGCCGCAGCATCCCCAGGTCTGTAGCGAACTGGCTCCCCCCCCAGCCCCCCCTTCTCTCATTTCCCTCCTGGGGGGCAAATTAGGCAGACGGCGCTCCCCTTTCCCTTCCTCTCGGTTGGATTCGGGCCAAGGCAGAGAGAAAGAGACGGAGCAGCACAATTTCCACCCCACGTTTCATTCCTCTTCTCGCAGCGGATTCCCTGCCCCCTTTTTCCATCTCATCTTCTCGCTTCTAGCATGCCCTGGTGAGTACCTCCTCACGGGAAGCCTTTATTTCGACGGGAAGGATATGACTGCCCTCCCCAGTCATACAGCCTGAGGTGGATGAATGAAAGACCCCCGCCCGTCCTCAGGAAAAGGGGAAAAAGGAAAAAAAAAAAAAAAGGGCCAGGCGTAGCTCCATCGTATGTCATGCAAAAATGTGGGTGGGATGGCGGCTGGACAAGTCGCTGCAGCAAGGAAGGTTTGGTGATCAAATCGCTTCTTAGTGTAAGATGCTCTCCCTTTCTGCCTGCATCCTGTATTATTGGGGGCAGGGTCTACTGGAAGCCTTGAAGGATGCAGAGGCGGTTCTAGTATAGGTCCATCATTGGTTGGTATGCTGGAAGGGAGAAGGAATGAGCCAAATGTGGAGGGGGATTAGTCCGGTTCCTGGTCCTCCTCGCATCCATTTCCCCTCCCCGTATTTCTCTCCACATGCACCTTGCAAAGCCTAGCCTGCCGGCATCTCAAGGTGACAGCAACGTATTCCTCCTATGTGTGTGCGTCTCTTTCTCTCTCCGTCCATGTGTGTGTGGGGGGGGGGGGGGTGAGGGAACGCTGGTGACGTACCTGAACAGCTCTGTAAAGGGGGTGGGGGGGTATCTTTCAAAACCAATAGGGTTCTCCCGCCCACCCACACCCACTGCAGAGCTGTACCTGCATTAAACTGGGGGCAGGACTGGGCTAGGAGTTGGGAGCTAGCTGGCTTCTGGCAGTTGCAAGCCTCTCCCATTCCTGCTGCTTTACCGTGTTGCTCCTATTATCCCTCCCCCAATGCCTCACTTAATGGAAGAAGGGGTGGAAAATAAGAACGTGTGAATGCGATGTGCGCAGTAATCGCTCAGTATCTGTTCTCGTCGCTGCCCCTTCTTCCAGTAGATTGGACCATGATTTGAACTGTGAACCCCCAATACAGACTAATAGGGGAAGGGATGCCTGAATGCATTTAAGTCAATGGAGACAGGCATGCACAAGGCAAATAGGGTTAGTTTTGAATGAAGACGTCTCTTGTTCCCGGAGTCTGTTAAACCAAGCCCGTTAAATCTGGGGTTACAGACAGATTTTAAAAGTGTCCGAGGAAGAGACAAGTTGAGAAAGGCTGTCGAACTGAAAAGGGAGGAATGGATGGATGGACAGATGGAGACAGAATTAATGAAAACAGTGATGGCAGTAGGAGAACTGCATGAGTAGATGGCTGGTTGAAACACACGAGGAGGAACGTGGGAAAGTGGTAGCAGTGAGAGGGCAAGTATATAAGAACGCCGTGGTCTGGAGCAAGCCCTGTATTGCATCTGCGGTTAGTCAAACGCCTGAAAGGTCCAAAAGCAGGTGGAGAAAGGCGGTGAACGGCCACCCTCCATACTACCCGCTGCAAGACGAGGCTGTCTCTGCACCTCGAGGGTCCACTGGCCGAGAGCCATTTCCCCAGGCCGGTCCGAGGATAGGTCTCGTCCATTTTGCCCCGCAAGCCATTGAAGTGCTCCTGGGCGGCCATTCTCATGAGATCGCGTTACGGGGTGGGCGACTCCGGCAAGGAATGTGGTGCTCTCCTGGGAGTCCGAAGGAATGTGCTCCGGCTCTCCAGGCAGCCATCGAAGAGACCAGCGATGTGGGGGGAGAAGGGGCGCGACGCTGCCGCCAGAGTTGGCCACGGAGCCTGCCAAGGGCACCGGCAAGCGCCCACTCCGCGCCCGGCTTTGGCGCATTGCTCGGGATGGAGAAGCGAGCGCGTCGGGGCTTTTGTTTTTTTCATGGCACCTGCAGGGGAGCGGGCGGGATCCACAGGCTGCTGGGGTTGCCCTTCGCCGTCCCTGATTTGCTGAGTGGCTCTGAGTGGCAGCGCGCAGAGGCGGCGAGAGGTGGGGGAGGAGGAGAGGAAAGTTCGGTGGGGAGGGATCTGGGAGCCCAAGTGGCCATGAGGAACTGGCCGCTGCCTTCTCAGCAGCTGTGAGGTCGGAGGATGCCAGGAAGGGAAAGGGAGGGGAGGTGTGCCCTTCTGGAGCCTTATTCTGGGGCCCTTCCTTCTCTGGGGAAATCCATCTCAGTGCTTAAGATGTGGGTGCAACAGCGACACTTCCCTATTATGACTGATCGTGAATTCTGCTGCCTGATCTAAGATGGGCGAATAACCCACTAGGCAGTTTAGGTACAGACTTTGAGCACCAGCAGGCCTCCCCCTTCCAAGAAATATTTTTCTTTTGAAGGAATCTATTATTTCAAAAAAAGCATGAGGATGGTCAACATGGGAAAAATCAGAACCTTTCTAGACTTCCTTAGACCCACTACGTACATGATGTTATTTTTCTTACTACTCAAAAAGGGGGCATCCTACTAATGCAGATCAAAATAATGCAAAGAAAGCTGATCCTGTCATGTATGTGATTCTTTTTCTTTCTTATAATCACACACAAATAGTGTAATTTGTTTCATTCTACGGTATAGTGCTGCTTTTTATTTTAAATTACATATGGGGGACTTTGTATTTACCTCTGTTACCCTGCACATGCCTGATCTTGTTTGATCTTGGAAGCTAAGCAGGGCCAGGCCTGGTTAGTACTTGGATGGGAGACCGCCTGGGAATACCAGGTGCTGTAGGCTTATACCATAGTCTTTCGAGACTGAAGGTTGCCAACCATGGGGGACCAAAATCTTTTCAGTACTTAGGACTTCTAAAGGTGTTAGGGCCCAATCCTATGGGGCCCAGTGCTTGGTGGTACACTTGCAGTGCTGGTACAGAGTGTTGCAAAACTTCCATAAGGCAGTTTAGCGCTGGCACTCGACACTCAAGCACTGGCTCAGAGGCCAGCCCTACTTGGTGATGGGCCTCCATGCCATGAAGACACATCGGGTGAGCACGGTGTCTGTGAGGTCTCCCATCGACCAGGGAAGAGGCTTTTCGGGACAGGCTGGACAGAGGATCATACCTGGGAGGGGTCTGGGGTGGCAGCAGACGCTGCTGCCAAATCTTGTGCTTCCTCACAAGCCAGAAAGTCTGAAATGGGCCTTCTTGGTCCTGCGCCTGGTAATTACTGAGCACAGATCCAAGGAAATCCAAGGCTGTGGAGTAAGGGAACATTTGTCAAGCTCCACAGCCAGCAATTCTATGCCTTGGGGCTGCCACGAGGAATAGCAGTGCTGCAATGGCTGCCACTGTATCCTGGCATAGAACTGAGCTGCCCGTTTGGCCCTGGTCCTGACAGTTTGGGGCTTTTTCATTTAGAGGAGAAAAACAAAAATCATGAATATTTTAATCCCTCTTACATTAGACTAGATTTCATGTTCATGCCTTGAAACTCATTTGCCAAAGAGAATTTGGCAAAACAGGTGGTTTCTTTCTTTTTTTCCTTTCTCTCTGATTGTGGGTGGGGCTAACACACAGCCTCTCTCTACCAGCTGACAAGCTTTCTCTTTCTGGAGAGCAGCTTCAGAAGAGAAACCAAATGTGGGTGGCAGAACACTGATAAGCACTAATTACATTAAAAGTAACTACAATTACTTTCTAGAAAGGGGTTTTAATCCACTATATACTACTATATTGTGTTTTACTGACAATCATTACAACGTCCATCAGTCAGTTAGCCAGTGCGTCCACCTTTCCTCTAAGACCTTCCTTTTGCCTCTCCAACTTTCTCCAACCTTCTATTTACACCCACAAAACTCTCCCTCTTTCAGTTGCTGCTTTTTATCCCTGAGGGCCTTGTTCTCTCCCCCCCAATTTTTTATTGTAATGTTTGCTACATTTGCTTTGACATTTCATATCATTGAAATCTGTATGAGTATCCTTCACTATCCAGCTGAAGCTGAATTTATGTCTATAGAGTGCTATCTATCTGAAAGCAGAGGACCTTGAGCCAAATCATAACTACACAAAGGTTAGGACCTAAGATACAGTTTGTGCTCAGCAACACCAGCCACCATGATTGGCAGAAGTGATTGTGAGGAGCTCCAGAAGGATCTCTCCAGACTGGCAGAATGAGCAGCAAAATAGCAGATGCGCTTCAATGTCAGTAAGTGTAAAGTCATGCACATTGGGGCAAAAAATCAAAACTTTAGATGTAGGCTGATGGGTTCTGAGCTGTCTGTGACAGATCAGGAGAGAGATCTTGGGATGGTGGTGGACAGGTCGATGAAAGTGTCGACCCAATGTGTGGCGGCAGTGAAGAAGGCCAATTCTATGCTTGGGATCATTAGGAAAGGTATTGAGAACAAAACGGCTAATATTATAATGCCATTGTACAAATCTATGGTAAGGCCACACCTGGAGTATTGTGTCCAGTTCTGGTCGCCGCATCTCAAAAAAGACATAGTGGAAATGGAAAAGGTGCAAAAGAGATGATTACAGGGCTGGGGCACCTTCCTTATGAGGAAAGGCTATGGCATTTGGGCCTCTTCAGCCTAGAAAAGAGATGCCTGAGGTGGGACATGATTGAGACATACAAAATTATGCAGGGGATGGACAGAGTGGATAGAGAGATGTTCTTTACACTCTCACATAACACCACAACCAGGAGACATCCACTAAAATTGAGTGTTGGGAGAGTTAGGACAGACAAAAGAAAATATTTCTTTACTCAGCATGTGGTTGGTCTGTGGAACTCTTTGCCACTGGATGTGGTGATGGCGACTGGCCTGGACGCCTTTAAAAGGGGATTGGACAAGTTTCTGGAGGAAAAATCCATTATGGGGTATAAGCCATGATGTGTATGCGCAACCTCCTGATTTTAGAAATGGGTTGTGTCAGAATGCCAGATGCAAGGGAGGGCACCAGGATAAAGGTCTCTTGTTATCTGGTGTGCTCCCTGGGGCATTTGGTGGGCCGCTGTGAGATACAGGAAGCTGGACTAGATGGGCCTATGGCCTGATCCAGCGGGGCTGTTCTTTTGTTCTTATGTAACCTGAAGTCTCTGGGCTGGCCAGGTCAGGCCAAGTATAACTGTGAGGAGATTTAATGAGATCAGAGGTTGGAGTCTGGCTGCCCTATTCTGGGATAATCTCATGTGGGTCTCTGTTGTTAATCAACATAATGCTGAGAATATGGCTGATAAACTGCATTTGGGAAAGGATTTTGGTCTGAAAAACTTCTAGTTTGTGTGCCCTGCCCTGCCTTCACATTAGGAGAGCTCCCTTCTTTGTGCTGCATAAATTAAAGAGTGAGTCATAACTATTGTACTGCATAATTTATTCTGAGTTTGGAAACCATAGAGAAGGGCAAAGAATTATATAGGGCACCCAGACTCCTATCTCTGATTTCATTAAATCCTATTCAGCAGCTTTACTTGGTGTCTGAGGTTTTGCCAAACAACATTCACATTCCTTCAGTGTTCATCTGGGCTAGAAATTTATTTTTCATGTGGAAAGGTAGGGTCCTTAGGAAGTCAGTGGTTCATTCCGTAGCGCATCTTATCCATAGAATAATGGCGTGTACACAGTCCCCCTTATAGGCTCACTTGCTTGAGTCATCAGGTAATCTCAGTTTTGCTGGATACATTAGGTTGGGATAGCAGAAGTAGCTTGCCATGGATTGTGTCTTGGATTGTAGGGTGCAGAGCATTTTGTCTTGGATGATGAGGGCTGAATTTGGTGGCTTCATTCTAATCGTCAATGAATCTTCATCCATTCATCAGCTGTAAGCAGTTAAAATATATTGAGACTAATGCATGAATCCAGATGTGAATGGCTGGTATACTGTTGCAAGTTTGCAGGTGGGTTAATCAGAAGTAGAGTCAATTGCAAGACAGGGTTTGAGTTTAAAAGTTCATCTGAAGGGCAGCTGGAACAGAGTCAGCCAGGCAAACAGAGCATTAAGGTGTCAGAGCAGATGCCAGACTGAGAAGAAATAGGTAAACAGAGCTCAGACCTGTATGGGAGCTTGCTTTTTGTTTTAGTAAGAATCTACTTCTTACTATCTACTTCTTACTACTTCTACTATCAGCAGCACCAAGTTTCTCCTTGACTTGTCTTGTCAGTCTGCATGTGACAAGGCAGCAAAATTCTGAGTGCTGGCTGATCTCAAATAACAAATATCTGCACATACAAACATGCAATCCTATACACTCTTGGGAGTAAGCCTAACTGAACGCAATGGAACTTACTTCTGAGTAGACATCAATAGGATTAAGCTATTAGTTTGTTAAAGCCCAATTCTATCTTGCTCTGGAGTAGGCAGCCCAGGAAACCTGTTCTGTATTGAGTCCAAGGTTGGGACAAGAAGTGGCTCAGCGGGAAGCAAGGGGAAACTCTTGCCACCACAGCCCCAATGGGTCTCTTTGGACTTTTGTGCCATTGCAGGAGGTGGCACAAGTCTGAAGAGAACAGAGTGGCTTCAAGCCACCAAGCTCAGGGACTAGAGTTGGGATCTGGCATAACAGCCCCACTTCCCGCTCCCTGCCCACCCAACCTAGGGACTGCCCCAGAACTCCCTCCTGCCTGTCCTCCCCAGACCACGGCCAATGCAAGCCTCCCTCCCCAAGTTGGCACAGAACTGAGCTGTGGGCTGCTGTGGGTCTCTGGTCCCAGCCGACTCCCGAGGAGGCACAAATGTGCTTTTCAGCACATTTGCATCTGGCCCAGTGCAATTTACCATTTTGAGGTAAACTCTGCTAAGCCTTCTCTAGGGTATGCAGTGGTAATTTACATGCCATGAGCATGTACACGTTGTGCCGTTTACAATTCCCAGTTGATAGCTCCTTTTTTAAAATTCCCAGTTGATAGAGGAGATAACTGGAAAATTTAAAAACCAGATTCCTTCTTGTCTCAAATCACACCTTGAACTTTAAGTTCCCAACTATTGGAGAATTTTGGTTTGCTGCCAACTAATTAGAAATTTTTTATAGTAAGAAGCCTAGAGGAAAGCAGGTTTTTCATTTAAGTTCTATCAGGGTACAGTAGCACAGTCTGAGTTCATGGCATGTGTGTTTGGGTGACAGCATGTTCCAAAATGCAAGCTGCCAGGGCGTAAAACCAGGGCCTAGGAGAGGGGAGTAATTTGACTACACTGCAGAAGCAAGACTTGGTCCACACAGGACACGTTCCTTCTAGTGCGAGCCTAGCTATGATGATGCTAATTTTCTGTATTATTTTCTATATCTAAAAGATTTTAGAGAGATTGAAGAATGTGTTTGGAGTGTGTTTGGTTACTGTATCTAGCTGTTGATGCCACATGGGTTGGTAGACTTTTCTGGCTCAAAAGACTTTTCTGGCTATCTCTATCCTCCCCCCCCCCCCAGCTTGTTTCACCATACCTTGCCCCCATTCTGTTTGCCTATCACCACCTTCCCCCGGTCTGTTTCACCCCTCCCCCTTTGCAAAGATGCCCAAAAGAAACTTTACACCCTCTGATAAACTTCCTCTCTAAGGCCCTGAGTTAAACTACTAGATAGCTGGGAAATCGTCAAGGTATCCTTCGCCTTTGGGACAGTCATGGTTCTATGAAAACCAGGGCCCCAATTAGCTGGCTAGCAAAGACTAGGTTGTGTTGAAAAATACCTGCACTAGAATCTTTCCATTCCAACCACTCTCTGGCCATTACCTCAAAGTTCACATGGTGCTGATGGAAAATGCCTTCCAGGTTGGTTTGCATGATAGTACTTGAAGAACAGAACAGTTTCCTCAGCCAAAGACCAAGAGCATTGCCGATTGGCCCTACTCAAAGTAATTGAAGTGAGGTCATCACATCACCACAATTACTTTGGGAGGGGGTAGCAGGTGATAGGTGTGACCTGGGTTCTTTGTGCACTGTTGGCTACTCCAGCTGTTCTGTATATCTATTAGGAATGCTATGGGCAGGTCTGTTTGCCCCATCTCCAAATGGATAAAATATGCGTTGGAAGGATTAGAAAAGAGTGCCCAAAGAACTCATAGGAAAGAAAATTCCACATTGCAAATGTCAGAATTTGAGCTTTTTAAGCTTAGAAAAAGGTGTGTGCAAAGTATGATAGGTGATTAATGAGAGGAGTGGAAGACCACAAGAATTCATGAGTCAATAAAAAGTTTACTAGCAGTAGCTTCAGGTCATTGCAAAAGTGACTTCTGTCTTTCATTGAGGTGATGCCCACTAAAATAGATGGCAGTTGATGAAAAATATCATGGTGGGAAGATCGCAGTAGCTCAAAATTATTATTATTAATTAATATTAAAGTATTTATATCTGCTTTCAACAGAAAGTTCACAAAGCTGTTAACAGAGAAAAATCAAACAAATTGAGCCATATCAATCAGTACTGAGGTGGTATTTCTACCTGAAGTGATACAGTTCACACTACCACCTGCATAATCTACTTTCTCATTTTCCAGTAGTGTAGTGGATGTGTGCTCTTGGACGTATTGTAGAGCTTAGCGCCTTTAGCTAGCAACTACAAAACTAGAAAGACTATCAGTAACTCACTCCTGTGAGGTGCACTGCAGCAGATCGACTGACATTGACCAAAAAGAAAAAACATAAGTGGATCATATTCAGTTTTATCTAGTACAGCTACCTGTATCTATCAAAGCCCTCTGGAAACTCACATGAAGGAAATGGAGGTGATGCTGACTGTATAGAATTGGGGACATATTGCCTCTTAACATAAAGGTACATGCAAGGTGCCTTTGTAGTCTTGGTACCAGAAAAACTAAGGGCAATAAGGGAATGGGCAGAAATGCACTGGTGGCCAATTCCCTTGTTAAGATTGTGCCACTTATGACCACTATAAAGAACTTTGATACTACTAAGAGAGGAAGGAGACCTTATGGATGTGTGCCAGCCTTTGGACGTCAGGCACGGGGCATGCCACATGGGGTGACCCACCGGGGCAGCAGGTCAGTGCAAAGGTAAGCCCACACTGGCTGACCCTGGATCACAGGGGTCCAGGAGGGTGGGATGGAGGCACTTAGGAGCTGGAGGAGGGTGAGTGGCAGGCAGGCCTATAGGTTGCTGGGGTTTGAGAGGAAGGCATTACCAAGCTACAGCACTTGTTTCAGATCCTTAACCCCGGTCCTGGTCAGCCTGGAGCAGTTCTTGGCTGCCTGCATTTTGCACCATGTCCCCAAGTTGGTGAAGATCTAAGTAGCTCTACTGGTGCTTCTGCTGCTTTACCCAGGGTAAGGTTCCTGTTACCACAGGTCAGTAGACCCCAGGCATGCTCTGGATTCAAGGCAGGCCTTCCAGGGTTGTAATAGCCAGGCTCTAGTGCTGGGCTGCCCAATCTTGAGATGCCTAGAGTGCTGGGCTGCTGTGGCACCAAAAATGGTTGCTGTGGCATCCTGAGTATAACCAAGCAGCTGCTGGCAGCTACCTACCCCTGGCTAAGGGTCTCAGTCAGGAGTTATAATGGGAGTCCACATGAAGCAGGCAGAATGCGGTGTCAGATATAGATCAGAACTGCATGAGATTTTCACTACCCCCCCCCCAAAAAAAAGGCTTTTATGACTACCAAAGCATATGGAGGAAATATCAGAAGCAAAAAAAGTGACAGAAAAAGATGTACAGTCATTGGGATGAAAGTGCTTCAGTGCCTTGCATAGCTCTTTTTCCATACAATGTACTAGCATAACAATGAATTCTACCAAAATGCCATAATAATAATAATAATAATAATAATAATAATAATAATAACAACAACAACTTAATTTTACCCCACCTTTCTCCCCGAAGGGATCCCGAAGGTTAAATATGTACAAATTATGAGCAATTATGCAAATGTGCTACATTTGCACAATCTGTGCAGGGTTACCAAATTCAACATCACAAAGTCAAAAGTCACTGAAGTTAAGCTTTTCCTGTAAGCAAGATCAGCAACGTGTGGGGTTTGAGGTCCATGGAGTTCAATCTGAAAGAGGAGCCAGGGAGATCTGACTTTTTGCCCTTGTGACAGGGCAAAAAGTCCACTTTCCACTTGCAAGTTCCACTTTTATTTTCCTCCTGTGAGTTCAGTCATGGCCTCCAGCCCTGATTTGATCCCCAAGCCTGCCTTTTCCTCAGGGAGCCTGTCCTGGGCCCTAGAGCCAATGCATTAAGCTGCTTTGGCCCTACACCAAAGATCTACTTTCAGCCTAAAGAGCAGATAATGGTTCCATTAGAAGCCAGGTCTGGAACTTGTATTGCCGTTCCCAGCACCAGCTGAAACCACACAAGGCCTGAGTAATGACCTAAATGGGGAAGAAGAGATTGAGTCAGTCCCCATCATTTGCCCCTTCAATTTCTCTTGGCCAGACACAGAGAAGGCTGCATTACAGCAAGGAGCTTTAGTGAGCCGGTGAGCCGGTGGGCGAGCTGGTGAAGTGGCATATGCTGCCCAGGATCAAATAAGGTTTCGTAGCTTCCCCTCCACAAAATCAAATTTAATTAACAAATAAAAAGTGTTCTCCATACTGGTTGGAGACCCTGCACTGGGGTGAACAGGGATAGTTATTCTTCCCCTGCTAAATATAGAGGAGAATTATTTGAAAAGAGCTGACTCATACTAACACTTTATTGGTTCCTTGCTGCCTCATAGTAACTATTCTCTCTCTCTCTCTCTCTCTCTCTCTCTCTCTCTGCTGGAGAGAGCTGACTTTCATCCTCTGCTTTCTGGGAAATGTTCACTGTGTATTTTCTAGCAACTTCTTCCTCTTGGCTGCATAAGAGGTAGAAGATCATGGGGTTCTACACAGTTCAAACTCGCACATTTTAGATCAGGAGAAGCATTTTGGGACATAGCTAGTGTTCAGAGCCAGGATATGATCACGAAAGATTTATGATGAGCAGAGCCTGGTGATCTTAGAACAAAGAAATCATGCACCAGTCCTATGCTACGCTCCTGAAGCTAGGTGTCTCCAATCTGCCCTCTTTCCTTCCAGCCAGGTTATACCGCCAGGAGGCTTTGTATCTTACCTTGGTGAAAGAAAGCAGGGACCAGTCATTACTTCCCTCTGCTCCTGAATCCAGGTGTCCCCAATCTGCCCCCTTTCCCTCCTGCCAGCCCAAAACGCCAGAAGGCCTTGTATCTTACCTTGATGAAAGAAAGCATTGACCAGTCAGTCCTTTTGCCTGCTCCTGAAGTCAGGTGTCTCCAATCTCCCCCTACCCCTCCAGCCAGACCAAAACGGCAGAAGGCTTTGTAACTTACTTTGGTGAATGAAAGCGGGGACCTGTCACTACTTTGCTCTGCTCCTAAAACCAGTTATCTCCAATCTGCCCTCTTTCACACCAGCTAGGCCAAAACACCTGGAGGCATTGTATGTTACACTGGTGAAAGAAAGCAGGGAGCAGTCAGCCCTTTCCTCTGCTCCAATCTCAATTCTGCCCCCTTCCTCTCCAGCCAAGACAAAATGCCAGAAGGCATTGTATTTACCCTGGTGAAAGAAAGCAGGTCCAGTCAGTCCTTTCTTCTTCTCATGAATCTAATCTGTCCCCTTCCCAGGCCAGGCCAAAACACCAGGGGGCGTTGTATCTTACACTGGTGAAAGAAAGCAGGGATCAGTCAGTCCTTTACTCTGCTCCAGTCTCCAATCTGCCTCCTTCCCCTCCAACCAGGAGTCTCTCTTCTGCTGTCTCTAATCCACAGCCTTCCCCTGCAGCCAGGCAAGAACACCAAGAGGCTTGGTATCTTACCCTTGTAGAAAAGGCCTTTCCTTTGCTCCTGTAGCCAAGTGTCCCCAATCTGCCTCCTTCCCCCCCAGCCAAGTCAAAACACCAGGAGGCTTTCTATGTTACCCTGGTGAAAGAAAGCTGGGACCACCCAGCCCTTCCCTCTGCTCCTGAAGTGAAGTGCCCTGTCTTCTCCATTGTTGGCCTGCTTCATCCATCGAAGATAGTGCTGATTCACCTCCTGCCTTAAAAGCACTAGCGACTTGGAGTGGCTTTGTGAATATAAAGGCTATAAGAGCAGCCAAATGTTAGGTATTTTAGATTCAATAGTCTCTAGTTTGCTTTTAGGGTTGAAATTAGAACTTCCAGTGAAGTGGAAATTTCACCTGTGAAATAATCTGTGCAAAAATTCAGTTTTTTCCCTTTAGTTCTGTTCAGCACCCTTGTTCTTCCAGAAGACTACTAGACAAGTCACATGGATGACCACACTCAATCAGGTGTCATGGAGTAAACAGCATCACAACACTCTGTAGCCAATCAGATTTAACAACATGATAGCATCAGTAAAAGAAACTGAGAGCAATTGAAATAAATAGAAGTTAGTGAATGTTTTCACAAGGAGTGTCAGAAAACCTTCCAAAAAAGGACAATGGTTTTTTTTGGCACTGGTGAAAATGTTCAAAGCAAACACTTGCGACTTGGCTCTAGATATGTACAGTATTTATTTGAAAATCTGTAGACTGAGATAGAAATGACCACGATGCAGCACCAAAGCACTGGCAGTCTGAAGTACCATCAGTTCAGGCCATCACAAAAGCCAACCAGGCAGAAGAAACAAGTAATACAAGCCTGTTTTCCAGTGAAAAACACATTTAAGAGCACTTAAATGACTCCTGTAGGAATTCTTGCCAGAGTTTATGACTGCAACACCATCAAGTAGTGGTAGAGGAATGGAAGGTTCTGTTTGTTTCTGTTGTGTCTTGACTAATGATTCAGGTCTCAAAAGATGTTGGTAATGTAACAAGCCTTTTAAATAGATTTATAAATGGCTCTGGAAAGGCTCTAAACACAGGGCTACAGCTATTGTACTCTTACTTTCTTACTCTTGGCTTTAGGGCCTAAGAGAGGGAGGTAAAGAGGGTAATTTGTACCCGGGCCCAGGGTCAAAAGGGGGGCCCAGGAGCCAAAGGAGGGGGCCCAGAAATTTCCTGGGATCTGAAATTTTCCTATCTACTCAGATTTGTTGCCCATACAGGATGCTGGGGACACTACCGATGCCATCATGGTGGGTAGACCTGGGCTCCAAAGACTTTTTCAGCCGTCTCTACCCTCCCCTCACCCTGCTTTGCCCCTCCCTGTCCCTATTCTGATCACCCGTCACCACCCTCTCCTGCTCTGTTTCACGCCACCCTTTGCAAAGGGGCCCCAAAGAAACTTTGTACCCCCTGATAAAATTTCTCTCAGAGGCCCTGCTTGGCTTATTCTTAACCAAGGGACAAAAGAGAGGAGAAGAGACTAGAGGTTGGCTTGTACATGAAGGACAGTATATACACAGTTAATTCCCTGTGCCTAAACACACTGTACTCTTCCATATCATCATCAGTGAATGACAACTGGGAATGGGGGAGTTTTTCACAATTCTCTAGTAGATACTACTCATATACAGAAGCCTATGGTCTTCTAAAAATCAGGCTGCTTCTCCCTGTTCCATACTCACCACTTAGGTGCATGGTGTAGTGGTCAGCAGGGTGGCGTCACCAGCCAAGGTACTGCCCTAAACCTTGAGTCCAATGAATGGAACCACTCCTTACGTTAAGCACATGCTCTAGATCAGTGGATCTCACACATTTAGCACTGGGACCCACTTTTTAAAATGAGAATATGTCAGGACCCACCAAAAGAGATGTCATGACTGGAAGTGACATCATCAAGCAGAAAAATTTTTAACAATCCTAGGCTGCAATCCTACCCATGCTTACCCAATAAGTCCCATCTACTATCACTGTTAAAAGAATATACATAGTACTGTTAAAAGTACAGGTCTGTAACATTTCCCCAAATGCAGTCACATACCATGGTAACATCAAGTCTAACAGATTAAAAATAAAATATTGAAATGAATGGGGACCCACCTGAAATTGGCTCACCTGAAATATAGAAGTGTCTCCTCGGTGAGCTAAATAGTTCTTCACTACAGTAAGCAATAAATGCTTTAATGGCACGTTTAATGGCAAGACCAGTCTGAGTTCTGGACAATAGAACAAGATCATCAGTGTATAATAAGGCAGGAACTGGTTTGTTATCTAGGAATGGTGCATGTATATCTAAATCAAGTAATTTAGGAACAAAGTCATTGAGATAGAGATTAAATAAATGTGGCGCAAGAACACGTCCCTGCCTAACCCCTCTTTCAACAGATATGGGGCGAGAAATAGCTCCATCTTTGTTTAGTGAAACATGTTTATATGAAACATATAAGGAGTTTCCAGTATATAAATTCATTATTAATTTTAACACTCTTTTAGAACATTTATCTCCCGATCTTGTCTGATCTCGGAAGCTAAGCAGGGTCAGGCCTGGTTAGTACTTGGATGGGAGACCGCCTGGGAATACCGGGTGCTGTAGGCTTCTACCATAGTCTTTCGAGACTGAAGGTTGCCAGCTATTAGGCATAGATGTAGAATTCAATTTATTCCAGAGTCTTGCGTGAGACAGTCAAAGGCAGCTCTTAGATCTCTTCAACTTAAACCTATTGATCAGCGTTATGACTTCCTTGCAAGTAACAGGTTCCCATTCAGCAAACCGTGCAAGATGGATCTCAAAGTTCAGATCTGGTTCATGTTCATGCATCTTGTAAAGATTTAAAAAAAATTTTTTCCCAATTTACCACAGATACAGACGATCCAACAACACTTTTTGGTTTCAGCATTGGAGTAATTAGTCACCAAAGAGATATACCAGACTTCTCATTGGCTGCCACGATTATCCTATTCCATGTGGCTCTCATAAATTGCTGCTTCTTTGTTTTCAATAATGCTTTATATTCCCTTCTAGCTCAAAGCAAGGAGGCATGTGCATCTGGTGTAACGTTTCCCTTAAAAAATTTATAGTGTTGTTTCCATTGATTTTTTGCTGTCCTACAATCATCAAACCATCTCTTTGTCTGCCAATGAGTTTTTGAGATTCTTCTGTTCCTCTCTTTAGATAGCAAAATAGGATTAAACATTCTAAAATGTGATTACATATTTTTGGATATTATAGTTATGACTGATCCAAATAAAATTTCTTTTTTAAGCTCTTGTACCTTTGCTGCACAAAGAATTTCTTTGGCAGCTTCAGCAGTTTTGGTTATCCATTTCTGCCTTAAAGAGAGTATCTGAGTTTCTGTTTGACCAATACTGGAGTGTAACACATCTTCAACTTGCATCTTAATGGAAATAGGAAGATGATCACTTATTACCTGAGCATTCACTGTGAAGTCCAGTACTTTAGGATAATTTACATCATCGATCAACATATACTCAATGACATTAGCTCCTTGTGGTGAAATGAAGGTATAATCACCACATGGATCAACTAAAGCAGGGGTGTCCAAAGGTTTTGGCAAGAGGGCCATATCATCTCTCTGACACTGTGTTGGGGGCCAGGGAAAAAAAGAATTAATAATAATAATAATAATAATAATAATAATAATTAATAACTTTATTTTTACCCCACCTTTCTCCCTGAAGGGACTCAAGGCGGCTTACAACATATTAAAAACATAATTTAAAAACAAATAAAAAACATATTAACACATCATAAAAAACAGCAGTCAGAGTAAAAAGAATAGGTAAAAAGAGCATAGAGCAGCAGCAAGTCATAAAAGAATCAGGCCTGTAAAAAATATTAAAAGATGTTAAAAAGATGTTAAAAGGCCGAGAACTCAGAAGGCCTGTTTAAACAGAAGGGTCTTCAGGCCTCGCCGAAAGGTCTCAAGAGAGGGAGCCATTCTTAAGTCAATGGGAAGGGAGTTCCATAGCATTGGTGCCACTACTGAGAAGGCCCTATTTCTTGCAGCCGCCCCACGTACCTCCCTAGGCGGCGGCACTTGTAAAAAGGCCTTCTCTGATGACCTAAGAGGACGAGCTGGATTGTACGGGAGCAGGCGATCTCTAAGATACCCTGGTCCAGAGCAGTATAGGGCTTTAAAGGTCAATACCAGCACCTTGAATTGGGCCCGGAAACGAATGGGCAGCCAGTGCAGCCGCTGGAAAAGCGGACTGACAAAGTCGAACCGCCTACCTCCAGTAACCACACGGGCCGCTGCATTCTGCACTAGTTGCAGTTTCCGAACCGTCTTCATGGGCAGCCCCACATAGAGCATGTTACAGTAATCTAATCTCAATGTCACCGAGGCATGGATCACCGTGGCCAGGTCTGCACGATCCAAGTACGGCTGCAGCTGGCGCACCAGCCGAAGCTGAGCGAAGGCCCCCCCTTGCCACAGCCGCCACCTGGGAATCCAGGAGCAGCTGTGAGTCCAGGTGGACCCCCAAGCTGCGGACCTGCTCCTTCAGAGGGAGTGCAACCCCATTCAGCGCAAGCCGATAGTCCAGCACCTGCATCAAGGATTTCCGAACCAGGAGAGCCTCTGTCTTATCCGGATTTAATTTCAGCTTGTTAGCCCCCATCCAGATCCTCACTGCCTCCAGACAGCGCTCCAGGCCCTCAACCGCCACCCTGGAGTCTGGAGGAAAGGAGAGATAGAGCTGGGTGTCATCAGCATATTGATGGCACCCCACTCCAAACCCCCGGATGACCTCTCCCAGCGGTTTCATGTAGATGTTAAATAGCATGGGGGACAGAATTGAGCCCTGTGGCACCCCGCATCTCAAGGGCCAGAGTGTCAAACAGGCATCCCCCAGCACCACCATCTGGGACCGACCCTCCAAGTAGGAGTGGAACCACCACAAAACAGTGCCTCCAGCTCCCAACTCGGCCAATCGGCCCAGAAGGATACCATGGTCGATGGTATCGAAAGCCGCTGAGAGGTCCAGCAGGACCAACAGGGACGCACTCCCGCTGTCCAGTCCCCGGCGTAGGTCATCCACCAAGGCGACCAAGGCGGTTTCTGTCCCAAAGCCCAGCCTGAAGCCAGATTGAAAAGGATCCAGATAATCCGCTTCATCCAAGACCCTCTGGAGTTGGGACGCCACCACCTGCTCAATTACCTTGCCCAGAAATGGGATGTTGGAGACTGGCCGGTAGTTATCCAACACAGTGGAATCCAGGGAGGGCTTCTTCAGGAGGGGGCGAACCACCGCCCGTTTCAAAGCGAGTGGTAACGTCCCCTCCATCAAGGAAGAGTTGACCACCCTCCCTGTCCACTCAGCCAGCCCACCCCGGGCAGCTCTTATCAACAAAGCTGGGCAAGGGTCAAGCAGGCAGGCAGATGGCCTCACACTCCAAAGGAGTCTGTCCACATCCTCAGGCTGTACAAGCTGAAAAGAATCCCACAACACAGGACAAGCAGTTGCCAAGGGGACATCATCAGACACTGTCAACGTGGCATCCAAGTTGTGACGAATACGATCGATTTTATCTGCAAAATGTTGCGCAAACATGTCACAGCGGCTGACCGTGTATTCCTCCTGGTCTACTGGGGGGGCCTGATGGAGGAGGCCCCGCACCACACGGAACAGCTCTGCCGGACGGTTGTCAGCAGACGCAATGGTAGCAGAGAAGAACGATCTCTTCGCTGCTACCACCGCCACCGAATTAATTAATGTTTAAAATTTGAATAAATTTACGTAAGTTTGCATAAATGAATATATTAAAGATGAACTTATATGAATGAATGAAGTTCTTGAAATAGCTTAAGGCCTATAAAAGGCCTTGCACAAAGCAAGGCTGGTCTTTCCTTTGCTGCTACTGCTGCAACAGAGACGTGAAACAGCAAGCGGTGGAAGAAGACCTCATCCCACAGCTCACGTGAGAGGTCAAACAGTCGCCCTCACGCTGAGAGCAGTTGCATTGGGCCAATGCGGGCTCCAACAAATCTCCAGAGGGCCAGAGGCTCATAAGAACATAAGAACAGCCCCACTGGATCAGGCCATAGGCCCATCTAGTCCAGCTTCCTGTATCTCACAGTGGCCCACCAAATGCCCCAGGGAGCACACCAGATAACAAGAGACCTCATCCTGGTGCCCTCCCTTGCATCTGGCATTCTGACTTAACCCATTCCTAAAATCAGGAGGTTGCGCATACTCATCATGGCTTGTACCCCATAATGGATTTTTCCTCCAGAAACTCGTCCAATCCCCTTTTAAAGGCGTCTAGGCTAGATGCCAGCACCACATCCTGTGGCAAGGAGTTCCATAGACCTACCACGCGCCGAGTAAAGAAATATTTTCTTTTGTCTGTCCTAACCCGCCCAACACTCAATTTTAGTGGATGTCCCCTGGTTCTGGTATTATGTGAGAGTGTAAAGAGCATCTCCCTATCCACTCTGTCCATCCCCTGCATAATTTTGTATGTCTCAATCATGTCCCCCCTCAAGCGTCTCTTTTCTAGGCTGAAGAGGCCCAAACGCCGTAGCCTTTCCTCATAAGGAAGGTGCCCCAGCCCCGTAATCATCTTAGTCGCTCTCTTTTGCACCTTTTCCATTTCCACTATGTCTTTTTTGAGATGCGGCGACCAGAACTGGACACAATACTCCAGGTGTGGCCTTACCATCGATTTGTACAATGGCATTATAATACTAGCCATTTTGTTCTCAATACCCTTCCTAATGATCCCAAGCATAGAATTGGCTTTCTTCACTGCCGCCGCACATTGGGTCGACACTTTCATCGACCTGTCCACCACCACCCCAAGATCTCTCTCCTGATCTGTCACAGACAGCTCAGAACCCATCAGCCTATATCTAAAGTTTTGATTTTTTGCCCCAATGTGCATGACTTTACACTTACTGACATTGAAGCGCATCTGCCATTTTGCTGCCCATTCTGCCAGTCTGGAGAGATCCTTCTGGAGCTCCTCACAGTCACTTCTGGTCTTTACCACTCGGAAAAGTTTGGTGTCGTCTGCAAACTTAGCCACTTCACTGCTCAACCCTGTCTCCAAGTCATTTATGAAGAGGTTGAAAAGCACTGGTCCCAGGACAGATCCTTGGGGCACACCGCTTTTCACCTCTCTCCACTGTGAAAATTGCCCATTGACACCCACTCTCTGCTTCCTGGCCTCCAACCAGTTCTCAATCCACGAGAGGACCTGTCCTCTAATTCCCTGACTGTGGAGTTTTTTCAGTAGCCTTTGGTGAGGGACCGTGTCAAACGCCTTCTGAAAGTCCAGATATATAATGTCCACGGGTTCTCCCGCATCCACATGCCTGTTGACCTTTTCAAAGAATTCTATAAGGTTCGTGAGGCAAGACTTACCCTTACAGAAGCCATGCTGACTCTCCCTCAGCAAGGCCTGTTCGTCTATGTGTTTTGAGATCCTATCTTTGATGAGGCATTCCACCATCTTACCCGGTATGGATGTTAGGCTGACCGGCCTATAGTTTCCCGGGTCCCCCCTCTTTCCCTTTTTAAAAATAGGCGTGACATTTGCTATCCTCCAATCTTCTGGCACCGTTGCCGTTTTGAGGGACAAGTTGCATACCTTAGTCAAGAGATCTGCAACTTCATTCTTTAATTCCTTAATAACCCTTGGGTGGATGCCATCAGGGCCCGGTGACTTATTGATCTTTAATTTATCAATGAGGTCTGAAACATCTTCTCTTTTAACCTCTATCTGACTTAACTCCTCGGTCAGGTGGGGCCGTTCGGGCAGCGGTATCTGCCCGAGGTCTTCTGCCGTGAAGACAGATGCAAAGAACTCATTTAATTTCTCTGCCATCTCTAAGTCTCCTTTTATCTCCCCTTTCCCTCCCTCACCATCCAGAGGGCCAACCGCTTCTCTGGCGGGTTTCCTGCTTCTAACGTATTTGAAGAAGCTTTTATTGTTCCCCTTAATGTTGCTGGCCATGCGTTCCTCATAGTCTCGCTTGGCCTCCCATATCACCTTCTTACATTTCTTTTGCCACAGTTTATGTTCCTTTTTATTCTCCTCATTAGGGCAAGACTTCCATTTACGGAAGGAAGCTTCCTTGCCCTTCACAGCCTCTCTAACTTGGCTGGTTAGCCATGCGGGCACCCTCCTGGATTTAGTGGAACCTTTCTTTGCGGTATACACCTCTGCTGGGCCTCTATTACTGTTGTTTTAAGCAGCCTCCATGCACTCTGGAGAGATTGGACTCTTTTTACCCTCCCTTTCAACCTCCTTCTAACCAGCCTCCTCATTTGAGGGAAGTCCGCCCGTCGGAAGTCAAGGGTTTTTGTTAGAGATTTGCCTGGTATTCTTCCCCCAACGTGCACGTCAAAATGGATCGCAGCATGATCACTGTTCCCCAATGGCTCAGTAACGTTTACATCTCTAACCAGGTCCTGCGTACCGCACAAAATTAAATCCAGAGTCACCTGTCCTCTGGTGGGCTCCGTGAATAGCTGATCTAAGCCACAGTCATTCAGCACGTCAAGAAATCCGGTTTCCTTATCGTGACCAGAACACAAATTGACCCAGTCAATATGAGGATAATTGAAGTCCCCCATGATTACAACCCTGTCCCTCCTTGTCACCTCCCTGATCTGTTTCCTCATTTCAAGGTCCCCATCAGATTTCTGGTCTGGAGGACGATAGCACGCCCCCAGTATTACATCGCTGCACAAGCCTGGTAATTTAACCCACAGAGATTCTATGGTGGAGTCGGACCCACCTTCAACCTCTACTTTGCTGGATTCTATCCCTTCCTTAACATAAAGGGCCACCCCACCTCCAACACGCCCCTGCCTGTCCCTCCTGTAGAGTTTATAGCCCGGGATTGCGGTATCCCACTGATTCTCCGCATTCCACCAGGTTTCCGTTATGCCCACTATGTCAATATTTTCCCTTGTCACCAGACATTCCAGTTCTCCCACCTTTGCTCGTAGACTTCGGGCATTCGCATAAAAGCATTTATACACGGAATGCCCCAGGATGGGCTGCTTATTCGCTCCTTTGTCCCCGCATCCTCTCATTGTGCCAAACCGTCTATCACATCCCATCACCCTACCTTTCCCAATTTCTTCTCCTACCCTGCCTTTGTCTCATTGGAGACTGGGGGCCGCAAGTGGCCCCAGGGCCAGGGTTTGGGCACCCCTGAACTAAAGTATTCCCATTTATAATGGTTAGTGAAAGTTTAGAAGTCATATTAACCAATCTAGCTCCTGCCTTGTTAATAATTTTATCCTTAGAAATGCAGGATCCTTCTACGGCATTATAACAGAAATTTTTTTTTCCCCAGAAATTAGAGGATAATAATTCAGTCAGCCCTTTGCTCCTTTCTCCAATCTGTCCCCTTCGCCTCCAGCCAGGCCACAATACCAAGAGGCTTTGTACATTACCCTGGTGAAAGAAGGCAGGGACCAGTCAGCCCTTTCCACTGCCCCTGTAGCCAGGTGTCCTCATTCTCCTCCAGCCAGGCCAAAATACCAGGAGGCTTTCAATGTAATACTGGTGAAACACTGGGGACCACCCAGCCCTTTCCACCCAGTAACACTGGGGAAGACTGGGGACCACCCAGCCCTTTCCTCTGCTCACGAAGCCAGTTGTCTCCAAACTGCACCCTTAACCTCCAGCCAGGATTTAACGCCAGGATCTGTCCCCTTCCCACCTAGCCAGGCCAAACCACCAGGCGGCTTTGTATCTTACCCTGGTAAAAGAAAGCAGGGACAAGTTAGTCTTTTCCTCTTAGTGAAAGAAAGAAGGGTCTTTTCCTCTGCTCCTGTCTCCAGTGTGGGCTTGTATCTTTCCTTGGTGAAAGAAAACAGAGACAAGTCAGTACTTTCCTCTGCTCCTGAAGCCAGATGTCTCCAAACTGTCCCCTTTCCCTCCAGCCAGGCCAAAACACCAGGTGAAATCTTAGCCTGGTGAAAGAAAGCAAGGACCAGTCAGTCCTTTGCTCCTGTCTCCAATCTGCCCCCTTCCCTCCAGCCAGGCCAAAAGCCAGAAGGCTTTGCATCTTACCTTGCAGTCAGACTTGAAAGGAATGGGGAGGACCTTCTGGGTTTTCCATTTTCCTTACAGACAGTTGGGAGGACCTTGCGTTTATCCCTGATCTCTACTAGGAGCGAGTTCAGTGCCTCTGAACTGAAAGCTTAAAGCCCATGAAGGGCACAGCCACTAGCCTAACCTGGGATCACTGGTGCTCTGCCTGGCTACCACTTTTGCAGCAAGGGCCTTAGCACTGAATTACATTACATACAGGGGGGAGTCTTCTGTGAAGGCTACAACCAAGCAAAATGTTCTTCAAGGTACTGCATTGGAAAGTGGCCTTGGAAAGCCTGGGGTCCACAGCAGCTAGGCCCTCAACCCATGCCATGAAGGTGCAACACATTAAAGAGGCTGCCCATAGGTTTTGAAGTCTCTCTTGAGTGCATTTTCCACCCGCCTGTTGCAGTGTTCTTTGGGGCCCCTTTCACACTCTGAGGGAAGTATTGCTGAGGAGGCAGGCACTGCAACGGGGTGGGTCCACCCCAGGGAATTTGAGCAGATTCAGCACCTTTTTGGGTAGCTCATACAGAAAGAGTATGGGTAGAAAAGAGGTACCCACCTGTTTGGGTAGCTCATGTCAGAAAGAGTGTCAGAAACAGCTCATACAGTCTGTGTGGCATGCGCCTGGATCTGGGGGGGGGGGTCCTGAATGGGGGGGTCCTTCATTCTACCTCAACCGCCTTCCTGAATGGCTCTGGGAAGGGGTCCGTGGTTGGCTTGAAGACATCAGGTGAGAAAAGGAATTTAGACCCCTGCTTGACTCTTGTGGTTCAGCAGGATCTGGGCCACCATTGGGAGCCAGGTCCAGGATACCCAGTAGGCAGATGAATAGGTCCACTGGGAATAGTATCGGACTCCTATGAGTGGTCCTCCTCGCCAGAAAGTTCCCTTTCCTCCCTGAAGTCGTCTGATGGCTCTCGGGTATCTGGTTCTCAAGGTTCACAGAGGATTGGGTTCTTGCCCCAGGATTTTGCCTTGGCAGAGAGGGCCTTTTGGGACTTTTGCGCTTGGGCTTGCCTTTGAGTGCTGTCAGGGCTGCTGGAATCCAACTGAGAAGAGGGCAAAGGTGTCCTTTTCCAGCCACGCTTGTCTTTAGATATGAGGCCTTATGGGCTTTTTAAGTTTTGGTTTCAGACATAAGGCACTTGACAATGTCCTCCAGCTGGGACTGGAGGACAGCCCCCTCTTTTCCAGGTCCCCATGGAGCTAGAAGACTGGCTGAATTGAGGCCCCAATTCCACCACATCCTGGGACTGGGTGCCTGTATCCTGTGTGGGGTCCTTGGAGCTCATGGCTGCTATCTTCACACAAGTTGGGGGGGGGGAATGGCCTGTGCCCCCAAGCTGAAAAGGGACCACCATGGTGGAGAGTGGTTCGTTCAGCCTCTGTGCTCTGCTGGCTCTATGGGGGCAGAGCAGCAGATGCTGGGGCTGCCCTCAACCTCCCCATGTTTGAAAGCTCTGGTGGGGTGAACAAGGCGGGAAGATGGAGGAGGGCCCCCTCACAGCTCTCCATGGCATCACTGATAGCCTGATGGCCTCTCCATCTCCTGTCTGTCTTCCTTCTTTTTCTTCACTTCTGGAGGTTGCACTCCACATGACCAGGATATGACCATTCTCCTCAAGAGGCGAAGCCAGTCTGGGGAAGAGAAAAGTTTCCCAGCAGGGAAAGTCTTCACTTTGACTGACTCAGCCTCCAGAGGGGAGGGGCATCCCAGAAGTAACAAATGTCACCCCTTCCTCATCCAGAGAAAGACAAAAACATGGTGTATAGAAATGAACAACTTATATGTAAGCGTTAGGTTGGCTACCTTATGCAAAACGAAGTGAAAGCTGATTATTCTTTATAATACAGTATAGTAGAAAGATAACAGTGTTATTTGTAGATTTTTCCCACTGATTATCCTTATGCAATCTTGTTGATGGAAATTTTAAGAGTGCCTTACCTCTGGAAGAAATTCTAACTCATTAACTAGTGACTGTTCACAAGCTTGATCTGAGATTTGGATTGATTGTGTCATTTACCCTGTTTCAGTTCTAGGATATGGTGAAATTTGTATATATGTCAATGAGCTGTTGTTTTTCTATCTCTGAAAGAAATGGCAGCAGTATGTGAGAAGCTTTGTATGGTTTATTAGCAGCAGGATACAGTCATTTAGGGCTGATCTAGAAGTGGTTAAGGAGCATTGTCTGTTACTAGGCAGCTACAGCTTGTTTAAAGATCCAAATGATTAAAGATTTAATCAACTGCACCAACCAGAAACAAGAGAAGTGAAGAGATACAAGTGAAAAATTGGCCAGGGCTACAATAGCATTCTGCAGTTTGGTAATCGTAGTTTTGCATCAAGAATCCCAGTTCCGTAATCTGACTAAAAATAAAGTTTACATAATATATCTTATTTTGCATAGCTCACTGGTTCTCAAACTGTCTGGGAGTTTGAGAACCAGAGTAAATCTTTGAGGGGTAGGAAATTGCTATTGCAACCTAGAAATCTCTCTCTCTCTCTCTCTCTCTCTCTCTCTTTTTTAACATTCTACAAGGCATAGGATGGCATAGAATGGCAGAGAGATCCATGGGGCTCCCTGCATCCCCCCAGACCCTAGCAGCAGGTAAGTTAAATTAAAAATAGTCCCCCTTCCCCCGCAGCAGTGCCATCCTGGGGATTGCGTCCCTGTTTTCTTCTGCCCCTTAAAGGGAAAGGGACCAGCTGGTTCTCCAGCTGGTTCTCTAGCATACCATGGCTTATTCCACTATTGGAAGCAAAGAGCATAGTGTGAAGAATAATTCTGAACAAACGCCCTGCTCTCTGATTTTTGGAAATGTGATGTAGCTGTTCACCAGGCATTACCAATATAATTTTGACCGATAATTAATCGCAATCAGTTGATTGTCACTTGCTTGCTACACACTTGCTTGCAAACTTGAGCCCTGCACATGCCCGATCTCGTCTGATCTCAGAAGCTAAGCAGGGTCAGGCCTGGTTAGTACTTGGATGGGAGACCGCTTGGGAATACCGGGTGCTGTAGGCTTATACCATAGTCTTTCGAGACTGAAGGTTGCCAACCAACCAATGAGGTTCTCAGGAAACTGAATAATTTTGCCCCCACTGCCATACGCTGTCTTGTCAAGTGAAACACCACTACAATATGAGGGATGTGAAAATCCCCCCATGACTACACGCGAGTCCCAAGTCTCTGTCCTTGCAACTTGAATCCTAATGGATGGCTGTCGGGACTTGTCTGGAGCATTTTCAGGACTCAATGTAACTTAAGACACATGTCTTTTCCATGCATGTGTCAGGTGCGTGCACAGAAAAAACTGAGCTGCCGATGAGGTGTGTGTGTTGGAGTTCTCATTAAAACACTCCCTGCATGTCCCCACCCATTCTATAACAAAGAAAACAAAAACAAAAGCTCTGCTTTTTCCTCACAATGAAGGCAGCAGTTCAGACTGCACTGATCAGTTCCTGATAAACCACAGACATGGAACACACACACACACACACACACCCCATTCACATAATAACTTGAAGTCTGTTTGTGTCCACTGCTGGGCTGAGACTGAGCCCTGTAGTTCAAAACACATGCATTCCAGTTTAGTGGACAAATCAGAAGTCACTTTTAAAGAAGCCTCTGAAAGGGGCGTGCACTCATCCACAGATAACTGAATCCACGATTATGGGATCTGCAGCTATGGGGGCCCCTCTATGCTGCCTTAAGCTTGTGAGCCAGAATTCATAAGAACATAAGAACAGCCCCACTGGATCAGGCCATAGGCCCATCTAGTCCAGCTTCCTGTATCTCACAGCGGCCCACCAAATGCCCCAGGGAGCACACCGGATAACAAGAGACCTCATCCTGGTGCCCTCCCTTGCATCTGGCATTCTGACATACCCCATTTCTAAAATCAGGAGGTTGCACATACACATCATGGTTTGTAACCCGTAATGGATTTTTCCTCCAGAAACTTGTCCAATTCCCTTTTAAAGGCGACCAGGCCAGATGCCATCACCACATCCTGTGGCAAGGAGTTCCACAGACCAACCACACGCTGAGTAAAGAAATATTTTCTTTTGTCTGTTCTAACTCTCCCAACACTCAATTTTAGTGGATGTCCCCTGGTTCTGGTATTATGTGAGAGTATAAAGAGCATCTCCCTATCCACTCTGTCCATCCCCTGCATAATTTTGTATGTCTCAATCATGTCCCCCCTCAGGCGCCTCTTTTCTAGGCTGAAGAGGCCCAAACGTCGTAGCATTTCCTCATAAGGAAGGTGCCCCAGCCCAGTAATCATCTTAGTCGCTCTCTTTTGCACCTTTTCCATTTCCACTATGTCCTTTTTGAGATGCGGCGACCAGAACTGGACGCAATACTCCAGGTGTGGCCTTACCATCGATTTGTACAACGGCATTATAATATCAGCCGTTTTGTTCTCAATACCTTTTCTAATGATCCCAAGCATAGAATTGGCCGTCTTTACTGCTGCTGCACATTGGGTCGACACTTTCATCGACTTGTCCACCACCACCCCAAGATCTCTCTGGCATCAGTGTATTTTGCTCCCAGCTAGAAGCTACTGAAGACGAATGGGTTTAACAAGCTCTTTAGTGCAAATGAATGTGCTAGGGGAATGAAAATGGAAATGTGGCAGTTCCTACTAACATTTGTTTATCTCACTGGTTATATCTCAAAAAGGCAGCACTAATGAGTTTTTTGTAATGAGCAAATGTATTTAATTTTAACCTTGGTTTAATCAAACTAACAGTTTTATATATCTACTCAGACTTTTTTTTTGGTGGAACTAATTGCTTAGGGAGGTAAAGGGCTCTCCCTCATTGGAGGTCTTCAAGCAGAGGCACCTACTGGAGATGCTCTAGGAGGACTTTCTGCCATGCATAGGGGTTGGCTAGACGACTTTGTGTGTTTCTTCCAACTTTATGATTCTATGATAGGCCACACTTACCTGAGAATAACTCCCATTAAACTCAGTTTTCTCTTGAGTAGACTTGCTCAGTATTGCTCTGCAACAGTGCAATTCAATGCATGCAACCCAGAAGAAAATCTCACTAGATAAAATAAGATAATCTCACTTACTCCCAGATAAGTGTGCATAGAATTGAAGTCTAAATTTCCCTAATATAATTGACAACTCTAATTATAGTTGGATCCATACTCACCCTGAGGATTCCATTTTGTTATGTTTTATAATGTATTGAAATTTGCTGAGCTCTTAAGATGTCATGGTCCATGATAACAAAAAGGGAAAGTTTATACGTATTTATTTTTGCCTGTGTGTTTGACTGATTGGTTAGTGTAAGAATGGATGGATGCTGCTAGCTTTATTTTCTGTTACTGCTACTGTTCTGACAGATTCTGCAGCAGGGACATCCATTGTGTCAGGCTCCGACAAGGACTGCATTTCTCCTTTTTCCATGGATTGGCCCCTGGTAGACCTCTACGAACACCTTTTGCCCCTCCCCCTGGGGCTCTGTAGAATGAACCCAGGACACATCTGAGACTGAGCAGGTAAGTAAGCAGAAAGAAACTACCATCCACAGGATCAAAATTATTTTGTATAATTTATTCCTCTAACATTCTGTTTCCTGTTCCCCAATAGGTTTCTCCTTCTGTGTACCAGGCTTACATAGCCCAGCGCTCCCTCCCCTTTGTTCAGTGTTCTGCAGCCCAGCTGTGGCTGACCTTCACCATGGGAGACATGGCCAACAGCACAGTGGATTTCTACCCAAAAAACCAGCGGCGAGAGCTGAACCATGCAGGTGGTTTTGGCTGCACCCTGTCTGAGCTGCGATCTCTCATGGAGCTGCGTGGAGCAGAGGCAATCCAGAAAGTCCAGGAGGCTTACACTGATGTCAGTGGGCTCTGCAGGAGACTCAAGACGTCCCCCACTGAAGGTAACAGGCTTATCAAGGTTTGGGGAGAAGGGGCACTCAGTACCTGGCTACAGTCCCATTACCACAGATCAATCCTACACAGATCAGCCCTTTTCAACACTACACACTGGCAGGACCAAAACCACACTCAAAGGAGGCAGAAAATTCTCCATAGTGTAACCCACTAGCAATCAAAGCTCTTTTTCCAGCCTGAACCTGTGGATTAGCCTAAGGGGAGAAATGTTACAGACAACATGCACACACATCCTTTCTGTAGTCCCAAATGATTAAAGGGGATTCACTTAGCTTTTGAAGGGCATGCATGGTCTTTCACTTGACATCAATGCTAGCTAGGAGCTCTTTATAGAAAGAGGAGAACCTCCTAATGGTCTCTTTAAAAGTTTGTGGAGTAAGATTAATTGTGAGGGATCCACTGTGTTCTTTCTGCAACCCTGTCTTGGAATCAAATAGACATGTGAGAACAGGGTGCTGTGATCCCTTTGAGGTGCATTTATGTGAGAGGAACTAAATCACCCTTGACCTTCCTCTTGCACATAAAGACTGAAATCGCAGTACAAATAAAGCCAGTTTTAAGTGCCATGAGCATCAGTCAAGAAACCAAGAGAACTGTAGTTTTCTGTAGGAACTACGATTTCTGAAGAATTATTATGTGTACCTTCACAATCCCAGGTTTCTGAGAGGGAGACTGTGGCAGTTAAACTGGATACAATGTGGTGGTTTTTATTTGCCATGGAAGTGTGGCCATGTTCCTTTTCCTGTGGTTGATTCTGATAGATCCTGTAGTTGAATCTGGTAGATCCAACTGGTAGTTGAAGTTGTATCTGTCAACTGGTAGTTGTACCTGTCACACATGGCAACCATGGAAAGATGCTATCGTCTCTTATGTAAGGTGTCTCACTGAGAACGGAGATGCAACTAGCTTTGGACCACAGCAACTGTTTACACCAGCAATTTCAAACATCAGCCCTTGTCAGGCTCTTTAGGAGCACTGAAAATGGAGCCCGGAGCACCAGTGCCATTCAAACCATTGAAAACCTTTTAAGAGATTGACTTACTATCATATCAACTTGCTGAGGTCTAACTTAGCCTTTAAATTGGAATTGATCAGTTGGTTTCAAATTCAGGCAGATCTCCCATTTTTTTGGTGAAAAATTATGTGCAGCGAGACATTGGTTATGGGAGGAAATGAGCCCTTTAACCCATTTGAGATGGACATCAATCATTTAAACTGAGCTTGTCTCTCAAGAGTACGTGACAATTGTTTATACTGTAAATTGTTTGGTAATGAAAAGCAGTGGCCTCTGGGATGTGAAACAGCATCATCTGTTTATTACAGTATGTTTAAAGTCAGTGATCTACAACCTTTTTCATCTACAGCACACTAACAGCCCAATCCTATGCATGTCTACTCAGAAATAAGTCCCACTGGAGTAATTAGGGCTTACTCCCAGGAAAGTGGAGATAGGATTGGGCTGTGAGAAGGCACTAAAATTGTCAAGGCACACCATCAGTCTTTGACAACTGGCAAGGTACACTGTGCTGCTGGTTAATATCCCCCAATGACCCTCCCCAAACTCATGTGTCACAGCTGCAGACCATTGGTGACATTCCAATGTGCTTGCAGTACAGTGGTTGATAATTACTGGTTCTAGACTCTTTAACTCTAAGCTATAGCCCTATCTTAGGCTGATAGACATGTCTTCATGGAATTTTCTGTGTTTAATGAGGGAATCAATTATTCATGACTGTTTTTGACTATTATGACTGTCATGGCTATTTATAACTGACGTGCACCTATTTAGTCAATTCTGTTGTTGCATTTGCTGGAGGCATAAACTGGATCATTGATTGTAGTTTTGTAGATTTCTGATTCCTTTAGTACATGAATAAAAAAGCAGGGTGTAGTGTTTGGTCTTTTAGTTTAAAGCTTTGCTCTTTACCATCATGATTGCTGCCTGCAAAATCTTATAGTCTGTGTTCTGCCTTACGCAATGCACTCTCTGTTGCATTGTCAAGGAAGAGCTGCCTGTGGCTAAGGGGTGGGATAGAGATACACTGGTATATGTATTTCCATGTGAATAGCATGTTACTTCTTTCAAATTCTGTTTTCAATGAGGAGCTGCTTAAGGTGATTCACATGACTGGGGAAAGCTATGTTCTGTGAACATTTTGTTCACAGAGCTAAAAAAACTTTATCTATAAAAGCAGTTTACATAGGCAAATAAATAACATATAAAAATAAAGAAACTGAAATCCTAGCTTAGTGAGCCATGGAAAAATTCAGTAATTTGATTTTCTGTAGCATAAAGCTAGTTAAAGCAAAATTCTCCATAATTATGGCCAGATTAGTCAAATGTCTCTTGCAATTTTTTTTGTTCTAAGTTTAAGATCTCAGGGATTGTCAATCAAGTTAATCTGGTCTCTTAAGCTGGTCTTTGTAAAAAAATTTTTACACCTTCAACAATATTTCAATTGTTCAAAGAATGGGAATCCAGAAAGCAAGCTTTACCTCACAGGTGGAGACAAGAGTAAAGGTATGTGGCAAGTAGCCTCTGAGTCATTAGCCTCTTGACCATCACAGTGTCCTATGGACAGTTTTGTATCTTCTTTCTAGTTCCGTCCCCAGCATGTCCAGATAGAACTGGGAAAGACCCCGTCTGAAAACCTGGAAGACTACTGTCAGTAAGTGAGTTACTAGAACCAATGGTCTGACTCAGTAGGGCAACTTTCTGTGTAGCATGTTCCCAGAAGAGTAGGGTTTGATGAATTAACCCAGGGGTGTCAAACTCATTTCATCCTGGGGGCCACATTGGATTCAGGGCACCTGTTGAGGGCCAAACTCCAAATGTGGCACCCGGAAGTGACCTGAACACAGGAAGTGATGTCACAAGTGACATCACTTCCTGTTTTTAAAAAAGCTGAGGCTTCCCCCTTGCTCTGCTACTTCACCCCACCCATCCCCCATCCTACCACAAAGCATCCCCTGCCTGCCAGCCAGCCAGCCAAGCGTCCCAGTCACCCCAGCCCCCCATCCTACCACAAAGCACCCCCTGCCAGCCAGCCAAACGTCCCAGTCAGCCCCAGCCCCCCCATCCTACCAGAAAGCATCTCTTGCATGCCAGCCAGCCAAGCCTCCCAGTCACCCCCCAGCCCCCACCTGCCTGCCACTAGTCAGGGCCAGGGAAGCCACGCACAGCGGCTCTGGCTCCCAGGCCCCCTCTGGCCACCACCAAAGCCCAGGAGAACTCTGGCCGTGGCTGGAGGGAGGACTGAAGACTGGGGATACCGTGCACTACTGCTCTAGCCCTCAGAACTCTCTCCCGCTGCGGGCGAGCCCTGCTCGCGCCTGGAGGGAGGACTGAAGCTGGGGATGCCATGTGTGGGTGCTCGAGCCACTGGCGTTGCTAGGGGTGCAGGGGGTGCGGGTCGCACAGGGTAACACGCCCTGGGGAGGACGTGCTAACTTCGCGACGTTAGGAGCTATCACATCATGCCATACACCATTGGATGTGTAATGGCCAGTGGAGTGCAGTGCAGAAAACAGAATTGAAATCGCTCCTTTCCTTCAAAAGTTAAGGCCAAAAAACTGGAAGGAAAAAATGCATGCAGCCCTATGGAAAGTGAAAGTGAGCCGTATCGTGCGTTTACTCGCGAGTAGGCGTACGTGCCATAGTCCACCAGAAAGGGCAGGCTGAGAGGAATCCAACATCACCAAATTGGTCCCAATCCAATGAATGCAGCCCCCTAAAACACCCGAGAAGCTCCCCCCTCCCAGCTACGAGTCTGAGCCCGAAACGAAGCCACGTGGTCGCAAGTAGGTGGACTTACCTTAATCAAGGCAGGCTGAGAGGCTCCAAGGACATTGGAATGATCCTGATCCAATGAATGCAGCTCCCAAAAACACGGAGAAGGAGGTCCCCCCTCCCAGCTGCGAGTCTATGGAGCTCTATGGAAAGTGAAGCAGCCTCACATCGTGTTTACTTGTGAGTAGGCAGGCGTACCTTGGCTGGTGGTCAGGCCAGGCAAAGGGGAATGTGAGGACACTGGAATGGTCCCGATCCATGGAGCTGGAGCACAACAAATGCTCCAGAAGGCAGCCTCCCCCCCCCCCCTCACTAAAAAGGACAAAAAAGTCGCTTGAACTGGTAAGGGGAAGTTTTCTATTTTGCACTTGCAAAGCCAGGAGGGTCTTTATCTTGATATACCTGAAATCGAAGAACTTTAAACTGGGCACTGGGGAGGACTGGAAATCTCACTGATTCCTTTGGGGGGGTTGTTATTGCAGGCAGGCTACAGAGTAAGCTCCATTGACCACTATGGGACTTACTTCAGAGTAGGCATGCATAGGATTGGGCTCACAGGCTGCACTCTTACCCACACTTTCCTGAGAGTAAGCCCTATTGACCACTATGGGACTTACTTCAGAGTAGACATGCATAGGATTGGGCTCACAGGCTGCAATCCTACCCAAACTTTCCTGAGAGTAAGCCCCATTGACCACAATAGGACTTACTTCAGAGTAGATTCACTTGGTGGAACAGGACTGGCTCCCCCTTATGTAATTATTTTATTTTAATTTAATTATTTATAATTATTTATTTTAATTTGCTTGATGATGTCACTTCTGGCCATGACATCACTTCCAATGGGTCCTGGACAGATTGTCATTCTAAAAAGTGGGTCCCAGTGCTAAAAGTTTGAGAACTGCCGCAATAAGGTGTTAGTAAGTTGACACGGAATGTGTGCGTGTGAGACTCTACAAGTTTTCAAAATCACTAAAATCAGAGTTTGGAGGAATAATCCCATCATGTTATATATCAATCAATGCTTTCTTTCATGTAGAATGCAATGAAACAAACCACATTGAAATATCTGTGTTATAATGAAAGGTACAGCCAAAAAAATGGTGGGAGTGGGGCGATGGTACATCACCACACCCACCTGGGGCATTGCACCGCCCACTGCATGGGGTGATGCGCAGGCCTCCCGCACCGGGTGACTCAAATCCTAGTGCCACCACTGGCTCCAGCCCTCAGTCACCCCTTCCAGCTGTGGGCAAGGCCCACTCGCAGCTGGAGGGAGGGCCGGAGACGCCACATGTGGCTGCTCCAGCCCTCGCAACTCTCTCCGGCTGCAGAGCTCTGTTCGTAGTTGGAGCGAGCGGGGGTGGGGCAGCCCCAAACTCCCCCAAAGCCTGGGGAGACCATCTAAAATGGCTCTGCGGACCGCATCTGGCCCGGAGGCCTTATCTTTGACACCCCTGAATGTAACCCCTGTGTAACCTGGCATGCTTTCTACAGCTAATGCCACCAGTCTTGGTTTTGAGAGTGGTAGCTTAATTATATGAGCCAAGGCATATTAGACCCACTACAGAACAGCACTGAAAATGCAGTAAAGCCAGGAATGGCTTTCTGAGCATGTGGTCTTTTTCCACCACTTCTTTTTCCAGCATGCCTTAAGAAGAGCCCTACTGCATCAGGCCAAAGACCCATCAAGATACCTGCATCATGTTGCAAGATACCCTTGCACCTGGCATTTGGAGGTAGCCTACTTCTTAAACCAGGAGGTTGCATTCTGGTTTGTAAAGTCTGGTAAACTTTTCATTACCAAAATCAGCTTTCCACATATCCTGACATTAGGGGGAACAAGATTTGCAGATTCAGAAGGCATTTTTGGGGAATTGAGGAGCCAAGCAAAACCTTTTTTATTTTTATTTTTTGGTAACAACTTGTCTCCTGGGCATATCCTAAGAAAAATCCAGCCACTGGAGGTCTGGCTATGCCCACATTTTTTCACTCTTCTCTGTATTACTATAATTGAAACAAGAGAATGAGAACACTTGATCTGCTCATGTTTTTTTACACTTGTAAGGATCTTTACTCACAAAGCAGTGATGTCCAACTGGTCTCTGATTAGGAGCTGGGGCACGAAAGCAATCTGCTTCAGCTGCTTGCTTTCCTTCATCTCTCCCTTTGCTGCTTTCCCCTTGAATTGTCCTTGAGGTTGCGGCAGCAGCAGCTGGTACTGGTTCTCCACTGCAGGGAGCTGCAGGCTCCTTTCTGAAGAGACACAGGGAGAGAGGAAGGGTGGAATCAGGCAAGTGAGGAGGGCAGCAGACAACTATGTCTGGGAGTGAAGAAGGTCAGGGAGGGACTAGGGAGAGCAAGACTGGGGGGAGGGAGGCAAAAACAGGTGAGCTAAAGAGTGGCCAAAATGCAGTAACTTTCAGGTTGCAGCCTAGAGCTGCAAAATTGATGTTAACAGTTGGGTAGAAGGAGTTCTTAGTCAAGAGGCTTTTTCAGGTTGTTCTCAACAGTTGCAAGTGTGAGAAACCTGGTTTTTCAGAGAAAATAAACAATGGTTGGGATTCTAAGGATTTTGTGAAGACTACTGGGTGGGGTTTATAGGCCTTGAGCTATTGCAAGACCTTCATTCATTCATATAATTTCATCTTTAGTATATTCATTTATGCAAACTTATGTAAATTTATTCAAATTTTAAATATAAATTAATTCTTTTTTTCTGACACAGCGTCAGAGAGATGATGTGGCCCTCCTGCCAAAAAGTTTGGACACCCCTGGTGTATAGCAAGGTCGGACCCGTACACTGTCTGTGGCCACCTAGCTTATGAGACTTAAAAAAAAAATTCACTTTACCAGTCGCTCAAGTCTTTGTTTTTTTTTTTACTGTGGTTGGGGGTAGGACCACCTTCTGAATAATTTTTTGAGTGGTGGTGCAAGGTGTGCTCTGGAGCCCAGGGTGCAAGGTGTGCTTAGAATTTTGCACCAAGTGGCATGGAAGGCTCCATTGGAACACTCTGAGGCTGCTGGAAGCCTCTGTCCAGGGCGCCAAATCCAGCAGCCCCAAAACACTTGATGAAGCCTTTTGTGCTGCTTAGAAGCTGTGCGAAAGGCTCCATCAGAGCCTAGGAAAGAAGGAGGCAGCTCAGGCTCAGAGGAAACAAACGGAGGAGGCAGACGTGTGGAAGTAATTGCAGTGATGATGACAGCACTGCAATTACTTCCAGGTCAGAAGCAGGGGGATAGCAAAGGCAGAGGTGGGCCCTGGCAAGGAAAAGCCCAGAACTGCCTCTGGTTGAGCTCTGTTTGTTGAATTTGAACCATTCTGGTAGCATTGCACTCCACCTGGCCTCCAATAGGAGTTAAGGGACATTTGCCTACTCATGCGTAAACGCATATGTGTGGCCCAGTTTCACTTTTCACAGGGTTCAATATATTTTCCTTGTCAGCTTGTGGTTGAGGACTTCCTTCTCAAGAGTTTGTTGGTCAGAATTCATCCAAGTAGGACCAAGAATTTGTGGCACTGTGTTCCCCTCAGTCTTCCCTTCAAAATGAACTGAGGCACACTCACCTGCCAATGAGTAAATGTGCACATACTGCCCTGTTTAAGTTTCCATAGAGCTCAAAACGTCCTTGTCAGCTAACAGGTTGTCAGTTTCATGATCCACCATAAAGGAGGTCATGACTCACAGTTTGACAACCACTAAACTACAGTACAGTTTCAAAATTTATTTATGGTAATCACCTATCTTGGACCACTTGATAATTCACTCATGGATTTAAAAGGAATTCAGTGGTGTTGCTAGGAGTGCGGGTTGCACTAGGTGAAGCACATGGTGGAGTGACACCACTACAGTACTCACGAAAAATTTTTAAATCTTGATATTTTCAAATAATACCATAATATCAATCAGTGTGTGATGTCATGCATGCTATTCAATCAAAAGTGAGCCAAAAAGCCAACACGGCAGGGCAATGGTATCACCATACCATCCAACTGGGGTGTTGCTTCGCACACTGCATGAGAGGTGGTCTATCATTTTTTCCTCTTTTATTATGAATAACATGATACAAAAGATACAATTTTAGTACATAGTATAAAGGAGAAAAAAGTGAGAACACAACGAAAAAAGTAAAAAGAATAAAAAAATCTTTAAAGAAATACCTAAAACAGGTTTCCAAATATCAAGAAAGTTATCAACATGAAATTGTCTTTTGTATACGACAGATTCAAATATAATGACAGGAGATCCTCCCTTAATTGGATAATAGTGGGCGGGAGTTTGTCCTTTCAAGTTTAAGTATGTCTTTTTGCAACTGTCAGGGTGCAGAGAGTCCTTCTTTGTTGTCCTTCAGAAAGTTTCCATAAAGTGGGTATATAAATCAAACGAATGTACATTAAAAACTCTGACTGCTGCAAAACCTGATTACCTCTAATAAACTAATAACCTCTATCCAATATATAACAGCACAGGGCCAAAACATTTGTCAGAATGATGCATTACACTCACCACATCACCAACAATTCGATTCTTTAATAAGTCCCTTACTAAACAAACGTTTGGGAGTCCAGTAGACTGTAAAAATAATTTTTTTGTTGGATCAGCCTTAAATTCCATAGATATTTTGGTCATATTTGCTATTGCAATCTGCTATTGATAATCTGTTTATTGATGGGATTTCGCTATTGATATCACAATCTGCTATTTTCCTATTCCTCATTCCACACATTCCAAAGACTACTATGGTCATATTTGTTCAATGAAAGGTGGTCCATCATAGGGGTGATGTGCTGACCTCCCGTACCAGGTGATACAAACCCTAGTGACATCACTGCAGCAATTATCATGCAAATAATAACTACTGTTGCAAAATAAAATGGAAGTGTTCAGCCAAGCCGGGGACTAGACAATAATCTTGGTGAGGGTATGAATTAGGACTTTAATGGAGGCTTGTATTTCTTGCCACGGAGCACCAATGACTTTAAGAACATAAGAAGTGCCCTGTTGGATCGGGCCAAGAGCTAATCTAACCCAGTTTCCTGTATCTTCAGAGTGGGAGCTCTCAAGACAGCAAAATGCCTGTATCCTATTGTCACTCCCTTGCATCTGGCATTCAATTATAGGCTACCTCTAAAACATCCTCTACCTCTAAAACACTGCATATAGTCATCATGGCTTGTAACCTGTGGTGGACTTTCCTACATAATTCTGTTCATTCCAGATGCCAGATGTCATCACCACATCCTGTGACAAGGATGCATAATTCACTACATAATTTTATTGTCTCAATCATGTCCCTCCTCAGACTGAAGAGCCCCAATGTTGTAGCTTTTCCTCATGTTGCAGCAGGATCAAAAGAGACCACTGACACCAAGCTAAGGCTTTTTATTAGGAGGAATGGAACCTGAACCAATCAATGAAAAGACCTAGTTTTGGGGGGAGGGGCCAGCCAGCAGCTGAGCAGACATGTGAGCTCTTGAAAGGCACTCTGTTTTTCCCCAAAAACTGTGGATCTGAGGAGACCCGAGGATTGTTTGTCAGGAGAAACAAATTCCTCCATGTGATGGCAGGATTCCTGAGGTGATAAAGCCGGGGGGGGGGGGCTTTCCCAGGAGATTCCACCGTCTTGGCAGCAATGGTGAAGAATTCATTTTGAAATCAAGCTGAAGGCCCCAGCAGGGAAAGACGCTGAGAGTCTTAAGTAAGTGTTATTCTTTTTGTCTGTGCCTGGCGTGGACTAAATAATTTGATTGCCTGATTTGTTTTCTTGACCTGAGAAGAGGAGGAGAGGGGAAGGTTTCCCCCCTAGCTGTATATTGGTGTGAGGAGAAATCGTAGAAGAGATTTACCAAGCTTGTTATGGATATATGAAAATATAACTACAACTTTACAACTTTGAATTTCGATGGATTACAAATTAACTGTCCCTGAAAAGTTTGTGAATTGGAGCATTTATTGCCTTGGTTTGTTACTATCATTTGGGATTGCCTGAAGGAGTGGCTGGATGTTTTGACATTCCTGGACAGAGGAATGGCGTTGCCAAGGCTACAAGTATAAACAAGATAAGAGAAATAAAAATAAAACAATAGTGCACCAGTGACATCTAGTGACATCTAGTGGATTTTAAAAGACACTGCAAGAACTAGATTTGTGTTTGCAATTGAAGCAAGGAAGATAATATGCTGAGGACATCTCGTGGCCTTAAAGAACATTGCAAGCAGAAGGAAGGAAGAACAAAGATGGCGGGCAAAACAGTGAAAGTCCGAGGCTTGCCAGCATTGGAGATGGTACTTGGAAAATTAGTACAAGAGGAACCGAAAGGCAAAGACTGGAAACAGACTGTACAAGACAACATAGAAAAACTGTTGGTAATGGTACAGCAACTAACAAACCAATCTGTACAAACTCAAGTTAGTGTGGATGCTTTAACTAAACGATGATCTTACTGGATGGAGGTGAAAATTACATCAGAAGAAAATAAACAAAAGATTGCGAGATTGGGACAAGATAAGAAAAGATCAAGCTAAAATACAGAAGAAAATCAGCATGATGCAGAGAACGTTAATGGAAATTCAGATGGATAGTGCAGCTCAAGTGGTGAGGATACAAAATATACCAGAGGAGAAAGGAGAAGATACATCGTGATGGATTGGCAGATTAATATCAGAATGGATTGATATTCCGATGGAGGAGATATCTAAAGAATTGGACTCAGTGAGAAGAGCGAGCACTTCTTATCTGAGAAAACACGAATTACCAAGAGAAATCCATGTGAAATTCATCAGAAACTTTTTACAGAGATAAATTACTGATGGCCTCACAGGAAAAGGAATGGACATTGGATGATAACAAAGTCAACATTTTGAGACATGTTCCAGAAAAGAATTAGAAGAATATAGACCAGAAATGGAGTCAGATGAAAAGAAATCAGATGATTTAGAAACAACAGATGCATCAGAGAAGGAAGAACCTAGAGGAGTGGGTAAGAGGCACTCACCAATAGCAACAAGAAAAAGACAAAAAGAGAGGAAGATTAGTAAAAAGAAACGCGATGACTAATGAATAGGGCATTGTTGGTGAATAAAAAATTAGGAGAAGTTTTTGTGGTTTCAGATGAGAAAAAAAGGTGTCATTTATGTTAAAGAAAAATTGAGATCAAAATTAATATATGCATTATAAGATGGACTATTGGACTATTGGACTTTGGCCCTCCTCACCCTAGCACTGTCTGTTCTAATGGCAGTCTGCTGGTGTTGCATCTTTTTAGATTGTGAGCCCTTTTGGGACAGGGAGGCATTAGATATTTGATATTTGATTTTCTCTGTAAACCGCTTTGTGAACTTTTGTTGAAAAGCGGTATATAAATACTGTTGTTGTTGATGTTGTTGAGATGTAAGAAGAAACAGTAAAACAATGCATGATAAAATGGGCGTAAAATATAGGCCATAATTTCACAATAGATCAATGGGAACAGATCTGGAAGCATAATAAATAACTTACTAGAGTAACAAATTTTATATTATTTTAGATATTATAGATAAAGAAAATGATGTATACCTAGTTATTATGATTTTAACTGTAGCGAGGACCTTATATGCTAGATATTGGAAGAATACTAAAATACTAATGAAAAATGAATTAACAGAGAAAATAATGAATGATACGGAAATGGACAGACTTTTAGAAGTTTTGGATTAACAACAAAAACCAACACAAATTGAGCAAGAGGAAAAAACCCTTTTATGCTTGGTTGAAAATGTAGAAATATATGATAGGGCATTTAGATGATTGTATTACATATATATTATCTTTGATATGATATATGTATGATGAATGAAAAATGATATTAAGAGGTAAATTTAGAATGGATTAAGATATGTAATTTTATTAGTTTTAGTGATATATGATAATGATATATGATTTCCTGCACCCTTTGTGTTTTTTGTGTAGTGAAGTGTGTTATGTTTTTGTGTGTTATGTGTATTTGTTTATAGTTGTTTTTGAAAAATGAAAATGAAAAAAGACCTTGTTTTGAATTCCCTCAATTGAGACAGGACCTCAGGCAGGCAGGCAGGCAGGCAGCAGGACTTGAGGCAGGCCAAGGGCTGGAGGCTTGATGGAGGTTCCCCTCTGGTTCTCAGCTCCAGTGAGAGGCTCTCTCAGGGCTCTTTCAGCAGTCTCTCTGAAGGTCTGCAGCTCCAGCAGAGCTTGCTTTCAGCTGCTTCCAGCAGTTCTCTCCTTAGCTCTCCAGCAGAGCTCTGTCTTCAGCTCCTCTCCGTAGTTCTTGGTGTTCTCTCTCCTTCAGGGCTTGCTCCCAGCTCCTTCTCCGGTAGTCTCTCGTCCTGCAGAGCTCTGTCTTGAAGCTCCTCTCGGCAGCTCTTCCCTGGTGGCTCCCATAAGGGAGATGCCCCAGCTCACTGATCAACTTTTCTAGTTCCAATATATTCATTTGAAATGTGATTTGTTAAGACATAAGAATGTCTTAACAAAATAATTAACCTATCTGCTTCAAGAACAGCTTGAATACAAGAACAGCTTGAATACAACATTTATTCGCTGTGTAGGCAGCTGCAGAGGAGTGGATGAAAGAACCATGGAAGCCATGCACAGGCATTCATATGTAGGCACTAGCATCAAAACACATTCGTTCCCCGGCTCAAATATTTTACTGATAGAGATCTAGTCTCAGTGTCCATTAAGACAAAATAGGGATGGTACCTTGCCAAGAACATTTGTCCCCAGAAATAGAGATTGTCCTTGGAAAAGAGGAACAGTTGAAGTGTGTGGGTGGAAGGGGGTCACTCTGATATTTCTGTGTTCTAGATAGTCTTCAACAGTTTCTGTTCACAAGGGAAACAACAGTCCTTATTTTCTGGTTATTTGTTGCTGTTAAGAACGTTAGAAAAATTCTGCTGGATCCAGCCAGAGGCCAAGGACTGGCCCAAGACTTTCTGACACCTGAGGCATTGACATTTGTCAGTGATAATGATACCCAATAATATGCCAGTGATACCCCTTACCCAATGATATACCAGTCTTTGCTTCTCCTACTTTCCAATGTTCTGTCTAAGCAGTCTCCTCCCTCTCTGTCCCCTACCTTCCATTTTCAAGCCAGGGATTGGAAAAAGGAAAAGCAACAGTGGAAGTAAGTAGGTGAACAGAACTGGGCGCTGCTGCCCCCCGCCCGCTACCTAGGTGATGGTTTCAGTTGCCTTTATGCCTTTATGCCTTTAGGCTTTTCTACAGAGGCCCAGCAGCTGTTTCTGGGAAGTCCACAAGCAGGAAATAAAAGCCTACTTCTCTCCCACCATGAAATTCCTCTGCAACTGGTATTCAGCAGCATAGTGCTGCTTGATTTGGACATACAGCATCGCCACTATTAGTAGCCATTGGTAGACTTGTCCTCCATGGCTTTGGGCAATCACCTTTTAACACTATCCAAGTTAGTGGCCTTCACATTTTTAGTAATGAATTCCATAAGCAAATAAACCAGCATCCTGCTAGGACTGCCAGGAATCTGGTTCCTGGTCCTCACTTTCCATTTCAGTCCCTGCTGTTATTGAAGTATAAATGTCTGTTGTTTGATTTTGAGAAAATGCTGATAAGAAGGATTTTGCCTGCATCACTGCACTCCTTAATCAGCTCCTGCTTGTGGGGGAACACTCAGAAATCTATTGCCCCTTCCCCTGCAGCTCTGGGGCAGAAAGAAAGCTGTTGCTCCATGTAGCAGGTGGTTTTGGAATTGTTTTGTCACTTATGTACGGTATATTGCTTGAGCCTGTAGTACTAAGTGACAGCCATATGGGGGGAAATAACAATATTCATTCAGGGACACCCTGGGTTGGGGCTAAATCTGCTTCTGCTCCCTTGTGATTCCATACATGGCAAGAAAGCAGGTTTTGCCCTTCCTCAGCAGTGTTTTGGGCCTTCTTATGTTGCTGCAGTGCTTTGAGTAGTCAAGGATGGGGTGGTGGGAAGAGTCTGTCAGAGATACAAGTAGCACTAGGTATGCCACTGTAGCCCAGATTTATCTCAGTGAGAAATAGATCAAAAAATATGACATGTGGAGAAGTAGATTTTAGGTGTATTGTTGTATCTGGTAGGAGAGATGGGTTAATTGCACTAACAGGTTTTTGCCTGCTACGTTTTAACCTTGATATACCACTTGGAGGAACTGAATGGAAAAATGGCCAACAGGGTCCCGTAAACAAGTGAGCTTCTTATGTTGCTGCAGTGCTTATTGTCTTATGTCACCCTGATCCTTCTCCTCCTCTGCTTCCCAGGGATCTCAGACAACACAGCTGACCTGGAAAAGAGAAGGCAGATTTATGGACAGAACTTAATCCCCCCAAAGAAGCCTAAGACTTTCCTACAGTTAGTATGGGAGGCGCTCCAGGATGTGACGCTGATCATTCTTGAAATTGCTGCCATCATCTCTCTGGGACTGGCTTTTTATGCCCCACCAGGAGAAGAGAGTGAAGGTGAGAGACCGTCATCATGGACTAATTATTAGCGCTATAACAGGTAGAAATAGCTTCCCTACAATCATTGTCTTGGACACACAGGAAAATTGGGCCTTTGATCACAGGTGATATCAGAGGTTGGCCAGGTTGGGCATTAGCCAACTCATGCCTATCAGTGCCTACCTGGCCAGATCAGCCCCTGAACTCTCAGTAGTGGTGGCAATGGGGGTGAGCTATGGGCGACAGCTTTGTCTCAGGGCTCTCTATGGAATATTACCTTGCTAAAGGAGTATTGCCCTGGGAGCCATAGTGAGTCGAATGACCAAACTACCCTCAAGGTGAGTTCTCCTGTCCCAAAATGGGTATCCAGCTGCCAAGTGGTAAGGGGGATTTGGCGCAGGTGTGTTACAAAATGGTCATTTGTAACCAGGGTGTGTCCCAGGATGACACCTTCAGTATCAGAAAAGCCCAGCCCATGTAACTAGAGAGGCAGCAAGTACCTGTGGCAGAGGGGACAAAGAGGTAAGTAGGTACAGAGAAACAACTTGCATTCCTCAGCAACATCTTATCCAAATGGTAGAGCTCTCTTGCAGTCAGTCATACCAGTTGAATTGCCAGGGTAGTCAGATTCTCAGAACTAGAAGGTTTGTAGTCCATGATGTTAACATCCCAGTTTAGTTAGTATCCCAGTATCCCAATTTGAACTCCTTAAATCCTCTCTTCTTGCTAGTAGTCCCAAAGAGTACGGAATCTGTGCCTGTTCTACAAGCCTCCTGGTTCAAGATGCAAGTGTGTGACTATGGCCCAAGTCCTAACCAACTTTCCAACGTTGGCATAGAGGTGCCAATGGGACATGTGCAGCATCCTGCAGTTGGGTGGCACTCACGGAGGTCTCCTCAAATTAAGGGAATCCTTGTTCCCTTACCTCAGAGCTGCATTGCTCTTATGTCGGTGCTGGAAAGTGGGTTAGGATTGAGCCCTATTTCTTCTTTCAGAACCAAAGATTCAGAACCAAATCTTGCCGGACAAATCTCATCTCCTAATTAATAACTTAGGGCGCAATCCAAACTTATGCTGGCATGCAAGGCACATTTGTGCCTCCTCAGGAGGAAGCTGGGCTGGCGCTCAGAGCTGGCACAGAGAAGCACTGGCCTGCGGAGGCTGATGCACGCCTCTGTGCTGGCTTCCTCCGCGCGGGCCACCTGGGCTGATGCAAGGAGCAAAGGTAGGTGAGGGGGAGGTATTGAGAGGGGGGAGAGCAGGTGGGTGGCCCCGGGAGCAGGCAGGAAGCATGAGGTGTGACTGGGATCCGGCAGTTATGCCAGATTCCAACCCCCGTTCCTGGGAAGAATGGAGCAGCTCCAAGCAGCTCCCATAGGGATCAGTGGCCCTTACCGCTGAACCCTTGCCACTGGCTGAGCCACTTATGGATACAGCACAAGCCTCTTGGGTTGCTTGTTTCAGTGCAGGATAGGATTGCGCCCTTAGTAAAATAGGGGTTAGATGAATTTGCAACTGGTTGGATGGCCGTACACAAAGGGTTCAGTTCACTTTTATTACGGTCACTGGCCCGCATAAAAATAACAATACATTCATAGTATACAACTGAACATACATACGACCCATCACAGCATCCTAACATAGGCTCCTGACAACATAATATACTAAAAATTAATAGATCTAAGTCTAGATAAGACTAAGTTTGGTCTAATTATTGTGGATTGAACTGAGTACAGTAACTGAGGAAGGTACTTCTGAAAGTCTTCTAGTCCATATTGGAAAAAAAACTTATTCAGAATATAAAAAGGGTTGTTTGTCAATGGCTTTGCATTAACCTGGAAGACAGTTTCAAGTGGGGTACCTGGAAGACAGTTTTGAGTGGAGGTCTTGGGCTTGGTTTTCATTAACATCTTCATAAGATGAAGGGATACAATTTGTGGATGGCACCAAGCTGGGAGGATAGAATAATAGAAGGCACAATAGAAGGCAGTAGAAGCCGTCAGGAAGACCTCAACAAAATGGATTACTGCACTGAAATGAATAAGATGAACAGGGAGAAATGAAAGGTTCTGCATTTAGGCAAAAATAACCAGACTCAGGTATAAAATGGTAGAAACCCGACTTGGCAGCACAACATGTGAGAGGGATCTTGGAGTTGCAGTGGATCACAAGATGAACATGAGTCAGCAGTGTGGTGTGGTTGCAAAAAAGGTGAATGCAATTTTAGCCTGCATTAGTAGAACCAGAGCTTCCAAGCTGCAAGAGGTTGTGGTTCTGCTTTACTCTGCATTGGTTAGACCCCCAGCTGGAGTACTGTGTCCAGTTCTGGGCACCTCACATTAAGAAAGATGCAGCCAAACTGGAGCAGGTTCAGAGGAGAACAACAAGGATGATCAGAGGGCTGACAAACAAGCCCTACCCAGAAAGGTTGAAGGAACTTGGTATGTTTAGTCTGGAGAAGAGAAGGCTGTGAAGGGATATGGCAGCACTCTTCCAATACCTGAAGGGCTGTCATATGGAAGAAGGGACAGATTTGTTCTCAACTGCCTCTGACAGTAGAACTATATAGAGAGATATAAGAGAAGATATTCAATAGCAGTGGCATACCTAGGCCATCTGTCACCGGGGCAAACTAAAATTTTGGTTCCCCCCCATTTAATTAATTAATTAATTAATTAAATTTATTTATTTTCAAATTTATTATTTGCAAAACAATGTGATTTTAAAAAACTGCCTAACACACAGCTGCCTAAGATAGACAGCACCACACTGGACAAGCAGCACAACAGCATATTAATGTCACACAGGAGGCTCGATTTGCAGCACTGAACTGCTTGAGCATAGGGAAGAACCCTGCTGAACAAACTGAGAGCAACATAGAATTTTATCAGGGGGTACAAAGTTTTTTTGGGGCCCCTTCCCAAAGGAGGAGGGGGCAATGGGGGCAGGCAGAACAGGGGGCCAAATAAGCCAGTGGGAGGGTGCTGATAGCCAGAACAGTCTTTGGAGCACGGGTCTACCAGGCTTCTTGATGCGGAGCCCAGGTCTACCTGACCATGCTCCATTGGCAGCTAGATAAAGTAATATGGAAACCCAAACACACTCCTCAGTCTCTCTAAAATCTTTGAAATATAGAGAATCCATTGCAGAAAATTAGCATCATCATAGTTAGGCTTGCACTAGAATGGACAGTGTGCTGTGTGGACCACAATGAACTTCTGCAACAGCTGTAGCCCTGCAACTGTGTCCCTGAACCAGCCATTTTCAACCACTGTGCCATGGCACATTGGTGTGCCACAGGAAAGTCATTCATTAGTAGGTCCACTGGGGATGCGAGCCCCCCCCCCCCACTGGCAGCATGGTGTGCCTTGACAATTATCAAAAACCTGACAGTGTGCCATGAGATGGAAAAGTTTGAAAATCGCTGCCCTATGCACTCCTTCATGGTTACGGGATCCACAAGCCGAAAAGCTGCTGTAGCAGGCCAGTTTCCTCCCAGATTTGTTTCTGTTAGGGAGGGTAATGGATGCATTCCTGGGCCTGGTGTGTATGAAGCAGCAGTTGTCACCTCATGCCTGTGGTTGTGCGCCCAGCATCATGTGCAGACAGTGAGTTTGGGTGAGATTGGAAAACATAATATCCCAAGAACTATCTGGGCCCCCTCCTTTGGTTCCTGGACCCCCTTTCTGACCCTGGGCCTGGGTACAAATTATCCCCTTTACCTCCCTCTTTTAGGCCCTCATCAGCGGCAGTACTCATTCAGTTCAGGTCTTCATTTTTTACTGCATATATGCTTATTATTATTAACAATAGCACACAATAACAGTTGATAATAGACACCCAATTCCCTGCCTCTCAGCAGATTGTGAATGTTTAGTGGCTTCTATTATTAAGAACATAAGAAGAGCCCCAAGAAGATATCAGGAAAAAAAATTCCAGATGGTAAGTATGGTGCGGCAGTGAAACAGATTGCCAAGGGAGGTGGTGAACTCTCCCTCACTGGAAATCTTCAAGCAGAGGCTTGACAACCAGCTGCTGGAGATGCTTTAGGAGGATTTCCTAATACAGGCTTGGGTTGGACTAGATGAACTTTAGGTCCCTTCCAAATCTATGATTCTATGATTCAGAGCTCAATTTTGGGCTCAACCACTGACGTGCACTGTCGCGCACATGCTGTAAGGCACATTTGCAAGGTTTACTGCTGTGTGAGCACCCGTGCTAGCCAGTGCTGGGCTTGTGCTGGGCGGGTGCCCGGCCTCCACCGTTCGCATGGACGGTAAGGTAAGCAGGGGCGGGAGGAAGGTGTTCCGGGGAGGTGAGAGAGCAGGGAGGAGGCATGCTGGGGGAGGAGCAGGAAGGGAGAGAGGCGGGTCCGGTGGTGCTCTGCTCCATTGGATCCAGAGCATTTATGCGGGACTTGGCGCCCATTGTGGGGCTACTTCCCTTACCCGGGACAATGGGACAAAAGTGCCATATATGCATTTCACGTTCATTCACCCATCAATGGAACACTAACCTGCACATCAACTTTCATTCAAGTTGGTTATCTAGCACTTTTTACTGTACAAAGTGCCACTCAGCGGTTGCAACGACCACGGTAAGGTAAGAAGGGATGGGGGGAGGTGGGGAGAAGGCATTCTGGGAAGGGGTGTGGTGGGCAGAGGGTGGGGAGGAGGCGTGCTGGGGGGAGGGAGGCGGGTCTGGTGGAACTCTGCTTAACGAGATCCAGAGTGTTCATGCAGGGCTCGGCGCTCATTGTGGGGCTATTTCCTGTACCTGGGAGAAAGCGGACGAAAGTCCCCTTCTCCCTAGGTGCCGCCCGCTGCTGCCAAGGATGTTCTGGATGTGGTGGCAGCCATTTTAGGTGCTGCCGCAACCTTGGGCAAGGGAGTCAGGCAACCGTGTGCCACAGAAGCGCAGGATTGGGCTGCCCATTTGGAGACGGAAGGTGAAGCAACCCTCTTACAATGTCAGTATAACTACCCAACCGATCATTAATCTCAGTCAGCCAGCTCAAATTTCTTCCCTTCATAGTGGTTCATTGAACACTAACTTGCACATCAACGTTTATTCAAGTTGGTTATCTAAGCACTCTTTACTGTGCAAAGTGCTTTATATGTTCATGACATCCTTCATCTGCAATACAAACCTTTGAGGTAGAGAAGGCTATTCCCATTTTGCAGATGGTAAACTGAGGTAGAGTTGTCCCCAGATACACTCCCTTCCTAGTGAGTCCCTTTGTCATTTGGGTTTTGCCATTTGTTCATCTGTCCACTGCTGAACTTTTCACCAATGATCTACCCAGCACAATCCAGGAAAATAATTTAGAACTTGAGCCGTTTAGCAAAATCACCAAGATAAGCACTGTCCATATTTGTGGAGTGTAATTTTGAGAGCTGTTTGAGACAAAGAGGAATTCTGGCAACAGTAGTCTGGGAGAAGGTTTAAGAAGTCAATGGAGGGGCAATGTGGTTCTAATGGTGGGACACACACACATACACCATGCCTTCTTTTCCCCATTTTCCAGCCTGTGGGAATGTGGCATCTGGTGGAGAGAATGAGGGTGAGTCAGAAGCTGGCTGGATTGAGGGTGCCGCCATCCTGCTGTCTGTGATCTGTGTGGTGTTGGTCACAGCCTTCAATGACTGGAGCAAAGAGAAGCAATTCCGAGGTCTGCAGAGCCGCATTGAGCAAGAGCAGAAATTCACTGTCATTCGCAATGGCCAACAGGTTCAGATCCCTGTGTCTGAATTGGTTGTGGGAGATATTGCCCAGGTCAAATATGGTAAGGAGGCAAAAAAGGGATGAATGAATTTATTACTGTGAACCTTCCAAAGATGCGAATGTTGGGGGAGGGGAGAAGTGCATGGGAGAATCTTGATATGTAATCATCCCAAAATTTACATTATCTACTTAAGAACCCTTGAGTCCTTATCTTTCGATGTTGGGTGGGGGGTGCCCATGGCATAAGATGTGGGCTAATTCATAGCTTTGGAGCAGTCATCAGGAACATCTTTCTGTATGAGTATGTCTAGCACATGGATATGTGGACTTACAGACTGCAGTGAGACAGTGGGGAGGAGACAACCTCAATATTTAGTAAATCTCCAGTGTTAAGGAGCTTCTGCAGTAATGGAGCCCCTGATGAAGCCCCTCTATTGATCTGCAACTCCCAAACAAAGTGTATGGATAGAGTGATTAAATGGATAGTCTCACTAGATCTGAGAAATGTAATGAGGGCAAAAGGTAATATCTGGGGACCAAATTTAGTTGCACTGTCAGTCTGTTATTCCAAACTATTTTCCCTAGGTGACCTGCTTCCTGCAGATGGGGTGCTCATCCAGGGGAATGATCTCAAGATTGATGAGAGCTCCTTGACAGGAGAGTCAGATCATGTACGCAAGTCAGTGGACAAGGATCCCATGCTACTATCAGGTGAGGAACATGAAAGAAGGGAGTGCATCTCAGAATAACTAGCAAGACCTGAAGTTTTCAGCTACTGTATGCTTGATCTTGCAGGGCAATGGTCTCCAAAGTTCCTACCTTTCAGAAACTTTCCACATTGATTTGTCTACCACTGAAACCTTGTGCTTTGCAGAGGATTCTTGGACGCAGTCCAAGACACAGTTGGTTTAAATGGATGGGTTTCATTGTCCTTGAAAAATGGGCTGCCCAATCCTAACTAAATGCCTCCGAGAACGGATCTCCTGCAGATACCGAGGCCCCACCTGTACATGCTTTTGTTCTCCTTTGTGAAAAGAGCTCTTCCTTTTAGCCAACATTCACAGACTACTGGGAAAGATGTACAGTGGACATTGCCCATTGCTGGGGCAACTGGGCTAACGTCTAACATCAGGTGCCAGTCTCTGAATGTGTATTTCAAGGAAAATCAACTGGTGATAAATTACAGTAAAACTAAGATCTTGGCCTTCTCCAGGAAACCCAAAAATCAGTGCTGGAAGATCGGAGGCCATAAAATAGAGAAAGGTGTCCCACTTTAAATATTTGGGGGTGGTATTCCATACAAATGGTTCTAGGAAAGCGCATGGAGAATATGTAATGTTAAGCGGTCAGCAAACCTCTTCTGCTATTCTGCAATTTATGCTAAGTAGAGGAGCCCAGCATCTGCCAGCAGCCCTTAAATTGTTTGAGGCAAAGGTGATGGCCCAATTATTGTATGGAGTGCAGTTGGGACCTTTTCCCAATGATAATGGAGCATGTCCGGTCTAAGTTTATTAGGGCCGCCTTTAGTGTATCCAGTAATATCTTGAACACTCTTTTACGTCTGGAATCAGGCCTGATTAGGAGAGAGGCCCATGTCTGGATAGCCATTTGCTCTTACTGGTTAAGACTGCATCTATACCCATTAGGGATTGCTCCCCTAATCCTCCAAGATGAGTATAAATCCAGGTGGATTAAAGGGCTGGAACGAAAATTGTCCTCTCTGGGATTTTCTATACCATCTTTGTTTGAAATGGGACTGGCTCAGGCGGGAGTTAGGATCAAGCAGCGGATCTTTGAGATAGAGCGCCAGGATAATGTCAGAAAGTTTTGTATCAAGGAGGAGCTCAGATATAATAGCTGCTCCAGCTCCCTATCTTTTCCAGTTGGAAATCCCAAGCCACAGAAGGGCATTTACATTGGGGTGTAGTTTGCCCTCAGCTGTAGTGGAAGGATGCTTTCGGAAGGTCCCATTTTTTAGAGCAATTGTGTCCTTGTGGGGCAAACCAACCAGAAACCACCAGTCATGTTTTGCTGGATTGCGTTTTTTATAAGGATATACAGTTCTCTTATTGCCCAACTGTTAGAAGAGCTCACCAAATGCCCAGGTCAAGATTATAGTCATTCTCTTCTATCAGATGCAAATCCAGAGGTAACGTGGAGGGTGGCTAAATTTCTAGCCGCTGCAGTTAGCATCAGGAGGAAGAGAGTGGATTGTGACCTTCCAGGTTGCTCATAGAGGAGTATAAACTTCTGAATAAGTTTTTAATTCAATGTGGACTAGTAGACTTTCAGAAGTACCTCCCTCAGTTACTGTACTCAGATCAATCCTTAATAACAAGACCAAGCTTAGTTTTATAGATAGGTCTATTAATTTTTAGTATGTTGTCAAGAGTCTATGTTAGGATGCTCTGTGGTGGGTCATATGTATGTTCAATTGTATACTATTTGTATTGTTATTTTTATGCTGGTTGGTGACCATAATAAAACTGAACAGGCTATGCAATCTTGGAGTCATTCACAATGATAGATCCAAGCAATGCCACTTCTGTCCCGCCAAGCCTAAATCACATCTCTTCCAGTCAAATTCAAATGCTGCTATTCAGCCATGGTCAGAACCATGGCAGGTGCTGCTGCTTATCTTTTGGAGGCTTGAAGCAATCAACTACCCATTCATTCATAATTCTCCCCCATCAATGATCAGGCACCCAGTTTAGGGAGAGTTAACAGCATGAACTCAGGAGATTAACCCTTCTGCTCTTCCAACTGGCTGGAGTGACATTGCTGTCTGATGGCTTATTGACTCTCCATTTGGCTTCCCAGGCACTCATGTCATGGAAGGCTCTGGACGGATGGTTGTCACAGCTGTTGGGGTCAATTCGCAGACTGGTATTATCTTCACTTTGCTGGGTGCTGGTGGAGAAGAGGAGGAAAAGAAAGACAAGAAAGGTAAGGTCTCCCCCCTGGGCTAGAAAAGCTTCTCCTCAGTGTTACCAGCATCCTCTCTGAATCTTTTCAATCTTCATCTCACGTCAGCCATTTTGTTTGCCAGTGGAAAGGGTACCAAGGTCAATCTCAAATCCACTTTAACAATACTTTCAAAACTGGTCAGCTTTTTTTTTGTGGATGTTTGCAGTCTTTGCATAGTGGTATTATTTTCAACACGTAGGTACTGTCCAACTGCTACCAAAGCTGTGCCAGGTTCTGTTACCTGCTGCCAACCCCATCTAATTTTCATTACCACCTTAACTCATCTCCTCTGTGACGACCACTTCCTTAAAACTGGCCAAGCAGGGGGATCCTGGAAACAGAACCTCCCCCAGCATCTTCCCCACTGGGCCAAAGTAAAGGAAATACCTTAAACCATTTCTTCCCAAAACTGCATATAAGCATCAGAGACAGCCGTGGTGGTAACATACTCCCCCAGCTATGCCACTGGAGAAGGAAGAAGTAAATCGTCACCCCATCCTCTTGCTTGTTTGCTTGAAGAACATGCCCAAGAAGAATGGGGCAACAGCCAGTAAGCGAGCAAGCTGGGGTGGTGGTGACAGGTGGGTTTTGGGCGCCCCCACCAGTTTGCTGCTTCCCAGCCTGCTGCATAAAGTACCCATTTCAGTTATCCTCATGGATGGATCATTCCATCAACACATAATAATGGGTTCAAGACTTCATTACTGTATATTGCCCGCAAGGTCGTTGAATTCACTCAGTTGCTCTCATGTTCAGCATCACAGTTTGACTCTTCATTACACAAGCAGTGCTGTGCCTTTGAATTATTAATATGTCTTCTTTATTTCACACAGTCTGATACTACTCATGTCCATCTCTCCTTACCTTAATAAACCTATTTAAATGACAAACCTGATGTCTTGTCAACTCAGTGGCATCAGTATTGGCCCAACGGGACTCAAATCAAATGTGTACACCAAATTCTTTAAGTACCAAATAAGTACTTAGCTGAAGTTTTTGACTTGGTGTTACTGGATCGCTTGTTAGCTATTGAAAGTTGAATAGCCAGAGGTGTTTCTCAGCAGTTGTGTTCAGATGTAAAGAGTAAACATGTTTATCTGCTACAAAAAAGAGCCTTGGAGAGCCATAGGTTCATATGTACTCCTTCCTCTGCAAGTGAGAGGAGAATGAATTTTCAAACACATCACAGTTCCATTTCCCTGAGAAATCATACCAGAGAACTGCAGTATAAACTATAGTTAGAAGAAGCAAAGGCCAGACTGTGGTTTGGTATTCTGATTTTTTTCTAATTTTGCCTTGTTAACAAGTTGCCAAAACTAATGCACACCACAGAACTGAGCCGGAGGAGTGGGGAAGGGAATCACACGAATTTCCTGAAGCCTTTTGTGGCTTCCTAAGGCTTACATACATACATGCATACATGCATACATGCATACATACATGCATACATGCATACATGCATAGAACCGAGCAGGAGGAGTGGGGAAGGATATCACATGAACCTGTGGCTTCCTGAGGCTTGTTGTGGCTTCCTGAGAAATAGTGAAAGATGCTAGCTTCTGTTACATTAGAACATAGCCAATCTGTTCCATTAGAACCTAGTCAATCTATCGGAACCAGCAGCAGAGTACAAATAGATATCCCAAATCTGCTAAAAGATGACCTAGATTCCAGTCCATAGAGCCATTTCTCCTTGCCTGTTGAACCACCAAGTAGCTTAGCCAGCTCTCCTCCATGCCTCTCTGTCTTGATTTGACCCTTCCCCTTCCTGTAACTTCTCCATTTGTGCCACTTAGAGGTGTACAGATTTACAGATCCTGTTCTTCATTCCCACTTTTACGTATTCCTGTTTCCCTTCTCGGTCCTGTGAGCTTTTGTTCAGTTTACCTGTCAAAACCTGTGCTTCTGCCCATGCTCTTCTCACTTTCATCTCAATTGTATTCTGACCCCTGCTTGTCTCTTAGTCTGCAGGTCTCATTTCATCCCCTTGATTCAGATTCATGGTTGCTGGAAGGACAACAATTCCTTTTCCAGAGGGGACAAATGCCCTTTAGAGGTCTTCCTAGCCACATGGAAACTGCTTTCCAATGAGTAACTCTCATGCAGCTTAGAGAACTTTAAAAGTTTCAACCTCACATGCAGGACCTAATTGCATGATTCTTTCCCCTGGAATAGTTAGCTCCCCTGTATGGGTCATGGTGGTGATGATTCTGTGGGAAAGATCCATTCACCCATGCAGTTTGGGTCATTTAAATGCTCATCCAAATGCATGGGAACTGCTTGTGGGTAAATCACTCACATACAATTGGGAGAATATCCAAAGGGCACAAGAGCATAACTGCATTAGACACTATTGATTCACCATTGCTGAGGTTTGACTCAGCCTGCTGAATTATTACTTATTTTTGGAGCCAGACTCAAATGAGATTGGCAGGGATGTGCTGGAGTCGCTTCCCCAAGTCTCAAGTTGAGTCCTGAGTCTCTACCCCCTTGATTCGAGTTGCAAATGATCATAATGGATAGCCATTGCAATTGCCCAGAGGTGTTTTTAGAGTCAGTTTGACTCAACTCATTCTGAAAAGCGAGTCAAGGCGTGAGTTAGGCACAGCTCCGCAGAAAAAAACAGAGGTGCTGGTGGGGTGTGTGTGTGTGTGTGTGTGTGTGTGTGTGTGTGTGTGTGTGTGTGTGAGTTCTCATTTAACACTCCCCAGATGTTCCCATCTCATCTGCCATCAGTGATGTGGTGAAGTCCTTCACTTTAGCCACACATTTTATTTCAGCCAAATTCATCACATTCAGCCAATCCATCCATGTGATGGATTGCCCCAGACTAATTATAGACTTCTAGATCACCCACAAGGTCCTTCTGATCCTGGCTCTGGGCTGATCCTGGCTCTGGGACCAGCTCTGGGCAGGACTTGTGTCGCAAGCTTGGCAAGTGCTCGCTCAGTCCAGGCACTGTCTCTTCTGCTGGCTTGGAGTGGTGCTGCCTAGAACTGATCTCTCAGGCAAGTGTGCAAAGAGCAGGGCCCAATTTGGCCAAATTGGTCAAACTGCCCTAAAGCCGGCCGTGCATACACATTTGCACCATGGCTATACAGACACTCCACATAGCTTCAGTCTGCTTCTTTCTTTATTATCTAGTCTAATTAACTGTATTAATGTTATTTTGTCAGTTAAGGCAGTGGACTGCAAAATAAGATACCAACAGTACATTTTAAAGCATCCCCCTTAAAACAGCTACAGAACAGCCAGCATAAAAACCTTGGCAAGAAGGGCCACGGGTTGGAGTTGAGGCAGGTAGAGCCATGGCAGAACTGGTGAAGTGAGGGAGGAGGCAGGGGGAATCTGACAGGCCAGGGTAGAATATGGCTGGTCATGGGTTCAAGCTAGTGGAATCAAATTCCAGTATTGGCCAAGAACAACTTTTTACTGGTCCAACCAAAAAATGGACACTAGTTGATCAGTCTGAGCTTGCATCCGAGGAGGCATAATCACTAGGCCCACATCTTAACAGGAAGTCCAACTCTGCTCCAGCTCCTGCTGTTGCTCCTGCTCATTCTTACTGCCTGTCTGCTCACCCATGCTCACGCACCCTTTCCATGTGGCCAAGGGTAGGACCAAATTCCACTACGCAGAGGACTTGGGGGTGGGGGGTGAAGGCAGAGTAGCACTGCCATGGCCATCTGTTTTATCAACTAGTAATTCTTTCATTCTGATGAAAGAATGGGCAGCTGTGGTGGTGGCAAGGTGGAGGGAAGGCCTGTTGAGAACATTTTATCTGGGAGCTCCCCAAAACCAGCTCTGGTTCAACAAAATCAAATCACAGTTAGTAGCAGAACTGCACATGAAAATCAACCCAGAACCGAAGATGCCTAATCAAATGAAGATATATATTTTTTTAAACTATCCTTCTCAAGATCCTGACCTTGTCTCCCAACCCCATAGATGAGTGAAAGCTGCACCTGTGTGTTTGGAGCCTCTTGGCTGGGACTTTCCCATTGGGCAGGGTTGGATGGGATGGAATCTCCTGTTTGTCAGTGACCATGCTCTCCATAGTTTGTGTACTGTGCTGGTGCTGTCTTGTCTGTTCTCAAGCGTCCTGTGTTTGTCGTTCCCTTCTGTTGTAGGGAAGCAGCAGGATGGGGCAGTGGAGAATAATCAAAACAAAGGTAAAGTTCCAGGATGCTCCCCCACAACACACTTATTCTTTTTAGTTCTGCATTTAGCTAAGAATAGTAACTAGATCTGAGATTCATCTGTCAAATTCTAAATTTATGTTGCATTTGGTGGGGGCTTTTTTTTAGAACCAGGCATAATGGGCCAGAGGCAAAGGAAGGCAGAGCTCTCATTAGGATTGCCAGTACCTGAAATAAAAAAAAAATTGGAACATCTTGGCTGGTTTCACAGAGGAAGAGCCCTGGGAGGTCTGGGGGTGAAGGCAAGAGCAGAGGCCTTTGGGTTTCTGGTGGATCTGGGGTGCAGCCAAACATGTATTGGCAATTTGGGGATAGAGTCCAGCAGTGTTGAGTGGGTCAAGCCAAGTAAAAAAAAAAAAAAAACTATGTAAAACAGCTGAGGTAGGAAAAGCCCCTTTCTTGGCCTTCACTTTACAATGAACTGTCCCCAAAGCATTTGAAGCATTGTTTGGTCTGTTGGCAACCTCATTCTTTTTAGCTTTAGTAGCAAAGGAAGGAATTCCAGGTGCAATTTTTCTCACCTCTGGATGAAAATCTGCTCTCTTCTGTGCTTAGTCCACCGCTCAGAGTGATTAAGATTAGAGTGCCATCATGAACCTAAAATCTTCTATAGTTGGCAAAGAATGGAAATACTCTGTCCATACTGACATTTGGGCAAAAAGGTCAAGGTCCAGAGACAGCACAGTACTTGAGAGCTGCATCAACAGCTAGAATTTAAAAGCCAGAATTTGCGAACCTCAGCATTGGGCCTGACAATCAGGAGCCTCACAAGCAAAATGAAATGCAAGTGATGGTTTCTACGAAATAAGAACTTTGTACAACGAAGGTGGGAGGCAATAAGAGATACAGGTGGGACCACGGTATCTGCTGATTTGATATCCACTGATACCAAAGTCCACCTCTAACTGCCTTGTAGGGAAAAAGTACCAAAATCCAATTTCCCTCCTTTGTACTGTTATTATTTCATTCCACTAGATTCCATTATTCACCCCATCTAGTGGTTAAATGCAGTATAGCATCCACACCAATGGATTCTGGAGTGATAATGCAGGAGCAAGAAACCTGGAAGCTTTAAAACTAATTTTCCACTGATTGTTGTTTAGGGTTGCCAATCCTGTAGCCTGCAGGAACACACATTAACTAAACTTGCATAAGGCAAACTACTAAATCCTCTCCTGGCAATTTTAACAAGGCCTCTAGGAGTTTCCAATACTGCATCATGATGGGGGGGGGGGGAAATATTCAAAATCTTCCTGGAGTGGTGGGAACCCTGGTGTTCTTTCTAAATGCTTATTTGTGCATATGCCCTAACAAGGAATTTGAAAACACTCCTCTAGGAAGCTTGCAACATGCTTTACCTTTTTTCCAGTTCTGCTCCTTTGCATGATGTACAACTTTAAGCAGATGTAGTTTTCCCTGGGAGAAAGATAAAATGTGGGAAAACTTCATTTGCCTAATTTATGTGTGTCATATTACTATTTACAGGGATGGGGCAGTTAAGAAAAAAAAAATGGCAACCCAAGCCATAGATTTAACATGGGTACAGGATGAGACAGGAATACTCTGTGTATGGGTGAACCAGTGATTGGTTGCTGTCTGTGTAGCCAAAAAGCAGGATGGGGCCGTCGCCATGGAGATGCAACCTCTAAAAAGTGCCGAGGGTGGCGAGATGGAAGAACGGGAGAAGAAGAAAACTAGTGTGCCCAAAAAAGAGAAGTCTGTTCTTCAGGGGAAGCTCACCAAACTGGCCGTGCAAATTGGGAAAGCAGGTATAGTAGGATATTGCATCATAGAACCCAAATGGGTCCCAGTAACATGCTAATGAGTCCAGTTGTGTCATGGTAAATTTTGAACCTTGTTATGATAGCCATGCCCCTCAGAACCACATGTTCAGCAGGACTTACTCCCAGTAAATTTACACAAGAGTGTAGCCTTAGTGTTAATCTAAGCTGCATGTTGTCTGTCACACAGTTATTTGGAAAGACAATGGCTTAGACATTAATATACCCTTAGGCAGATTTCTCAGTTTGCTTCCTGATGCTTCTTCTCAGCTCAGGTCCTTTGGTAGAAGTTTCCCAGGCAGTACAAGACTACTCCTGTTGATAACATCACAATTTCTGCTATAAGTTCTGCAGCTCAATTCTCCCATAACTACACCCCTGAAGGCCCCCCCAGGGAGACCCAATTCCAATTCTACACTTTCTGGCTTTAGATTGGGCGTTCTCAAAGTCTGGTACCTTGGCAGGATCACATGTCTAGCTGTCACTCTGGACTGTCTGTTTCTCTCTTTTTCTCCCTCACCTTTCAGGCCTGGTGATGTCGGCTATCACAGTCATCATTCTGGTTCTGTATTTCGTCATTGAGACATTTGTTATCGCTGGGCGGACATGGTTAGCTGAGTGCACCCCTGTCTATGTGCAATACTTTGTCAAGTTCTTCATTATTGGTGTCACTGTCCTGGTAGTGGCTGTCCCTGAAGGCCTGCCATTGGCTGTCACCATCTCCTTAGCCTATTCTGTCAAGGTGAGAACATTATTTTTTGTACCTGGCAGGGGGTTGTTACTCTTTGAACAGTCCTTTCCTAAACATTATCAGTGAACTCCTTCCCCTTTTGAAGATCCAGTGTGGGGTGGTAAAAAGCCATACTTGGGTGTGATGGCAGTGCATTGAGTTTGTTTGGGCAGGGTATATTGAAGATATTAGGGAACTCCACCATCAAGAAATAATCTTACAGGGAGGAGGGCTGGTTGATCTTGTAGACTCTTCCATTTTCAACTTCTGCTGTGTCCTCAGCACAGTAACCAGTGCAGCCAAGGGGAGACATCTGTGGCTCACCATTTACTCAGAGTCTGTTCTTTGACTGCAGAAAATGATGAAGGACAATAACCTGGTTCGGCACCTGGATGCCTGTGAGACCATGGGCAATGCCACAGCCATCTGCTCTGACAAGACAGGCACCCTCACCACAAATCGCATGACCGTTGTGCAGTCCTACATGGGTGACACTCACTACAAGGAGGCCCCTGACCCCAGTAACCTGACACCCAAGACACTGGATCTACTCGTTCATGCCATCGCCATCAACAGTGCCTACACCACCAAGATACTAGTGAGTGTTAGCCCTCTGTCAAAATTATGAGTCCTCCATGCCACTGAATCTTTAGGCTAAGCAAGCCAGGAAAAGACTGCCTGTGTCTGCCGTTTTGAATGAAAATTAGGGTAATCTGGGGAACTCAAAGACTGAGGAGGTCTCTGGCATATTTCTTGATGTAAATTTGTAAACTGTCAATTTGGATAGGCAATTAGTGGGAAATTATGCTGACCATTTATGGACTTGTATGTACTTTGCTCTTTCATCCTATGGGTAGTGAGTGCAATATTCCTTTAGGTTAGGAAACAGAACTAGAGTTGATTATTAAACTAATAATTTACGAATAACGAGCTGCTAGCTAACACTGATATTAACTAGGCTGAACTAGCTCAAGTTACACTGAGCTTCCTTCCAGTCTCCAGCCATTACCTTTCCAGTTTCCAGCCATAAGTCTCCATAAGTTCCAGCACATTTCTGGTCTTTGGGTTGTTGGTTTTAAAGCAAAAGTTACATGCACTGCAGTGTGCTTGCTGCAGACCAAACTACTGTAAATAGTTTGTTGGTAGCAGATCCAACTCTTTAAATGAGGGTCTCCCCAATAACGTAGAGTGTGTGTCCTCCAATTTAGGGGCACGTAAATGAGAAGGGCTGTATCCTCTTCCCTTACTGTGGCCTACCTCTCTGCTGGCTCTCCGCCAAACTCCTTCCCCCCACCTGTCAGGCTCTGATAAATTGTCTGCCCAAACATGAGGCAACCTGTTGGGCTTGAGTCAGTGGCAGGCAGGGTAGCGGATTTGGAGTGCTCTTCACCTCCTGTCTGCTGCCACTACCACCCTCCTCCAGCCTGCTGTGGCCATGAGTCATATTGATCTGCTTTCCTGTTCACTCAAGAAGGAAATGAACCATCCACCTCCTTACTATGCTTAAACTTGTTCATGCAGTCCCTTTAAATAAACCTGGAAGTTCCACGCTTCTGGGTTTGCTAAAACCACACAAACCGTAATGCCCCTTCCGCCCCCCCAGTGGGCTGTGTCAGGGGCAGTGGTGGTGGAGATGGGCAGCATTGTAAGTCACAATGCCCCTGCTCTTATATTAGCCCCGTTTGTAGAAAAGGGCCTAGAGGAAAGGCTGCTGGGAGGCAAGCAGTGGGTGTAGCAAGGGTTATACTCCCCTCATCCATCTGTATGCACTTATATTGGTTTAATAACATTTTAACCAACATGGTTTCTGCCAAAGAATTATATGAATTGTATTTGGTGAAAGCACAGAGATTTTTCTGTTATAGAGTAGTTCACCAAACTATGGGATCCTCAGGGAGGGTGCAATCCTAACTTGTGCTGGAACAGCCTTCACGCCATCGGGCCTGCACTGTATCCAGCACAAGTCTGCAGCTGTCTGAGGTTCAGCCTGAGGCAAGTGGAAACTTTCCCCCTTCTTTCCCTTTTTCCCTTTCTCTCCAGGGAGAGCCACAGCAGCTCCAATGAGTCTGGATCTGCGCCAGTGGCATCACTAGGGGGCGCGGGGGTGCGGGCCGCACCAGGTGATGTGCACGGGGGGGTGACGCACACTGGGGGTGACGCGGTAAAATCATGGTGGTTAGGAGTAACTCCATCATGCTATATACCGTTGGATGCGGAATTTCGAGCGGAAGGCAATGCAAAAAACCAGAGTGAAATATCTCCTTTCTATCAAAAAACTTTCTATGGCCAAAAAACTGGAAACCAAAAAATGCATGGAGCCCTATGAAAAGTGAAAGTGAGCCATATCGCGTGTTTACTCGCGAGTAGGCGAACTTGCCTTAGTGCGTCAGAAAAGGCAGGCTGAGAGGAATCCAACAACACCAGAATCGTCCTGATCCAATGAATGCAGCCCCCAAAAACACCAGAGAAGGAAGTCCCCCCCTCCAAGCAGACAAATGTATTGAGCCCTATGGAAAGCTAAACTAAGCCTCACGGTTGCATTTACTTGCGAGTAAGCAAACATGCCTTGGCTGGTGTGGAAGATCAGGTGAAGGAGAGTGCAAGGCTACCAGAATGGTCCTGATCCTATGCATCCAGAGCTAAACAAGTGCTCCAGAAGGGAGCCCCCCCCCACTAAAAAGGATCAAAACAGAAGCTTCAGCTGATAAGGTGAACCTTTTTGAGATTTGCAAAGCCAGGTGGATCCTGACAGTGATCTGGTTTAAACAGAAGTTCTTAAATTGAACTGGGCACTGGGTAGGACTGAAAACCTTACTGATTTTGGAGGGAGGGGGTGTTATTGCAGGCAGGCTACAGAGGAAATTCACTTGGTGAAACAGGGCTGGCTTCTGCTTATTTAATTTTTTGTTTTACTTTAATTACTTATACTTATTTATTTTAATTTGCCTGATGATGTCACTTCCACCATGACATCACTTCTGGTGGGTCTTGAACAGATTGTCATTGTAAAAAGTGGGTCCCAGTGCTAAAAGTTTGAGAACTGTTGCAATAAGGTGTTAGTAAGTTGACACCCTTGGGGGAGGGTGTGACACCACTAGTGACCAAAATCACTAAAATCATAATTTGGAAGAATACCATCATGTTATATATCAATCAATGCGTAATTTCGTGCAGAATGTGTTCTATCTTTGTTCTATCAAAAGGGACAGCCAAAAAACCAGTGGGGGTGGAGTGATGGTACATCATCACCTGGGGTATTGCCCCGCCCACTGCATGGGGGTGACGCGCTGGCATCCCGCACCGGGTGACGCAAACCCTAGTGATGCCACTGATCTGTTCCATCCAACAAGGTGACACAAATCCGAGCAGCATGGGACTGCCCCAGGCCATGCAGGGATGGGGCTGGAATCTGGCATAACTGCCAGATCCTGGCCCGTTCCCTGCCTGCCCCCAGGAATGCTCACCCTCCCTTGCCCCAAAATGCTTCTCTCCCACTTCCTCTCTGCCCTCCCCAGACCCTTGTGTCACCCTACCCGGGCCCGCATCCATCGACATTACCACGCAGGATTGTGCCCAGAATTACTTATAAACCTCTTGGCAGAAGAAATGGATAGGGTTGGGAGAACCAGAGACCAGTTCTTATCCTTTTGTTCCACTAGCCTCCAGAGAAAGAAGGGGGCCTGCCACGTCAGGTGGGCAACAAGACAGAATGTGCACTGCTAGGATTTGTGGTTGGCCTGCAGCGTGACTACCAACCTGTGCGTGAACAGATTCCTGAGGAGAAGCTCTACAAGGTCTACACCTTCAATTCTGTCCGCAAATCTATGAGCACTGTCACTTGCATGCCAGATGGTGGCTACCGCCTCTTCAGCAAAGGTGCTTCTGAAATTGTCCTCAAAAAGTGAGTTTGCTCTCTTGTGGGGGAGGTAGAATGACCACTGATGAAGTGAATGCCTCTATTAACACAGTCTGGCACAGGGGAATCTTAACCTGGGAGGGAGTGGGGCTGTATCCCTAGGGGATGTATGAAGGGGAGGTCCAGGGAGTGTGTAAAGTGTTCCCAGAATTAAGAAAAAATGAGCCAACAAATGCCTATATTTTCTTATTGGCTACAAGATTAACTAATTTTCGCTTTCTTATTGATTTTTGTCATGAGATGTTAGATGTCTTTAAGTTCTAAGAGGAAAGAAATGTTTTTCCTGAAATTTAATGTTGTTTTGAAGGGCCACTTTTTGCCTTATGTGTACAACGCAATTTCTTATAATAATATTGTGAAATAATAAATAATTTTTGAATAATAGTGATGAAGATAATAATAATAATGATCAGACCAAAGGCCCATCTAGTCCAGCTTCCTGTATCTCACAGTGGCCCACCAAATGCTTCAGGGAGCACACAAGACAACAGCACAAACTGCATCCTGCTGCCTCTGGCAATAGCAGGCAGCTTACCTCTAAAACCAAGAGCTTGCACATACCTACTATGAGTTGTAACCCACAATGAACTCTTCCTCCAGAAATTTGTCCAATTCCCTCTTAAAGGCATCGAGGCAAGTTGCCATCACTACTTCCTGTGGCAAAGGGTCCCACAGACTAATTACATGCTGGGTAAAGAAATATTGGCAGGGAGGGGGTGGCTGCAAGACCTTATCACTGCTCATTTTCTCAAACAAGAAATTTTTTTTTCTTTAGGTTTCTTAGCATTTTTTTAAAGCTAAATAATCCAGTTCTGCATCCCTCCTCCCCAAATGCTCAAATGCTTCCCAATGCTCAGTGGTCAATATTAATGGCCAGCAGGTGCTATACTACTCACTTCTTAAACAAGAAAATTTATATATACAGTAGAACCTCTTTAAGTTGACCACCCAAGGGACTGGAGGAAATTGGTGAACATAGGGAGGTGGTCAACATACGGGGGGAAATGCATTTAAATATTATCATGTTTATCTCCCAGGATGACAAATGCAAGACCAAGTTATTATTTAGATCAGATTTTTAAAAAGTTATATTGCAAATATCAATGAGAATTGATCCTCTTGTGATTTTTACTATTTATATCATCTATATCTATATCAAGAGACAGAATAAACAGCCCACAATCAGTGTTTAATAAAACCCCTGAAAATTCATAAGCTTAAAAAAATTGTAAGTTAAAAAAAATACTTGGTTTCATAGCAGACAGGCAGACCAATGCTATCCCTTGCCGGCCCGTAGCATGTAGCCCCAACGTAGCCCCAACAGCTAAAACAAAAACAAAAACACTTTTTTACTTAGGCTGCCTGGCCTCCACAGGGTCTCCTCAGATTCACTAAATGCCAGAAGGTGTTTGGTATGGTCCCTCACTAAAAGCCGTTGAGAAAACTCCAAAGTCAGGGAATAAGAGGACAGGACATGGATTGGGAACTGGTTGAGGACTAGGAAACAGAGAGTGGGTGTCAATGGGCAATTGACAAAAAACGTGGAGAGAGGGGGAAAGTGGAGTGCTTCAAGGATCTGTCCTGGGACTGGTGCTTTTCAAAATCTTCATCTTCAACAAATGACCTGGAAACAGGGATAAGCAAGGAGGTGGACAAGTTTGTGGATGACACTAAACTTTTCTGAGTGGTGAAGACCAGAAGGGACTGTGAAGTGCTCCAGAAGGATCGCTCCAAATGGGGAGAATAGGCAGCAAAATAGCAGTTGTGTTTCAATATGTGTAAAGTAATGCACTGGTGATGGGAACCAAAGTGAAAGGACAGTGGCTTCACTATGCACAAGCAACCTCATGTTCCTCACAACTTGGTATATGTCCAGATACAATCGGGAACCGGCACAGGTCTGTCGGCTATGTGCAGTGTGCCCACTTATAAAAACCCTTTCGCACACGTGCTAGCAGGCGTAGGGGAGGGATTGTCACGTGGCTTCTTGCTTTTCCAGGATGGGACAAACCAGACAAAACACAGGCCCACAGTATCGTGTTCAGTGGGCAATTTACGGAGGGTAAATTAATACTCTGTGCAATGGTTGAAGTGGTCAAGATACAACGTACAGAGGTGGTCAATATAGAGAGGTTGGTCTCCCATAGTGTATATGCAGTGTCTGTCCATACTGTGAAAATTAAATCAACTTAAGGAGGTGGTCAATATAGAGAGGTGGTTAACTTTGGAGGTTCTACTGTATATAAATAAGTTGGTGTTTTTTTTTTAAAAAAAACACACTAAGTAATTCAATTCTCTTGTAATTTTTGTAATTCAGTTCTTCCATTGTAATTGAGCAAAGCAGTACTTACAACAGGACGGTTTTCTTTTAAACTACTCTCCAGTTGGGGCCAACAAAGTCTACAATCTTACCCACACTTTCTTAGAGTAAGCCCCATTGAATAAAATAGGACTTACTTCTGAATAGACCTGGCTAGTATTGTGCCCAAAATCTCTGCTGACCTCAGGAGCAGCCAGCCAGCAAGATGGGAATAGAGAATTAATGGGTGAGGGGGGAGGCTACGGAAGGAGGGCAGCTCATGATTGGTTGATGATCAGACAGTGAAGTGCCCTGAGTCATTCCAAGAGAAAAAAACCAGTTTGGCTGAGCTGGGGACTTCGAAAACGGAAAAAGGGGCCTCTGCAGAGCCCGCAAAATTCAAAAGAAGCAAAGTCACAGAGCAGGTGGGGGGGGGCAGGAGAGACAGGATAGGAGGGCAGTGGCCGGGGGGGGCCAGTGAGCTCAGGGGGTGGAGGAAAGCCAGCCCGCCCTTCCCAAACATCTAAAAAAGTCTCTAAAAAAAGCTTCCAAGGAGCTGCTAAGTAACACGTGCGCGGGGGGGGGGGATCGCAGCTTCAGTGCCCCTCTCCAGGCTGCCTGGCCTCAGCACCTGGGGCTTTTGCCCAGTCTGTCCCCTTCCCCAGGTCCACCAAGTGATGATAATTATTGTACAGTGAGCCCTCCTTATCCACAGGTTTACCTGTGAATTTGACTCAACACCCTGGGTGCAACTGGGTCTTCCAGTCACATCCAAGAGGTGTTCTGAGGCATAGGGAGGCTACACTTGGCCTCCTTGGGCCTCAGAAGGCCTCCCTGAGGCATTTGGAGGGCACTTCCGTTTTTTGACACCCCCCCTCAAAAAAAAAAAAGCCAAAAAAAGGTTTGGCAGGCCTTATGAGGAGCAGGAAGGCTGTGCACTTTCACAATGGTTGTCTCCCTGGATGCACATGAAAGTCCAGCACTGATAAGGAGCAGGAGTTGGCCATTAGCCTCTAAACTAGGTCATTTCCACCAAGTACTATTACCACCAACAGAGACAGCAGCTGTATTCAGGAGTGGGCACCTTGCTCTGCAGCTGGGATTTCACTCTGCACCCTACTTTTCCAAATTGTGCCTCTTTTAGCTGCCACAAGCCATCTCCACTCCCAACAGGGGCCAGCAGCCAAGACAGCACCACATTGTCACCATGGCAATGCCTGGAATCACCATGGAATCAAGCAATGCCTCCCATACTGAGAAATACCATTAGTGGACCACTGGTTGAAATACCACTGATAGAAAAGCCCATGCTGCACTCTCCCCTGTTGCCTCCATCTACAATGGTTACCCTGTTAAAAAAACAATGGTACTTGATTTTATAAAAATCTCTCCCCTACATTCCTTCAAGGTCACAGCCAGAGGGTGGCAGTCGTAGGAGCTTGGCACTGTTGGGCTATTCCAGCCAGACCTGTTACCTGAATATTCAACTTTCATTTAAAAAAAAAAAAAAAAAGAGGAAAAAAAGGTAAGAGAACAATCCAGCCAAACCAAAGCACATTTAAGTCCCACTTATTTTAATGGAAAAGTTAAATGTACACTTTCGTTATTCTCATCTAGTTCTTATCTTTGGCTGGATTGATTCCCTTAGTCTCTTGCCCTTTTAGGCCTAGTCTACACATGCAAGAGGGTGAAGTGATAGAGTTCTGAGGTGTCAGAATAGATGTTACTTCGGAATACGTGAAAGATACAGTACTGTATTTCTGAATGCCCCTTGGTATCATGCCTACAAGTAGAAAATAAGAAGTTTTCCTCCCTCCCTCATGTGCTGGGCTTCTTTCAGGTAGTGTTTTGTTTTGCTCAAATGCGCATTCAAAAATGGCATCTCCCACTTGCGATTTGAAGTGGCACAGTCTGCCTCAGAATTCTGCCACCACATTCTTCTGTATGTATAGTTAATGAAAGGTGATTAAGAGAAAACATGTAAGTTTTAAATAAATGTCAGTAAGACATTTCTGTGATAGAGTTCAGTTAAGGGTCTGGCTGCATGGTATTCATACCAAATCAAAAGCAGACTTGTATGAGCCAGGCACTGACTGTTGAGGATTCTGAAGGATCCTTTGTAGATAAGCAAAGAACCCTGGAGGAGATCTACAGCCTCTGGCCACCTTTCTCTGTTAGTGATTTACAGGGCTGGCATTTGTTGCAGGCTTTGGAGCAAAGCCCTGCACTGACCCTCACCATGGTGCTTCCTGCCCCTGATGGTGCATTAGATGCTACCAGTACTGGTGGTTCATGCATTGTCCTGGCTGAGTGGGATGCCATCCCTGCCATCTCTGACTTTCTCTATTTCTTGTTTATGCCAACTTGAAAGACACCATTCTTTACCAAGGAAACTTCAGTAGAAAGTTGCAGCCTGAGACTGAATTAAACTTTATAAAGAAGACTGCTTGTATTTGTGCAAATCAAATTTGAATGATTCACAATCAAAACAATGGGTTCCTGTCATGTTTATTTGTTGTGCAATTAATTAAGGCCACAATCCTATACACACTTTTCTGGAAGTAAATCTAATTGAACACAATGGGACTTACTTCTGAGTAGATACGCATAGGATTGTGCTGTAAATGAAATAATGAACTGAAATTGAGCCAGGAGAATTATCACCAGTTACAAAATTACAGTTAATTTTGTTATTACCTGTAAATTTTGTTATTACCTGTAAATTGTCACTGTGCTTTTCTTATTTACAGATAATTGTCACAAAACTATGCAACAGAATTGTCCTTCAAATATTTCATGCATCTCTTGCATTTCATGGCCATCTGATCTCACTGCTTAAATATTTTTCTTTTATTTTCTCTATACACACACCCTTGCCAACCATGGATGCATCTTCATGCATCTGATGAAGGCTGCAATCCTATGCACACTTTCCTGGGAGTAAGTCCCACTGAATACAATGGGGATTATTTCTGACTGAGCAGACATCACAGGATTGTGTTCAAAGTTGGCTCTAGTTCACAACAGCTTTTGCTATGTTAACATTTGTTAGCAAGTTAAAATTTGGAAGTTGGCTATTTCAGTTAATCTTGCTTCTAACAGCTATGGACTGGGAGGGGAATTAGCTTGTAAGGGATAAGCAGAGAGAAAGAAGGGAAAGGGAAAAGTGGGCAGGGGCTATAGCAGGGGTCTCTAAACTGTGGCTGAGGGGCCATATCTGGCCTGCCACAAAATTTTATCCAGCCCTCAGCAACTTGTCTTTTTTTGTCAGACCGTTTGCTAATGTTTGACTTTTTACTTATTATATGTAATTTCTCAGTTTAATCCGTTTCCACCCAGCCCACAGGTGTACACCTTTGATCCCTGTTGCGTAAATGCTACGACATTGGGCAGAAATGGCCTTAAGCATGGCATTATTTCTTTGTAATTGTCACATTTATCTTTTACTATTATTATTATTATTATTATTATTATTATTATTATTATTATTATTAACAGTATTTATATACCGCTTTTCAACTAAAAGTTCACAAAGCGGTTTACAGAGAAAAATCAAATAACTAAAAACCAAATAACTTTTGTTCTGAATCATATCATGCTGATTACAAAAAAAGATTCAGATAAAACTTAAATTTAAATTTCATTTATTTATTTATGAAACTTCAGACCATGAAAATGTACAAAATATAAAATGTACAAAATGTTATGATGTGGCCCTCACACTGAAAAGTTTGGAGACCCCTAAGGCCCAAATCCTAACCAGTTTTCCAGCACTGGCATAGCGGTGCCAATGAGACGTGTGCTACATCCTGCTGTTGGGTGGCACTCATGGAAGCCTCCACAAAGAAGGAGAATGCTTGTTCCCTTACCTGGGGCTGCATTGCCCTTACATTGGTGCTGGAAAGTGGGTTAGGACTGTGCCCTAAGTCTTCAAACCTGGCATTACCTCTAGCTTTCTCTGCCTGAGTCTGCCAGGAACTTTACTATTCTGAATAGTCAGAGCTCACACAAGGCTGCTTTTGATTTTACAAGTTTAATGAAAAGCCAGGCTGTAAGACATGCGAAATTTCTTGAGGGGTAGGGGGAATCTCATTGCTAGATTTGTTTCATTCCCAAAGCCCTGGACTCATAGCCATTGTATGCTACGTGTAGAAATAGTGTGGCAGATAAAATGCTACTGGTGCATGTATGTATCTTTTTTTTTCTTCTCCCTACTCCAGGTGCACAAATATTCTAAATAGTAATGGGGAACTACGCAGCTTCCGACCCCGTGACCGAGATGAAATGGTTAGGAAAGTCATAGAGCCCATGGCATGTGATGGGCTGCGAACCATCTGCATAGCCTACCGTGATTTTCCAGCAGGAAAGGAGCCCGACTGGGACAATGAGAATGATATTGTGATAGACTTGACCTGCATTGCTGTGGTGGGGATTGAGGACCCAGTGCGACCAGAGGTAACTGCTGAGATAGGGTGGATTTTCTGTGGACAAAATTCCACCAATTTTCTGGCCTTGTTTTTCCTGAAGAAGGGAAATGATCTTGCATCTTAGATTTCAAGTTCCTTTTCCATAACTGATTCAAAATTGAGAGTAAGAATATACCTGCATTCTGTCCTGTGTAATAAGAGAACTAATTGGTAGGAGCAGTCTAAAACAGGGGTGTCCAAAGTTTTTGGTAGGAGGGCCACATTGTCTCTCAGACACGGTGTCAGGGGCCAGGGAAAAAAAGAATTAATTTACATTTAGAATTTGAATAAATTTACATATGTTTACATAAATGAATATATTAAAGATGAACTTATATGAATGAATGAAGGTCTTGCAATAGCTCAAGGCCTATAAAAGGCCTTGCACAAAGCAAGGCTGGCCTGTCCTTTGCTGCTGCTACTGCATCACAGACGTGAAACAACAAGCAGTGGAGGGAGCCCTCATCCCACAACTCACACAAGAGGTCAAACAGTCTCCCTCAAGCTGAGAGCAGTTGCATCGGGCCAGTGTGGGCTCCAACAAATCTCCGGAGGGCCAGAGGCTCATTGGAGTCTGGAGACTCCCTGAGGGCTGCATTGAGAGGCCTCGAGGGCCGCAAGTGGCCCCAGTACCGGGGTTTGGGCTCCCCTGGTCTAAAATGATAAAAATGAAATAACACCGCCATAACATGCAATTGGGCTTATAAAACAACTAAACGCGATATCCTGTTAATGCAAAAACACCAACATATACCTATCCAAGTGGCTATGGCGCATCTGAGTGGTTCTTACTGTGTTTCTAAGCCCCTAACTCCCTTGGAGCTCCAGCAGCAGACCGCCTATTGGAAAAACAGGGCAAATGCCCTGGGTGCAGAACTCACACACCTCCAGGACCATGTTGGAAGCCTTAATGAGAATCCATGTTGAAAGCCATGTTGGAAGCCTTAATGAGGTTGGAAACTGCTTCCGGATTTCCGGAAGCACAGTTTAAGTCTTTGGGGAAGCCTCAGATGGCTTCTCCTGTCGGTACTGGAGTGGCATGAGACTCTGTGGAGAACTAGGTGATTGGGAGGGTGGCTTCATGGCGCTTTGCCCCAGGACACCTTGAGGGGAGCCTCTGTGGAGCTCTGTTGCTTTAACTGGTAGTAGAGTTTTCTGAGCATGCTCAGAAGCTGCCAAGGAAAATGTATGGAACCCTATGGAAAGTAAAACTGAACCACAGTGCATGTTTACTCATGAGTAGGCAACCATGCATTGGCCCATTGGAAACGGCAGGCTGAGAGGAATCCAGTGCCACCGGAATTGTCCTGATCTGATGAATGCTGGCCCTAAAAAGTTTGAGAAGGAATTTCCTCTCAAGCTGATAAATGTATTGAACCCTATGGAAAGTAAAACTGAGCTACACATTCATATTTAAGTGTGAGTAAGCAAATGTTTAATGGTTCCTTGGTGTGTTTTTTCCTGCGCTTTAAAACCAGTTTGTTTCCATAGCAATTCAATGCTATGTTCAATTCTGTTGGTTCTATCTTCTCAATATTTTCATTTGACAAGGTGTTTGTTTGTGTTTGTGCGTACTCCCTGGTAAGTGAAGTAAGGTAGGATTGCAGCCTTACACAGTTTGAGATGTGCAGGAGGGGACTGGAGACAATCCTAAGAGCCAGCAGCTGACCTTTAGGAAGTGGAATTGAGGAATTATGTGAATAAATGATGAGGCCAAACCACCTGCTGCTCAGTGCTTCTGCTGCAACTTGCCTCCCAGGTTGCTGCGCCTTGCTTGCTACCCTCTTCAGGTTCCCGTACATGCGCAGGTAACCTATCACAGTCAGCCAACTCAGAGCCCAATCCTCTGCATATCTACTTGGAAGCAAACCCAGTCTAATCAATGGGGCTTACTCCCAGGAAAGTGGGGAGAAGAATGCAGCTTTGGAGCCCAATCCTCTGCCTGTCTACTTGGAAGCAAGCCCAGTCTAGTCAATGGGGCTTACTCCCAGGATAGTGTGGATAGGGTTGCAGCCTCAGAGCCCAATCTCCTGCCTGTCTACTCAGGAGCAAGCCCTACTGGCTTAGATTGTGGAGACAATTGGGCTGCTGCAGCCTTGCCAGGAGGAGAGAGGAGGATAAGGGGGCAGGCAAGTAGAGAGAACACTGTGACGAGCAGAGGAGCGCAGGCTACACAGGGCAGGGGAGTGGTGAGCAACTGGTCCCGCTGCACAAGGGGAACCCCCTCCTCAGTCCAGGCTGGGCTCCACAAGGGTCTCTGGGGCTATGCCTGCCTATCGGGGGCTCCATCTCTCTCTCTCTCTCTCTCTCTCTCTCTCACACACACACACACACACCCAGTGTCCTGATCAGCATCCAACAGCCCTCCCCCCTCACCAACACACTTCTTCCTCCCTCTCTAAACACAAACAAGCACTGACATGCTCTACTCCACTCCCCACGCACCTCTCTGAAGCCAAATAGGGCTTCAGGGGGCAGCATGTTGAGCAGGACAGGTGGAGGAAATCAGGGAGGGAATGAGGGCTGGCAGGTGCATGAAAGGAAGACTCCGAGGAGGTCTGTGCCCGTCGCCAGCATCTCAGCTGTGGGAGGGGGAGAGGGCCAGCTCCTCGTGCCTGCCGCGACCTACCTTCCATCTCAGCTGCAGGGAGGGGCAACATGCAGTTTTGCCCCTCTCCGTGACTGTTGCCCCTCCTCCCTCCGGAGTTCCTGGCGCTGGCAGGGCTGCTGGCAGCAGCCCAATTGTTGCGCACAGGTGCTGTTGCCCGCAAGTTGTTGCCCCCACCCAGCCTGTAGCCCGGTGCACCTGGTACCCCCTGCAACCCCCTAGCTATGCTACTGGGCTCAAGGGATGCTTGCTGCACCGTGTGACACGCACAGGGGGGATGACACCACTATTGCTCAAAATGGTTAAAATCTTGGTATTTTAGAATAATTCTCTCCCCAATCCCTCCAAATAATTTCCCTTGTCAGATTCCCCCCCCCAAAATATTCCCTACCATATTCCTCCTTTTAAAAATTAATTCTCCCAATAGTAATTTTCCTTTTCAAAATCCATTCCCCCTTCCATCTCTAATTATTATTTAAATTAAATATTTAAATATTTAATTTAAATTAAATCTGGCCTTCAGCACCGTATCAGATAAACAATGTGGCCCTCATGCTGAAAAGTTTTGGACAAGGTCTAGAAAAAAGGCACCTTGGCAGGACAAAATGATTGAGACATATAAAATTATACCTGGGATGGATAGAGGGATGCTCTTTTCCCTCTTTCACAACGAGACCCAGGGGACATCCACTAAAACTGAGTTGTCAGGAAAGTTAGAACAGACAAAAGAAAATATTTTCCCAGTGAGTATAAATTTGTGGAATGTGGTGATGGTCTCTGGCTTAGATATCTTTAAAATGGGACTGGACAGATTTATGAAAAGTCCATCTCAGTTTCAAGTCATGATGAGTATATGCAACCTCCTGGTTTTAGAAGCAGACTGTCTCTGAATGCCAGCTACAAGGTAGTGGCAACAGGGTATCTTGTTGATTTTTGTGCTCCTGGAGGCATCTGGTGGGCCATGTGAGTTACAGGAAGCTCAGAAGAGTTATGTGTCTGAATGACATCATCTGTAATCAGGAGCTGAGATTTCTGTGCCATGTTTACCTCCTTGCCTCTCTCCATGACTAACAAAACCAGAATAAAACTCCACCAATTTTCTGGCCTTGTTTTTCCTCAAGAAGAGAAATGATCTTGCATCTTAGATTTCAAGTTCCTTCCCCATAACTGACTCAAAATTGAGACAAAGAATACCCCTGCTTTCCGTCCTGTGTAAAAAGATTAATAGGTTCAACAGCCAATGCTGTATTGTGAATAGATTATTGGACTTGCATCTGGGGTGGACTTTGTCAAGGCTACTGTTTAGCAGAAATAATTTTTACAAGAAGTGTGCAAGTTTCCTTTGTACTGTGTAGATTCATTTAACATAGAAGAAAAATCCAGTTAATGTAGAATTTTTAATATATTAAGCTCAGAGTATAAACAACTCTGACCTGGACTCAAACATCTCACTCAGTCAGTGGCTTAAATGATGTGTGTGATAGGATGTAATATAGTCCATCAGATGAATAAACACTGGGGCAGGAGGATTTATTATGGGAGAAACATGTTCAGAGCCCATGGGCATCCAGGCCACTGAAACTCCATCCAGGGCTTAAAGTTCACTAGGGTTTACAGGCCAAAAATAATAGCGTCTCTGAAATACAACATGCTTGCACTGAGTAATCACAACTTGACATGGGAATCGGAGAACAGCATCTAAGAGGAAAGACACAACTCCCAGGCACAGCTGGGATCTGGGATCTGTCATCTAAGAGGAAAGACACAACTCCTTGATCCCTGGCACTCATAATTCTTAAATGGGGCCTGCTCGACTTCTGGAACATATTATCCAACATTTCTTCACAGTAATAATAACTAGAAGCTAAGAGCCGTATCCTATCCAATTTTCTAGCACTGCTGCAGCCTTGCCAATGATACATGCTCTGTATCCTGCAGTAGGGGAACAGTCACAGAGGCCTCCTATAGGTAAGGGAACATTTGTTCCCTTTTCCCTGGTCTGCATTATGGTTGCACTGACACCAGAAAGTTGGATAGGATTGGGCCCTAAGAGCGCTGTGTGTGTGTGTGTGTGTGTGTGTGTGTGTGTGTGTTGAAAATGGATAGCTAAGATTCCCAAAGCATCCAAATCCCACTCAGAGATTCAATGTGGGGGTGGAGGGTTGTACAAGCATGGTGAAATGTATTATTTGGTAGTATAATAATACATTATAGGGCTGGTTATATGAGCCTCATGTTTCTTTTTCAGGTACCAGATGCCATTCGAAAATGCCAGCGTGCTGGAATCACTGTCCGTATGGTGACAGGAGACAACATCAACACAGCCCGCGCCATCGCTGCCAAATGTGGCATCATTCAGCCAGGGGAGGACTTTCTGTGCCTGGAGGGAAAGGAGTTCAACCGGCGGATCCGCAATGAAAAGGGAGAGGTACTTGATACATTATTTCTAGTAACTGGGAGGGTGCAGCTCCTAGACTGGGAACTGTAAAGGTGCTGCTCCTTCTGACGGCAGGGGAAAGTCTGGTGCAGAAATGTTCTTGTAACGATTGAGTAGATGACAGTCAATCTGGGGATTAGGAGTGCTGTACACTTTGGTTTGCACTCTCCTGCATGTATCTAGAAAAGTGAACTATCAAGACCCAGTACTCATTCACATATTCATGTTTGTCAAGAAGATTTGCTTTGTGAATGAGCTAACACAAAGAATGCACTACAGATATGTTCACATCCCCTCTTATAAAGCATTTATAATAAAGCAATTTCTAATATTTCTAATAAATAATAATTTCTAATAATAATCTCTAATTTCTAGAAATAATAATTTCTAATAAAGCAAATTATCAAGTGATGATAAGCCAAATGATGTATATGATTGGGTGAACTAGTCTTGAACTTGTGGAAGTGAAAGTTGAAGTAGACAGGACAAGAGATGGATCATAGCATTTTTGTCTTTTAAACACACCCACACACAGATAGACATACACAGATAGACCCAGCGCCAAGTCGAAGGACATAATGGAACGACCTAGACCAGGACCTAGTGGAAGAGGGCTAACCTTCCCCCCCCCACTAAGTAAATATCATGCAGACACTCCAGCTGCTGTTTGCCCTGGGAAGAAAGCTGCTATGTGCACAGATATCTGACTATATATGAACTGATTCCATTGAATAGCCACCTGATTGGAATGGAATAGCATTTGAGGTTATCTGAAAGGTCTATGTGGTGTTGTATCTCGAATGCACATAATCCCTCAACCTTTTTGGAAACTTTATAGGTGTGGTTCATGCACTAGCTCTTTCTTCTCTCTGTCTTCCTGCACCACAGATTGAACAAGAGCGCCTTGATAAAATCTGGCCAAAACTTCGAGTTCTGGCTCGATCATCACCCACTGACAAACATACCCTAGTTAAAGGTAAGAGATTGTTCATCCTTTTGCTCAGGAGTATTACAGTGGTAGAAATCAGAATTCCTGGGGTCCGAATGTCTTTTCCTGAAAGTGATGTTCAAATAACGTGGGTTTATCTATGTGAGCACATCCACATACAGAAGAAAACCTCTTTAAAAGGATGTCACTGCTATTTCACTAATGAGTCAGTGGTGTTTATTTGACCGTAAAGCCCAGTCACTTCTAGCTTACCCATATTCATTTCCTTGAAGGTATCATTGATAGCACTATTGGGGACCAGCGCCAGGTGGTCGCTGTGACTGGTGATGGGACCAATGATGGACCAGCACTCAAGAAAGCTGATGTGGGATTTGCCATGGTAAGAAAAGTTGAACTGAATTTGCTTCATTGTATCCACAAGAAAATCCACTTCTTGGGGAACAGAAGGATTTATAAAGAGTGCTCACAGTGAGAGGTGTTTGTTTCTGGTGATTAGGATTACAGCTTAAGGCAGGGGTGTCCAAACTTTTTGGCAGCAGAGCCACATCATCTCTCTGACACTGTGTTGGGGGCTAGGAAAAAAGAAAGAATTAATTTATATTTCAAATTTGACTATAAATCAAATTTGACTATAAATTTGGGCAGCCCTGGCCTAAGGGCCCAATTCTATCCTTTCCCAGCACCCAGCAGTGCTGAAATGTCTTCCGCTGTATCCTGTGGGGCCAGGAAAGGTGCTGAGCCTTGGTTCCCTTAGCCCATGGCTGACCCCCAATGGATCTCCTCAAATCTGCCCCAGCCTTTGAACTGGTGTAGAACCAAGGAGACCCATGTTGGGTGGCTTGGCTCTGGAGGAGGGATAGGATCCTGTGGCAGCCTTTGCCACAATTCCCACCCACCCCCCTTGGCCCAATTTGCCCACCAGCCTGCCAGTCCGCTTCCCTCTGCCTAGTTTCACCCCCATCCCACCTCCTCACTCCAGAAAGCTTCCCTGCCACTTGGCAGGGATATTCACCACTGGGTGCTCAATGTCCACTTCCTTCTGGTGCTGAGGCCCAGTGCCAACAGGCGCTGGCCTCTCCACTGGCACCATATGCTCCCTGTCATTGCCTTACTGCATTTTCACAACAGCTGTTGCCAGGGTAGTTAGCCAGCCACCATCGCAGCCCCAGCATAAGATTGGGCTGCAAGTCTTACTGTAAGCAAGTAAGTCTTACTGTAAGTGGGAAAATAACACCATTTTCAAATGCCTCTACTCATATCTCAGCCATGGGGTGAGCTTGGCTTCCTCTTGTCTTCAGAATTGAAATGACAGCTGTGTCCTATGGCACAAACATCAGTCACGATATTTTATCCATGCCTTAGGCAGGCTGTCTGCCTTTTTAAATAAATACAAGGATGTACACTGATTTACCATTTCATAGCCAAGTGACAGGTAGACCACAGCTGCGATATATGGACATCTGCAAGAGGGATCTGAAGGCCTTAGGAGTGGACCTCAACAAGTGGGAAACCCTGGCCTCTGAGTGGCCCGCTTGGAGGCAGGCTGTGCAGCATGGCCTTTCCCAGTTTGAAGAGACACTTGGCCAACAGGCTGAGGCAAAGAGGCAAAGAGGCAAAGAAGGAAGGCCCATCGCCAGGGAGACAGACCAGGGACAGACTGCACTTGCTCCCAGTGTGGAAGGGATTGTCACTCCCAAATCGGCCTTTTCAGCCACACTAGACGCTGTTCCAGAACCACCATTCAGAGCACGATACCATAGTCTTTCGAGACTGAAGGTTGCCAACAGCCAAGTGACATTCCCAGGCCTTAAAACCCTACATAGATCTCCTCGGTTCTGCGCCAGTGATTGAGGGCGCAATCCTAACCCCGTATGTCAGTGCTTTCCAGCACTGACATGTCAGGGCAATGTAGCTCTGAGGTAAGTGAACAAACATTCCCTTACTTTGTGGATGCCTCCGTGATTGACACCCAACTGCAGGGTGCAGCACACGTCCCATTGGCACCGCTATGCCAGTGCTAGAAAGCACTAAGGGGTTAGCTGATGGAGATCTGAATAGATCCATAGGGTTGGGATTATAAAAGCATTAGCTATCCTGATTGGGTTATGCTGGCCTCAAGACACAGAACTATCTTGTACAATAAAATTCTTGTGATTCTCACTGATAGACAGGGATGGTCCCAATTAGCTAAAAAGCTGGTCTCATCCATATACATATATTTTAGTTCCTATATCAGAAAACGTCTCTCTGCAGATTGAAGGAAAAAACATTTATTTGGGAATCCTGAGCAGGTAACAATATAGTGACACTAAATGATCTATTAAATCCCAAAGAATATTCTCATTTCCTGAGTTACAATAAAAAAAGTTAATTCCCTAGCTGCGTATCTTGGCAATATGCACCTAGCGTACCTTTTCTGTCATCTTTGTGGTTTAGGAACTTGTGCAATTTTGGCTCCTTCACAAATATGTAGAATTCTGCAGTTGCTAAGCGCTCTGAGTACACCTCGGAGCTTATTGGTCTCCAGATCTGACAAAAAGAAGAACCTCTGGTGAAGCCGGCTGCTGGAGTTGCAAAGTATAGGGAGAAATTTTAATGCATGTTATAGAGTCATTGCTCCATTGTGTTTTACTGCAGCAATTTAGTTAGCAGTGCAGTGAATGATTTCACATTTGCAGTATTTGGTTATATCCCAGCAATTCTGGTACTGAGTGTTGCTCAAGTGTCTGGCTTAAGATGGCTTTAATAATTGAACAACATAAGAACATAAGAACAGCCCCACTGGATCAGGCCGTAGGCCCATCTAGTCCAGCTTCCTGTATCTCACAGCGGCCCACCAAATGCCCCAGGGAGCACACCAGATAACAAGAGACCTCATCCTGGTGCCCTCCCTTGCATTGGCATTCTGACATAGCCCATTTCTAAAATCAGGAGGTTGCACATGCACATCATGGCTTGTAACCCGTAATGGGTTTTTCCTCCAGAAACTTGTCCAATCCCCTTTTAAAGGCGTCCAGGCTAGACGCCATCACCACATCCTGTGGCAAGGAGTTCCACAGACCAACCACACGCTGAGTAAAGAAATATTTTCTTTTGTCTGTTCTAACTCTCCCAACACTCAATTTTAGTGGATGTCCCCTGGTTCTGGTGTTATGTGAGAGTGTAAAGAGCATCTCCCTATCCACTCTGTCCATCCCCTGCATAATTTTGTATGTCTCAAAATAAGGACAAATAAGGACGCACTCCTAAGGCACCCTTGGGCCAGCGCAAGTTCCTTGCACCAGCTCAGGAGGGTTGCAAATGTGCCTGAAAGCACGTTTGTGCCTCCTCAGGAGTCAGCTGGGCTGGTGCAGGAATGCACGCTGGCCTATGGAGGCTGAATCCAGCCTCCACACTGACTCCATGGAGAAACCTTGCATCGGCCGAGCTCAGTTGGGGCAGGAGGTGGGTTTGGGGCCTGGCAGATGTGCCGGATCCTAGTCCACATTCCCAAGCAGCACGGAACAGCTTCAAGCTGCTGCACTCTCCTTCCACTTATACCACCTCCAGAGGTGGCGCAAGGAGACCCATTAGGGCTGCGGTGGCTTACCCGGGACTTAGGGGAAGAGTTTCCCCTTACCTCCGGCTGAGCCAGTTTGGGGCCCTATCTAGTGCTAGATACAGCGGAGACCTCCTGGCCTGCCTGTTGCAGCACAAGATTATTATTATTATTAATTATTAACAGTATTTATATACCGCTTTTCAATGGTAAGTTCACAAAACCGTTTACAGAGAAAATTAAACAAACAACTAAAGCAGGGGTGCTCAAACTTTCAACTTTAGTGATGCTGGACCTTTAACAAGTGTATAGAAGAGAGAATTTCAGCAGGTGTAGCTTGTCATCTGTGGGATGACAAGTTGCACCTGCTGCAATTCTCTCTTCTATACACTTGTTAAAGGTCCAGCGTCCCTAAAGTTGAAAGTTTGAGCACCTCTGAACTAAAGGCTCCCTGTCCCTAATGGGCTCACAATCTAAAAGGATGCAAAAGAACACCAGCAAGCAGTCACTAGAAAAGACAGTGCTGGGGTGAGGAGGTCCAGTTACTCTCCCCCTGCTAAATAAAAGAAGAGCACTCACTTAAAAAGTGCCTCTTACCCAGTTAGCAGGGATAAGATTGGATTGCACAGTAACAGCACAGGTGTGCGCCACTTAACAGTGGGGATATGTTCTCCTGTCACTGTTGTTATGCGATTAAGTGCACAATCCTGCCTTTCACAAACAAACTCAAAAAGACCTTTATTGGCATATAATACAGATACAACAACAACAACAGCAGCAGATGCGGACCTAAGGTAATTAATATTAATACAAAGGCTATATGATGAACAAGGAGGTTTAGAGTATTTACTTCATAAAGATATACTGTCCGTTAGCTGTTATATCTTAATTCTTTTTGCCACCATTTGCTGTAAATAAACCACCACCCTCTCAGTTACATTGCTGGAAACATCACTCAACAAATGTTTTTTAACATCATCAGGATATTCCTTCTTGTCTACTAGAATCGGGTTTAAGTATTTGGCTCTGATATTCTTATATATAGGGCATTGCAGTAGCATATGTTGGAGAGTTTCAGTGCAGCCCTGATTACAGGAGCAGCATCTAGCAGAATAAGGCCTCCCATTAAATCTACCAAACAGGACTTCTGATGGAAAAACATTAAAACAAACAAGCATCTGAATCAATACTCATTGCTTGATAAAATATCCGATTGTCACTGCCCACCCTAGAATTAAAATCACGTATGTAGAAGAAGTATGTGTGTAGATGGATATCTGTGGATATGAATATCTGCTCTCTAATTCTTCTGTTAAACCAGTAAGTGAGTCCCAATGACTATACAGCTCTGAGTTATTCATATCCTAGGGCATATATATATTAAGCATAATTACACTAGTTCCCTTAAGATCAAACTTAAGTGCCTGTATTTTATTATTAGTTACCAAGTTGCTTATTAATTCAGTCTTAATATGTGGGGCCGCTAATGTGGCTAGTCCCACTTGAGGATGCCATCTAGGATTAGTTTTATAGGCTGGGCAAGAGAATACTTGGAATCCCTGAACATACAAAGGTTGTTGTGACCATGTTTCTTTGACCATGAGGTCAAAGTTGGTAAAGTATTTCAATCGGTTCCTATCCTTAGCCTTATCCCACCACCCTGCAATGTTTCATGATAAAATTTTAATTCCTGTTGGGTGCTGGGATGGGTGTGAGGGGGGCACCATCAGTCATTCTCCTGGGGTGGTTTGTTCTGTGACAGGATCAATCGATATCACAGAGTGTAGGCTCCCTTGGAACAGAACTGGTGTCTAGAGCTGTCACAGTTCCTGTGTTGTATTCCAGTTCCTCTTCATTATTATGTTCAGTTGGGTGATAGTGGACTATGGCTTTTGATGTAACTCTTCTCAGACTTGAAGTCTCATCCAATGGGTTTGATTTAAGGGGGAGCTGCTCTGTGGTGATCGTTGAATTAATGTGAGTCCAGTCTTGTGTTCCTTCCACACTTGTTTGATGTTTCCCTTCTTCCATATTCATGAGGAGTTCAGATTTCACCTTATCCAGGCTCCTGAGAATCCTCATTTGTTCTTCTTCAGTTAATTCCTTGAAAGCAGAAATTGCACCTTCAACTATTTCCTCCCCATCTATCTCCACTTGCATTAACAAATCCTTAGAAAGGAGATCCTTTCATCTTGGTAGTACAGGACACCTCAGCATCAGGGGGCTTCCTTACAGGTGCCAAAACATGCCCTTGCAATAGCTCAATGATCTCCATTGCCCCCACATCCCTCGAGAGGTTAAGGCCAACAAGCTTCTTGGGAATTTCCTTGGAGGCTGTTGTGTACTGGGGCTTAGGAATACCCCTTAAATCAACTAAAAAACTTTCCAAATGGGATGTCATCTTTTCCAGAGCAGCCATCTCATTATCTGTCAAGTGCTCAGTTCCTATCCAGTTGGGGTTCTCTGCTTTGGGAATTCATCTCCTTGTTGTAAGGTTTTTCAACAAGCTTATAGCTTATAAGCAGCAGGGTTGGACTCTAGCCAAGAGTCATTTTGAGATGACCTTGAAGCTGGTACAGCAGCTGCCAGCAGCTTCAGTTTTTGTTTTGCAGGGAGCAATGGCTTTAAACCAGTGTCGGCAAAAACTCTTTTAGCTGTTATTTTAAAGGAGCTTAGGAAGTTCTCCATCTGTAGTAGCATCATTGGGATTGTCGAGCTGATAACTTGATAAGTAGCCTTGTAAGAAAAAGGAGGGCCAGGGAGTCCTTCCAATGTTTCACTTCTGATGATTTGACTTCTGAGCGTAGCAGCGGGCTTAAAGAGATAAGCATGCTCTTTCGATCATGCCAGCGTGCTCTGTTAAAGGGGAGGTTCCCAACCTCAAGAATAATTTGGTTTGCTTGAAAAGTCCGTGAAACTGGTAAAGGTTTGTCTGTTACTTTATTCATCCTGTTTTTGGGTCCTTAGGCTGTTGGAAAGATTATCAGATTCTTTTCACTGGCGCAATGCCAAACAGTCACAAACCTTTTAAAAGGGTTTGGAGGGCTTTATTTCTACAATAGTAAGTTACACACAAGCCAATTGATTCAGTTTGGATACAAATGTTCACTCTTCATTTCTGTTCTTGTTTCTCAAAGAACCACACCCAGAAAATCACATTAAATAACGTGAGATAAACAAGTTACCCATGTGACACTGCATGTCACTTCCACCTCCTTATTGGGCATATTATGACAGGTTTGGTGCATGGTCCCAGCTCTAATTAGGAGGTCATTCTGCTCTGCATCTGTTCCTGGCCCACACCAAGGGTTATACAAGATCCTGGAATTTTCCCTTTGGGAAAGTTATGATCTACATGTTCTGCCAATCATTATTTCTTTAGGTCACTTTGACATAATGACCCTCCTATCCTGTTTTTGAGGGGAACAACAGTCATTCTCTTGGCTCCAATTTCAGTTATTTTTCCTAAACTAGAGAAGATAAGTTAACCCTCTAAAATCTCTATCAAGGCTCAGCCATGGCTCTCACATGCATTTGTTCTGAGGTACTTTTTAATTTATGTTGGCTATCAGCAACATAAATTGGGTCTTTTAATGGGTCTTTTAATTAACTGCTCCTGCAGATCTTCAATTTGTTGAGAGATATGTTTAAGTTTTTGGAAGGTAACCAGCACAGTCCTCACAGTAGCAATGCAATGCTCCCCCATAAGATTTAACATCTGCTCATTAGTTGATTCCATAATCTTATGGGCTTCTGGGTCTTTATCTTTATATTTAATTGTTCCTTCTGTTACAGGGGACTGTTGAGAAAGAAGTTTAGTTGTTCGAGCACAGCTTCCCTCAGAAATGGGGGAGTGCTCCTATGATACAGCAGGTATCTGCATCTCTTTTCTCCAGCTCTATTTCATTCTCCAAAAGGCTAAAGTTATTCAAGGAAGCAAAATTTGTTTCACTCACAGTCCAGGTCCAAATGGTTAGTTGCTCTAATCCAGGGGTGCTCACACTTTTTTGGCTCGAGAGCTACTTTGAAACTCAGCAAGGCCCGGAGATCTACCAGAGTTTTTTTACAATGTTCGCACCATCATAACATATAACATTTATGTGTACAATGTATGTTGGTGTACCTTGCATAACCACATGAGCCAATATTGCACAACACAACATAATTAACTATAAACATTTTTTGTAATTACTTGAGTTTACTTTGATGACTTGCACTGAAGTGAATCAGCCAAGGATGCATAGTCCAGACAGTAGCTGCTGACAGCCAACCTCAAGCACACTTCCAAATGTTCATCAGTCATGGTGGAACGGTACTTGGACTTAATGATCTTCATGTAGGAAAAGGCTGACTCACATAAATAAGTGGAGCCCTTCCTGCCTCAGGTGCTCTTATATCCCTGAGGATATCCTTATATTGCCTTCAAGTGGCTGCAGCTGTGCAGCACACTCTGCTGGATGCCCAGGCCTTACCCTTAAAGGGGCCACTGCTGACACCACATCTACCTCCTCACCAGATCTTCCTCGATTCCAATACAAGTGGGGGGGGGGAGCAGATCTCTATTCAGACCAGTGCAAAAACAGGGGAAAGGTGTGGGTGAGGGAAGATCTCTATATAGACATCACAGCAAGACCAGTGCAAAACCCCTTGCACACAGAACCAACAGATGGAAGTTGGGGGGGGCAGATCTCCATACATACCAGTGCAAAAACAGGGGAAAGGTAAGTCAGCCCCAGTAGAGTCAACGGGGCTCACTCCCAGGGATGCATGGACAGGAGAGAAGCCTGCCAGCGGCTCCTCTCCCAGGGAGGAGCCTGCTAGGGGCTCACTCCCTGGGCTCACTCCCTAGGCTCACAAGCCTGCCAGGGGCTCACTCCCAGGGATGCATGGACAGGAGAGAAGCCTGCCAGTGGCTCCTCTCCCAGGGAGGAGCCTGCCAGGGGCTCACTCCCTAGGCTCACTCCCTAGGCTCATTCCCTGGGCTCACAAGCCTGCCAGGGGCTCACTCCCAGGGATGCGTGGACAGGAGAGAAGCCTGCCAGCAGCTCCTCTCCAGGTTTACTCACTAGTCAGCCCCAGTAGAGTCAAAGGGGCTCACTCCCAGGAATGCGTGGATGGGAGAGAAGCCTGCGATTGACTCATTTTGCCTCTGAGATCGACCAGTCGATTGCAATCGATGTATTGAGCACCCCTGCTCTAATCTAAGAGCCTCTTGATTGTGCTTCTATCCACCTACCCCTATAGTGCTGTTACTCACAGCTGAACAATTTTGAAACAGTAGAAATAAATAAAAAAGCATCACTGTTGTACCGTGATGTGATTGCTGCTTATTTATGTTGCTACTTGCAAGTGACTGAAACAGCATTCAAACTGAGCTGAGAACAATACTTTGGCTTGTTCACATGAATACAGAAAACAGCAGTTAACAAGAGTAAGGGCACAATCCTAGCCAGGTCTACTCAGAATTAAGTCCCATTTTGTTCAGTGGGGCTTACTCTCAGGAAAGTGTGGTTAGAAGAAACTTATTTTGCAGAAATTGGGGCAGAGCAGACACACATGCACATGGCTCAGGGCACAATCCTGACCAGGTCTACTCAGAAGTGAGTCCTATGTTGTTCAATGGGGCTTACTCTCAGGAAAGTGTGGTTAGGATTGCAGCCTAAGAGACTTATTTTGCAGAAAGTGGGGCAGACACACGTGCACATGGCTGAGAAAGTTATTTTGCAAAAGAAGAGCAGGGGAACAGCAGGTAGCTGCTGGCAGATTCACCTTTCTCCTTAAGGAAGTAGCGGAGAGTGCTTGGAGGCAACCCAAATGTCTGAAGTACAAGATGTGCTGGCTGGTGGGTGCAGAACTCCAAGGGGGGGTGAGGCAGGAGCACTGGTGTGGGGGAGAAGCCCCAAGGAAGAGCACCTGCTGGTGGCTGCAAAGCCCTGAGACAGGAGCGCTGATGGGTGGGGGGAGAAGCCCAAGAGGAGCGAGGCAGGAGCGCAGATCCGCACACTCTCACGCCTCAGCTGCAGCACTGGAAAGCCGACTTTGTGCTTGTGCAAGGCCTTGCGCTCACACGAGAACAGAAGGGCTCGCATGAGCTCAAAGCCTATAAAAGCCCTTGCGCAAACACGAGGCTGCTCTTTCTTCGCTGCTGCTGCAGCAAGCTGGAAGCAGCAGTAAAGGAGGGGGTAACGTGAAAGCCTTCCAAGGCCCCAGAACATCATTCTGAGGGTCGGGGATGCCGCGCATCACATCTGTGGCCCTCAGAATTCTCCTCCAGATGCAGCAGAGCGCTAGTTGCGGTCGGAGTGGGCAGGGTGGCCCTTGAACTCCCCCAGGAGCACGCAGGCTGTCCATAAAGGCTCCACAGGCCTCATCCAGCCCACGGGCTGTACGTTTGACACCCTTGTTCTAAATTAAATTTAAAACAGAGTGAAATATTAAATCTGTAATGAAAAATGTAGCAATCGTTATGGAGTTCTTTAATGACCTTTCAAAAGTGAACTCTCTGAAATTGTTTATCTTATATAGGTGAATTGCCCCTCTCCCCTGCTTAGTTTAAAATTTTATTTTGTCTATTTATTTTAAATTTTAAAGTAGAGCATTGTAAAATAGTCTACTTGCCTAGGAGATACGGTAGATGAGCAGATGTGGAGGAAACTAATGGGATGCACGAGAAGGAGAGCTAGGTGAGTTGCAAAGGAAAAGGAGGGACTTCTCTGCCCTTTTTCTTAGTGTGCAGGTGTTGCAAGGTTGATAAGGCAACTCAAGAATAACTCGGTTCTCAGGAGTGAAGGTTTGCAGGATTTTTATTTCATTGCAAGCAATGGGCATCTCACAGGACTAGTGTCCAAAGCGTGAGAGCCCTTCCCAATATGGATTCCAACTTTTTTTACAATTTTTGGCCCTTTGTCCCAAAATCTAGACTTTCCATTGGCTGAAATTTGACATCAGAGATGGGGCTAACTCCTAATAGGATACAGATAAGGTACAATTTGCATTAAAGATGGGAAATAGGTGGGCAACAAGTGGGCAAAACAATTGATTGGCTCTGATTTACATACAGGTGGGGTTTCACTTTAAAACCTAGAAAAGTACAAAAGTTTCTAAATCCCAACAGGGTGCACTATAATTTCATTTACCCAGTGTTGAATTTCATTCACATAAATCAGGCCAATTATACAGATTGTTTGATAGGTAACATCATTAAAAGAGAGCAGTATAACACTTACAGACAGGTGTGAAGGCAGACATCACTTCATATGACTTTATAAAATAATTTCTTGGCAGAATTTACTCATCCCTCATTAGGATGGCCTGGTTCAAGCAGCCTATCTTATCTCCTCTGTGTTCCTTTTCTATGTGTTAGTAAAGCACTGTGGGGCCCTCTGCAAACCTCTGCAAAGCAACGGCTTTTAAACTTCTTTTAACAGTTTTACTAAAATCAAGCAGTTTTGGTTCCCTGTGGCCTTTTTCTATTATATGATTATTATGTCCCCTTATATGTGGGTTACAGGTTTCTTTGCCCCTATATTGCATAGATGCACTTTTGCTCTAAATCAGTGAGTGAATGTTTTTGCCAAGGCATGTGTATCTCTGCCAAGGATGTGAGGCCCATCCCTCCAGTAGCTGCCCAAAACTGGTACCTGCTATCTCTTGAGCTACATCCTTTGAAGCTCAAGCAGCTTTAGTCAGACTAGTAAAAAGGATTCCTTCTTAAAGCCAAGCAGCTTTCACATTGTGTGTTGCTATGCTTTAGCAGTGCAGGCTTTCACATATGGGCTACAGTTTGGGGACAAGGGCTACCGTGTGTTACCAGGGATGTGCCGGAGTCACTGCACTCGGGTTGTGAGTTGAGTTGTGAGTTGCTGACCCCAGCTCAACTCACAACATGCAGCCTGAGCCACATTGAGAGTCATTTTGACTTGAGTCACAAGTCTTTATGAGTCTCGTGCAGCAAAAACAAAAAAAAACGCTTAAGCCTCCCTGCCCCCCTTCCACCCACCAGCCCCTGCCTCCTGGAACCAACCTATTCTCCTCACATCAAGTCTGCTGCTGCTGTCCTTCTGACTGCTGACTTCTGGATCGGCCACAAGGTCTTTGGTGTAATGTGGAAAAGGTGAAAAAAGGAAGTAACCACACGAGCAAGTTGTCACTTGAGTCAATTTGCATCATGACTCATTTCCGAGTCACTGGCCTGAGTTGAGCGTTGGGTTCAAGTCAGTGACATCCATGACTCAAGTTGACATGAATCGCGAAAAATCAGCATTTTCACATGCTGAGTCATCATGACTCAAGCGCCTATCCCTGGTTACTGCTGTCACCTAGACCAGGGGTCTCCAAACTTTTTGGCCAGAGGGCCGCATCAAATATCTGGCACGGTGTTGGGGGTCGGAAAAAAAATTTAAATATAAAATTTATATAAATAAATTAGAGATGGAACTTAGATGAGTGAATAGATGAATGAATGGGCTCATTCCTTCTAACTCTCTGGCCCTTAGAACACCCTCCAGACTCAACCAGAGCACAGTTCCAGTCATGTTTGGCCAAGTGGGCCAGAGGCTTTCAGGGGACAAGAGGCTGGCCGCGGGCTGAATAGAGGCTTGCTGCGGGCCGCATCTGGCCCCCGGGCTGGGGTTTGGAGACCCCTGACCTAGACACATTGATTTGTATTGCAGATGTATGATGCATGTAAATGAATACTGAAGAAACAGAAAAGGAAATCTACCTTAGGAAAGGCAAATTCTGCAATCAGAATAAATTATGCAAAGCAAATGAATCAACTGATTTTATTTGCACAGTGCTGAGTGCAGTTATTTCCAGGTTTTCAAAGTGTTCAGAATAGGGTTGGAGGAGATGATTGCCCGACAAAGGTTAAGTAAGGGAAAGGATGAAATTTTGGTTCAGGTGGCAAGTCAAACTTTTAATCTGCTTGCCATTTCTGACTGAAGTTGATAGTAAGCTCTTGCAGAACCAGCAGCATCTGAACTTCTGAGTTAAGCCCCTGTGAGGTGCATTTAGAGTGTTGATCCCCTGGGAATATGGGGATCAGGAGGGGGTTTTGGGAGGGAGCAGGTGGGAGTTTCTTGCCAAAAAGTGCCCACCATATATTTGTCTCATTCCTCAGGGCATAGCAGGCACTGATGTGGCAAAGGAGGCTTCGGATATCATCCTAACAGATGACAACTTCTCCAGCATTGTCAAGGCAGTGATGTGGGGCCGCAACGTTTATGACAGCATCTCCAAATTTCTGCAGTTTCAGCTCACAGTCAATGTGGTGGCAGTCATTGTGGCCTTCACTGGTGCCTGCATTACACAGGTGAGCCTCATCACAGTGCAGGAAAATCATAGTGGAAAATGAAGGAAACAGTTCTTGCTTGGAAGCTGAAAAATGACATGAGGGCCATTGGGAATATGAGGACCCAATACTACTGATGCAGCATAAGGCAAGTTTGCAAACCATAGCGCTGGTGCTGGCTAGTGCCGGGTGAGCACCAGAGCTCTGCTGCTCAGCAGTCGTGTGGACTGCTAGGCAGTGGAGAGGAAGGTGGGGGTGTGGAGCAGATGGGGAGGAGGCATTCTGGGGTGGGGAGAGGGTGGGGAGGAGGCATGCTGGGGGAGGGAATGGGGTGGGAGGAAGGCGGGACTGGTTGAGCAAAGCCTGACAAGGTGGAGGACGGCTGGTGGAGGCCACCCTGACACGGACGATCAAAATTCTACGCTTACCCTTGGATCTAGGTAGTAGCCCCATTGCAGGACTACTTGGCTTACCTGGGGGAAGGGGCCGAAAGGAGACACCACCACTGCCCATGATGTGTCCAGGATGCAGCCACAGCCATTTTCATTGTCTCTACAGCCTTGGGCATTGAGAGTGCAGGATTGGGCTGTTCGTTGCCCCTCAAAGTCTATATGGGAGGGAATCCTAATCTTACTGTATGCTGGTGCAGTAGGCACTGCACTAGCCCAGGGTGTTGCAAATGTGCCATGTTTGCTATGTGGCACCCCACGAGTAGGCTCTGCCAGTGGAAAAGTATGTGCTGTCCTGCCAGTGCTGAATCCAGATGCTATACCCGATGGAGCAGGAAAACTCCCACTGTGCGGTGCAGGGGCAGGAGGAGAGCACAAAGGAAGTGTTCTAGGGTGGAGGGAGGGCAGTGAGTGGGCGGTTCAGGCCCAGGAAGAGGGATTGGTGGCGCTGGCCTATACCAAATCCTATTTCCCCCTCCCAGGCCTGAAAGCCTGACACTGGACTCCTTTGACTTCCACCAGCATTTTTGCTGGCACAGATCTGAGAAACAGATTGAGCAGGTTGAGCTTTATCCAGGGTAAGGGGACAAATTTCCCCTTACTCTGAGGAGACCTCCAGCCTGCTCAATCCCAGAGTTGCATACGATGCAGGCTGTGCAATCCCACTGACCCAGCACTGGTTAGGTTTGGGCTGGGAGACATTTACCCAGGGCTGTTATTGTTACCTGTTATTGTTATAGCCATCAGCTTTCTCAACAGTTGCCTGAGTGACAGTACATAAGACAGGGGTGTCCAAACTTTTTGGCAGAAGGGCCACATCATCTCTCTGACACTCTGCTGCGTGCAGGAAAAAATAATTTACACTTAACATTCGAATAAATTTACTTAAATTTACATAGGTGAATATATTAGCTATGGAACATATGAATAAATGAAGGTCTTGCACTAGCTCAAGGCCTATAAAAGACCTTGTGCAAAGCAAGACTGGCCTTTCCTTTGCTGCTGCTGCTACCTCACAGACTTGAAGTGGAGTACAACCTCAGCCCGCAGCTTGCACAAGAAGTCAAACAGTTGGCCCTTGTAGTTGCATCAAGCTAGCACAAGCTCTAGCAAGTCTCCAGAGGGCGAGAGGCTCATTGGAGGCTGGGATCTCTTGGTGGGCCAGATTGGAGGTCACCGAGGGCCACAAATGACCTCTGGGGAGGGGTTTGGGCACTCCTGCATTAAGACTACAGTCCTATGCAAATAAACGTGCACAGGCTAGACCTATTGATATTTGTCTTGGATTTAAAAAAAAATCCATTTTTGAGTTTTATATATTTGTCTTTAAATAACACTTAAGAGTTTGGGCTGAAATTGGTTAGATCAGTGGTTCTCACACTATTAACACTGGGAACCACTTTTTAGAATGAGACTGTCAGGACCCACCGGAAGTGATGTCATGACCGGAAGTGACATCATCAAACAGGAACATTTTTAACAACCCTAGGCTGCAATCTTACCCACAGTTACTTAGGAGTAAGTTCCATTTACTGTCGTTGTTAAAAGAATATGCATAGTAGCTTGTTAAAAGTACAGGTCTGTAACATTTCTCCAAATGCAGTCACATACCATGGTAGCATCAAGTCTGATAGATTAAAAATAAAATATTGAAATGAATGGAGATCCACCTGAAATTGGCTCGCGACCCACCTAGTGGGTCCCAGTCCACAGTTTGAGAAACACTGAGTTAGATCTTTAAATAAAGTATAAAATGTTTCAAAGTACAAATAAGTGGCATAAGTGGAAATTATAAGGAAGAACTTTAAAGTTGAGTTTTTTTGTTGTGAACCTATGTGAAGTGGCAGAGGGGTTAATATGACGGTCCTTCATGAGCTCCTTCATTTCAAAATGTACTACTATATCACACTTTGCAAAACCTGTTTAGTATATCCCAAGCCCCCTGGAAAAGTTAACTTATATAGAATTTTGAATATGAAAAATGTGGATGTCTGAGCAGATACAAAGCTAATTGTGACTAAAAATGCGCATCTTGGGATGTGCCATGGCTTAATAGTCTGAAATGCAGGTGAGTGCACGTGTCCTGGCTTTATTCGCTTTTTTATCCTTTAGTTGTCTGACATTTTGGTGCCAAAATGCCTTTTCATTTTGACTTCTATTGTAGGACTCCCCACTTAAGGCAGTGCAGATGCTGTGGGTGAACCTGATCATGGACACCTTTGCCTCCTTGGCTCTCGCCACTGAGCCCCCTACTGAGGCCCTGCTGCTACGCAAGCCGTATGGACGCAACAAGCCCCTTATCTCTCGCACCATGATGAAGAATATTTTGGGCCATGCTGTGTACCAGCTCACCATCATCTTCACCCTCCTGTTTGTGGGTGGGTTGTTAAGCACTGATTTGGGGTTGGTGGATGCATGGAGTTGAGCCTATTGGTCTGAACTGGTAGGGTGAAGAGAGAGATCTGGGTCTGGCACTCTCTCCATGACGTGCTGCTTTACTTTCTTCCCCTATCCACAGGCGAGGTTTTCTTTGACATTGACAGCGGCCGCAACGCTCCCCTGCATTCTCCACCCTCAGAGCACTACACTATCATCTTCAACACCTTTGTCATGATGCAGCTGTTCAATGAGATCAATGCTCGCAAAATCCATGGTGAACGCAATGTCTTCAACGGCATTTTTGGCAACCCTATCTTCTGCAGCATTGTTCTGGGCACCTTTGGCATACAGGTATAGGTCTGAAGCCACGTATGACCTGGACCATGCAGTGCTGGAGGGAGTTCAGTGGGGAGGGGAAGTTGGAGGAATACATGGATGGAAATGAGGGGTGAATAGACAAATGTCTATTCTGCAAAAGGATGGGTGCAAGGTTGGGTGATTTTGGATAAAATGTGGTGTGCATGTATATGTGGATTTCATCAGCAACTCATCTGCTGTGCATAACAACAACAACAATAATAATAGAGAACAGAACTGATAGTTGGAAATGAAAAGTATGGTACGATATTAAGCAAGATATTTTCCAAGGTGATTCACTTTTACCGTTATTGTTCGTCATTGCCATGATTCCACTATCAGTCAAATTAACTAAAACAAAGTTGGGTAATCAAATGGCCAAAAATTCACAAAAAATTAACCATTTGCTTTATATGGATGACTTAGAGCCCAATCCTGAGTTCGATGGAAAGCCAGAGCGCTGTCGCAAACGTGCTGCGAGCCTTACTGCCGGGCTAGCGCCCGTGCTAGCCCAGCAATGACTGGTGCTGGGCTAGTGCCGGGTGGGAGCCTGGCGAGCGCCCATCCTCCGCTGCTCAGAAGTCTCACGGTAAATGGGGGCAGGGAGGGGGGCGGGGAGGAGGCGTTCTGGGGAGGGGGGAGGCGTGGGGAGGGCAGAGAGAGGGCGGGCAGGAGGCATGCCAGGGTGAGGGAGCAGAGAGGAAGGAGGCGGATCTGGTGGGGCTCTGCTCCACCGGATCCAGAGCATTTGTGTGGGGCTTGCTACCTGACACAAATGCTCTTCCCTCACTGCCGACCTTTTGGTCAGCGGTGAAACGAGTAGCCCCATTGTGGGCTGCTTCCCTTTCCCGGGAGAAGGGGACAAAAGTCCCCTTCTTCGGAGGTGCTGCCTGCAGCTGCCTGAGGCACACAGGATACGGCGGGAGCCATTCTCATCACTGCTGCAGCCACGTGCCCCGGGCAGCTCAGGATTGGGCTGTTAAAGCTCTCTGAAAAGTCAGAAACAGAAATTCAGTCACTGACAAATACTGTTCAAATATTTAGTACAGATATTTCAATGGAATTTGAAAGATGTGCCACACTAGCTATGAAGTGATTTCTGTAAAATCACAGAAAGAGATGACATTGAAATGCCAAATGGCCAAATGATAGTCTAACCAGAAATAAAGCTATAAATATCTTGGCATTTTACGTACAATTGGATAACATCCAGCATGAAGAAGTGAAAACCATTGTCAAAAGGGAATATACCCAGAAGGTAAATTTTGAAATCTAAGTTAAATTGTGGGAACACAGTTAAGGCCATTAACAGCTGGGCCATAACATATAAGATATAGTGCTCAAATAATTAATTGGACTCAAGTTGATTTGGATACTTTGAATCAGAAAACTCGTAAACATATGACAATACACTATGCTTACATCCATGTAGTGATGTAGGCAGATTGTATTTGCCTCGTAAATTTGGCAGCAGAGGGCTTTTGCAAGTAAAACAAACAGTGGAGGAAGAGAAACATGCATTGGCTGGTTATGTAAAAGAGAGTCAGGAACAAGCACTTGTTGAAATAATGAATAGGAACTTACTAAAAGTAAATAACAAAATGTAACAAGAGTATAGAAAAAATACTATAAAAACAAGAACTGAAAGCTGGCACAATAAAGCACTGTATGGTCAATATATGGAAAAGATCAAAGACAAAATAGATAATGAAAAAAGCTGGCTATGGTTAACATCTGGAACTTTAAAGAAAGAAACAGAATCATTAATATTAGCAGTCCAAGAGCAGGCTAATTGAACAAATGCAATAAAGGCCAGAATGGAAAAATTCTCAAATAACGCAAAATGCAGATTGTGAAAAGAAGTCGAAGAAATGATCATATACTTAGTTCCTGGAAGAAGAGAGCAAGACTAATAGCAGGATTGATGAAATCGGTAAATACCAGGATCTAAAAATAGAAATCCAAAGATTATGGCACAAACCAGCAGTTTTATCCCAGTGTTGATTGGTATACTGATTGCAGTACCTAAAGCACTTGAGCTGCATTTAAAAATCTGAATACTGACAAAATCACTATCAGTCAAATTCAAAAACCTACCCTGCTTGGTTCAGCACACATTAGTCGTAAATATATAACGTCTTAGGCCCGTAAGTGGGGCCTGAGTAGTAATTAACGCCAAGTCCAGCTAAAAAACAAGCAGCTGTGATATGTTGTAGTAGTAGTAGTAATAATAATAATAGTAATAATAATAACAATGCCAAAATATTATGGAATTTCCTACTACAGGCAGACAAACATCTATCACACAATACACCAGGCATAACTGTAGTCAAAAAGAAAGAAAAACAAGTCAAAATCATTGACATAGGTGATAGCAGAAAGAGTAGAAGAAGAAAAAACCTGGTAAAAACAACAAAATACAAAGATTTACAAATAGAAATGGAAAGGCTGTGGCAGAAGAAGACCAAAGTGATTCCAGTGGTGATTGGTGCCCTCAGTGCTCTTCCAAAACACCTTGAAGAGCACCTGAACAGCATAGGGCCACAGAAATTACCATCAATCCTGCATAAAGCAGCGTTATTGGGAACAACTTACGTTTTGCGAGAGTATTTATAGGATAAAAAACAGGCATCCCAGGTCCTTAGGAAGGACTCAGGCTGCAATCCTAACCACACTTGCCTGAGAGTAAGCCCCATTGAACAAAATAGGATTTACTTCTGAGTAGACCTAGTTAGGACTGTGCCCTTTATGTCTGGATAAAAGAAACCAGTCAATAACACCTACAGGACTGTGCAAAAATCTCATAATAATAATAATAATAATAATAATAATAATAATAATAATAATAATAATAATAATAATAATGTAATTAATTGATTGATTGATTGATTGATTGATTGATTGATTGATTGATTGATTGATTGATTAATAAGTAGTTGGAAAGGGCAACAGCTCAGTTGCGGAGTCTCTGCTTTCCATGCTGAAGGTCCTGGATTCAATCCCTAGCATCCCCAGGGAGGACGGAAGGAAAAAACCCCAGGGGAGCTTCTGCCAGTAGTGATCCAGAAGGTCCAGTGATTTGCCTCAGAATAAGGCATCTTCCCCCCATAGTATATATGGTACCTTATCAGGTTTCATAGGTACAGACTCATTTGCCCTGCCCTCAAGTGGTTTAAATTATTTTTTTACAAGTAGGGATCTACAACGAAATGGTGCAGTGTATCCCTAATCCCTAACATGAGTGCGGCGTGTGCCTGCTCAGCGCTCCAGAGAGCATGAAACTGAAGCCTTGTAACATGGACTCTGTTGTGGATGATGAGTCTGCTATTAGTTTTTCCTCCCCACCTCTGTCTTTCTCTCCACACAGATCGTCATTGTGCAGTTTGGGGGGAAGCCATTCAGCTGTTCTCCACTGAACACAGAGCAGTGGCTCTGGTGTCTCTTTGTAGGTGTTGGAGAGCTCGTCTGGGGTCAGGTATGAAATGGTTTTTCTGACCTCTCTATCTGAACTGGTGTAGAATTTGACTGGAACCCAACACTGCTCAGCAGTCAGCCCAGGAACCTGGTTGCAGTAGCATAGCTAGCGGGGGGCAGGTGTGGTCTGCCCCGGGTTCCACCCTCACAGGGGGGGATGACACTGCTGGTGACCAAAATTGTGGAAATTGTGGTTTTTAGGAATAATACCATCTTTTGATGTGTAATTTGCAGCAGAATGCAATAAAACAAATTGAGTGAAATATCTCTATTCTATCAAAAGTTACGGCCAAAAAAACAGAAAACAAAAATACAACTGTCTTTTGTAACAAAAAGTACAATTAACTCAAAATGGACCAATGAGACTGATTGTTCAAAGAGCCAATGAGATGGTATTATGACATAGCATGGAACCAATAAGGTCTTAGCAAGGTGGCACCCTCAGTGGAGGTAACACCAGGGGTAGATCCAGTGCTTGTATTTGGGGTGCGGGGGGGGGGGGAATAAGCATTAACTCCAGAGCCCAGACAGTTAGACCTGGGCTCCTGGTTTAACTTTGGCCTCTGTGGACAAGGTTTGCTGGGTGAGTTAATCTGGGCTCCTATCTAGTCTTGGAGTCAGGATCTATCTGCCAGGTAGACCTGAGTTCCCATTCCAACTGCCCTCTTTCAGGTGGATAGACCTGGGCTCCTGTCCAGACTTGGGAGCCCAGATCTACCTGATGGGTAGACTTGGGCTCAGATTCCAACCACCCTCTGGAACCCTCTTCTAGGCTGGTAGACCTGGGCTCCCATCTGGATTTGGAGCCCAAATCTACCTGCTGGGTAGACCTGGGCTCCCATTCTAACTGCCCTCTGGCATCCTCATCTAGGCGGGTAGACCTGGGCTCCTGTCTAGACTTGGAGCCCTGATCTACCTACTTCCCATTCCAACTGATACCCTGTTTCGCTCCCCATCCTGGCGGACGCCATTACCTGCTGGGCAAATTAATTTTGTCATATAGTGGGGGTGACAAAAATTTAAGAACCCCGGGTGTCAAATGACCTAGCGATGCCACTGCCTGGTTGCAATGCCTGTCCTACAAAATATAAAGCAGACTCTGCTTTGTGTGTGTGTGTGTGTGTGTGTGTGTGTGTGTGTGTGTGTGTGTACACAATAAGAAAGTGCAGAAAAATTGCAGGTGTGCTGGGTACAGAATCTTGCATCCTGATAATCTCAGCTTTCTTTCTTGTCATTCTTTGTTTTTTTAAAATCATTTCTAGCCTTTATGGCTATAATACCTAGTGAAATCTCGGAAGCCAGCAGGTGGGGTGTAACATCAATGCCCTACAGGGCGGTGTACACGGCTGCTCCAGCCTTTTTTCCTCACAACAACCCTGTGAGGTAGGTGAGGCTGAGAGAAAGTGACTGGCCTAAGATCTCCCAGGAAGCTTCATGGCTGAGGGGGGGGGGGGTTTGAACCCGGATCTTCCAGGTCTGAGTCCACCTCCCAAACCACTACACCACCCTGGCTCTCAGAATTCTGCTAATTCTGTTTAATTAGCAGAATTTATACAGATTGCAGAATTCAACTTCTATGCACAGATTTTGGTGATGTTGATGCAACATTTTTATTTGACTTGCTTGCTTAAGAAGGCCTAACAGTACATATTTTTACCATGAAAAGTTGGCTGGGGAATTTTGGCTTGTTTTTGGCAGTCTAGGAGAGAAAAAATTAGTGAGCAATGAAAGGATTAAGTGCTCCTCCCTACTCTGCTATTTCTTCACTCTCAATGACCTCCTTTCAAAGCAACTTTTCATTAAAAAAAATTGCATCAAGACTAAGTAGTATAGATTGTGTGTAACAACAATCACCCTTCAGGATTCTTAATTTTACACCCAATACTTCTGTGAACTGAAATTGTGCAATATCAGTAGCTCATGGTCAGCATGACTGCCATGACTGCCGTGTGGAACACCAGCGTGCTAGCTTAAAACCCTGTGTCTTAGACTGGCTCGAACTTGTTCCAATATATTCAGTCTTCTCATGATGACTTTATCAGAAACAGGAATTAGGAAACAGGGTATTCAATTAATAGCTATTACAACTGTAAGAAGGGATGTGATTCTGGGAAAACATAAGCTAAAGACAAGAAACCTGGCTTTTATACAGCTAGGAAAATCTGCACAGTGTTTAAGTAAAGTTCCTTTAGTCTCTCTATGTCATTTGTAAAGTTTGTAGCAACATTATAAATCCAGCAACTGGGGGTTGTTAGCTCTTTCCCCATAGCGCCTTTAACTATCACAGTGAAGTGAGAGAGAAGTTAGCTGTGGGTCCTCCTAGCCATTCCTTCCCTTGTCCTGTCAACTAACCAGCTTCCTTACCTGCTGTGTGCCACACCTGGAGACATACTTGCCACAACAGATGAGGGAGGGAGGATAACAGCAGAGTCATAGAGGGAAGAGGTGCCATCAGCCACAGCTGCCTTGTCCCCCTGCTGCACTGGGAGATTTAAAGGTCTTCATATGGTATCTGCAGGGTAAGAGATGGCAAACGTCTACTACCAGCAACTTCTCTAGACTCCTCTTCTCCAGGGGAAATACTGGGATGTAGAATAGAAATCTACTCCCTCCTGCAGGTCATTGCTGCCATCCCCACAAGCCAGCTGAAATGCTTGAAGGAGGCGGGGCATGGTCCCAGCAAGGATGAGATCACCGATGAGGAGATGGCAGAGGATGAGGAGGAAATTGACCATGCCGAGCGGGAGCTACGCCGCGGCCAGATCCTCTGGTTCCGTGGCCTTAATCGCATCCAGACCCAGGTATGAGACCAAAGAGAAGAGCTATTTAGTACCTAACTCTTCCCACCAGCACTACCCATCCCTTCCTTTGCTTTAGCAGTGATTTGAAGTTAAACTCTTCATCTGGTTGTCTTCCTCTCCCTTGGTAGTTTTACCCTGATGTTCATGCCCGGGGGTGAGAGAGAGAGAGAGAGAGAGAGAGAGGGTGACTCATAATTCCAGTCTAACCATTCCATGCAGCAGAAAGAGCTAATGAATGCAATGCTTGGATGCATGAACCTATAGAAGCAAGAGCAGGATGGCGACTCGGTTACTGGGCTACTTGGACATGTCCAGTAAAGGGCAGATAGTAGTGGTGGTGGTGGTGGTGGTGGTGGTGGTAACAATTCCTATAGGAAGAATCCAGGTAGGTCACTCTAATGCACTTTTGACAAATGGAGAACGGAGCCTAAGAGGTGTTGATTTGTTCAAGGCCCACCCTTGTGGCTAAAGAGGGACTCAGTTCGGGTCTTTCCAATAGTACAAAGATATTGCATATGTAAGCTGCATATTCTCTCAGTTAGGCCTACAGTGAGTGGACAAAAGGTATCCATCACAAGGCCAGCACAGCAGCTACTGACTATATGATGACTACTGACTACGGTTCAATCACTTGCATGGCCGAGAAACCACAAATGACAGACAATACCACAAATATTCCAGCTTGACATTTAAATCTTTACATGTGCTTGATCATACTGGAAAGAAGTTAATAATGTCTTCCTCTGGAGAGGTGAAGCAGCTTGTCTCAGGAAGTGGTTTTGGCCGTTGACCCTCTCAAATTCACAGATTTTCCCTGACCTTGTAGGGGTTTTTTTCCTGACATATATTCCAGGAAGTGAACACTTGCTGTGTGTAGTAAACATCCAGTAGATGTGTTTTGGGGAGCTGACATTTGTCAAATAGAGGTAGAATTGATATTAGGGTGGATTAAAGTTAAGAACAGTCACAGGACAACTGCTGGGTGAAGGCCCTTTAGCTCATTTAGGTTTTAGGCCCCTAAACTAAAAACTCTGCTCAGGAGCAGGAGAAATACTCTTGCAATTACTTACCTCTGTGATTGTAATTGTCCATTCAGGTGGCCACAAAGAAAAGCATCAAGGTTCAAGATACAATTGTGGACTTATAAGACAAACCTCCAAATGCAAACAACAACTACAAAAACAAATTCTGCAAGGGTGCCACAACCTTGCAGTGGTTGCAGTCAATCTGGCAGTTGACACCCATAGTAGGCTATGACCTAGTGTTAAAGTAGTGCATTGCAAAAGAAGAGTGATATTGAAAGGTGGGGCAGAGAAAAGTTGAGCCTGGAATCTAAAGAAAAGCACAAGGTGCTATGAAGCCTTGAAAAAAGACCCTTCCAGAACTGCTGGAAACCCTGTCACACTCAGGGTGACCAGATGTCCTCTCTTTGCAGGACATGTCCTCTTTTGTAGCCTTGTGTCCAGGAAATGAACTTCAGTGTCCTCCTTTTCCCTATGAGCGGGCCCCTGCACAGCACCGGACCTCCCATTAGATGAACAGGGCAAATGCCCTGGGCATGGAACTTGCGCGACTCCAGGACCTTAACAAGGCTCCCAACACGGTTGGAAACTGTGCTTCCAGTTTTCTGGAAGCACAGTTTAAGACCACGGGGAAGCCTGATATGGCTTCTCCCATTGGTCTTGGAGTCACACGAGGCTCCGTGTTGGTCCAGGTGAGTGGGAAGGGGTGGCTTCACGTGGGAGAGGTGGCTTCATGGAGCTTTGTCTCAAGGCACCTCGAGGGGAGGTTTGCCCCTGCAGGCAGCGCAAAGCCTTCTTGAAATTAATGTTATGTGTCATAAATTATATGTAATATAGATTTAAATTTAAAACTATAAGTAATATAGTATTTAAATTAATCGCATGAAATCAATGTAGTATCAGTATTTTTAAGTGTTGTTATGTTCTACATTTTTCTTGGATGTCCTACATTTTGGGGTGTCTTGTCCTTTTTTGTGGTTGTAACAGCTGGTCATCCTGCCCATACTCCTTCAATCCTTAGATTTCTTGCTAGGTATAGCTATCATCACATTAAGCCAATTTATGCTAGTATGAGGATCACAAAGTTGCTGGGACAGTTTTGGGTTGCTCTCTCTCTTTCTCACACACACACACACACACACACACACACACACACACACACACACACACACACACACACACACACACACACACACACACACAGGTACTTGATGGCTACACTGACAAAAATCACAATATATAGTGGAGGTAGCACACAGTCAAAACCCACCAGAGGGCAGATTGATCTACATCTAACTATTATGGGGCACTTTGAACAGGATTAGATGCACAGTTGTGAGATGTGTTAGATGCACAGTTCTGAGACACCCATGCCAAGCTTCTATGTTCTAACAACATGCTTTTTGATTGCAGTCCTTCCCCATCCCTTCCTCTCACCTGCCCAAGCTGCCTTAAAGATAGTGTGGGATGTGTGCCTTGCAATTCTTGGTTGTTGTTGTTGTTTTTTTTTAGCAAGTCAAGCAAGGGGTGGTTTGTTCTTGCCTTAAAGTGTTGATGCTGCTGGATCCCAGAAGTACTCAGTCCTGGAGCATGATGAGAGATGACTAATGGCATGTTTTGGGTCAAAATTGCTACTTCACAGTTGAGATGTTCTCCTGATTGCCCAGTGGCAGTGGGAATACAACCCAGGAATCCCATCTCACAAACCCTCTCCTCCTCCAGCTCCAGCCCATTTGAACACAACAGATTCCAGCCGACCCCAGAGTGGGAGTGCCCAGACGCCCCATCTTCTACTTGTCTTTGCTAAACCCAATAACGGCACACATACCCCATGTGTCAGAGATACAGAAGGAACCCAGGGAGCCTACCTCCATTCCACCTTTGCCAGACTTTCCTTCCCATACCTGGGATGAAGGAGCAGGTGTTCCAGAATGGAGCGTAGAGTTCCAGGCAATCTTAAGCCCTGGTTCTTAAAAACTTCATCTCTGCCCCTATCTGCAGGCCAGTAAGTTTACTCCTTTTCCTTGAGATGAGGGCAGAGTGCACTAGCAGCCACCTGAAGCACCCCCCACTCCAGAGCATCATTATTTGACAGAATGGAAACATCTTCCAAAATAGTTGGGGAAGAGAGGAGCAGGGAGCTTCCAAAGGCCTGGCAGAAAAGACCTGCTGGCATCAGACAGGAGACTCTCCTGCTTCCATTTCATCATCCCATTTGCACCAGCAGGAGATCAAGGGATCCAAATTGGAGCATGACGTAGCATACATTATTTCCATTTCAGCCAAGCTATAACCTGCAAAATCCCACCAGCCCTTTACCCGTACACAGTTTTTACTACACACCCAGTTAGGTTAATTTTTTTCATTATATAGATGGGGTAAACATGGCCAAAAGAAAGTGATTTTGCAAAGTCTGTCTCAGTGAATCTATGTTTATACTGGGATTTGAACTCCAGTCACTATTTGGGGAAGGAAACGCACTGGTCTTGTGGCACTGTCCATTCATTGCTAGTAAGCCATGCATGAGTTTATGTTAATATGGTTACCATGTAATGTGAGCAAAATACCCCATTGGCATAAATATTGTAGGAGTTTATGGTACTTGTTACTGAGGAGAAATTCAACATATGTGTCATACACTTGTGTTTGAGAACTACAACCCCAGGCCAGATTTTTATTATTTTATTCTGATGTCTCATGCAGCCCACTCAAGTCAGAAAGAGTTGTCCCTCACTCTGCCACCCCCTTTCTTGATGACATTAACACAGACCATCCCTAAAACAAGATAGAATAGTGGATGTGCCAAGGATATGCAGGGAAAGTGCCCTACAGGTAGACCACAGCTGCGATACAAGGACATCTGCAAGAGGGATCTGAAGGCCTTAGGAGTGGACCTCAACAGGTGGGAAACCCTGGTCTCTGAGCGGCCTGCTTGGAGGCAGGCTGTGCAGCATGGCCTCTCCCAGTTTGAAGAGACACTTGGCCAACAGACTGAGGCAAAGAAGGAAGGGCTCCCATAGCCAGGGAGACAGACCAGGGACAGACTGCACTTGCTCCCAGTGTGGAAGGGATTGTCACTCCCGAATCGGCCTTTTCAGCCACACTAGACGCTGTTCCAGAACCACCATTCAGAGCGTGATACCATAGTCTTTTGAGACTGAAGGTTGCCAACTATCCTAGTGATACCTGAACATTTGAACAAGAGCACTCCAAAAAGCGAATGCCCCTACTCATGCTATGAATAGAATAGAGATGAGCTCAGGTTTGCTTGTATCCTACTTCAAGCAGGTGAGCAGATCTGTACTCACTTCAGTTTTGCAAGCAGCCACTATTTCCCCTTTTCCCAAAAGCTAAGTACTTAACTTTTGGGGTGTAGTCGAGATCATAGACTCTCCACTCTGACAAGAGGAACTGGGACTGCCAGTCCCAGAAACTCTGGTGGAAAACTGACATTATTTGTATCATTTCCTCTCGGAAGAATCCTCTGATTTGACTGGCTCTCTTCCTGACAAAAATGTTGCAAATAGCATTAGTTTCTCACAGGAGATATTGAATCGGTAATCTTAGTACAGTACCTGGTATGAAGGGATGCTTTTCTAGGGCCCTGGGTGAGTACACCACCCCTTGTTCACAATGGAGAACTAATGTAAGCCAGGTTTATAGAAGTTTTCACACAAAGAATGCATCCCAATGCTATGTATGGTGGAAGACATTTATAACTCACATTCCCATGTGAGCCAGATACAATTGATTGCCACTTTTAGGCTTGGATTATGAGAGGATCAAGGTCTGTCTCTCCTTGTTGGGCATAACTTGGCTTCTTTGACATCTTGGCTTGTTTGTACCCTTTAGTATAGTGGTATCTGCTGGAGGCACATTAAGGACGCAACCCCAACTCCCCTTTCGGCCGGCACAAATCTCTTGAACCGGCCAAAGAGTGTTGTGAGAGTGCTGTAAAGCACTTTCACACTACTCTGAGGGGAGATAGACATGCCCTGGTCACCCTGCACTATCATGGGCCCTGGGAAGAGGTGCGTTTGCGCCAGCCAAGCTCTACTGGTATGGAGGTCTTAGGGGTGTGAAGAAGAGATGGGAGGTAGGCATTTTGAGGTGGGGGTGGGTAGGTGGCAGGCATTCCTGGGGATGGGCAGGCAGGGAGCAGGAGGTGAGGCCAGGATCCAGCAGTTATGCCAGATCCTAACCCCAAGTGACCCAGAGCAGTCCTGGGCTGCTTGGGATTTGTGCCACCTTTTTAGGTGATGCAGATCTGAGTAGACCCATTGGGGTTGCTGCGGCTCTTCCCTTGGTAAAGGGCAAAGTTTCCCCTTGCCTCGGGCTGAGCCTCAGTCAGCCCCAAACTTGTGCTGGCCTGCCTCTTCCAGCACAAGTTAGGATTGCGCTGTGAGAAGGATTTATGAATGGCAATTTCATAGCCTTATACCAAATCAAATCACTGGTTTCTTTGTATGCAGTTTATAGTGCAAGAAATGAATCTTGGTTACTCATTTGTTAGTAATATTACTTATACTCATCATTTACCATAGCTGTATCTTTCCTTCCTCCAAAGAATCTGGGCTTGATTTGAAAGTGCAGAGCATTCAAGAGCAGCAAAGCTGTACTCTGTCCTGTAATGTAATGAACGTTTACCTTTAATTTTATCCTTAATTTCTTTGGTGGCTGTGTGCTACTGGGCTACACAAAGCCAATGCTGTCATACTAATTCAGCCAGCTGTGCAATGGCTCTCATTCATTGCCAGGAGGGTTGCATAGGGAACCTGCGCTATGGATTCTGCCTCATCATAATTAGTGAGAAATGGAGATACCATGCTGGTTTTCACCTTGGGCATCAAAATGCTTTGGGCTGGCTCTTAAAGTTCCTGAGAGATATAGTAGTCAGAATCTAATTTCTGATAGCGTAAATACGTGGACTAAAAGCACTAAAGTCTCTTACTGCCCCATCACTTAAAAGCTTCAACTTTATAGGCATCCATGTAATATAGCACATAACTACAATCTTGAGAGAAAGAGCCCATGAAAGAGAGAAGTCAGTTAAATTGTGGATCTGTGCTCATGGCAGAAAGCTACAAACATCTATACCAGCCACTGTGGGAAACAGAATGGTGGAACCTTCATCTGCTTCAAAATTTCTCTTCTTTATACAGTACTTGCTCTTACCCACTGGTCAGTCAGTCAGCATTGGCAGTCAGTCAGCATTAAACACAGGACCAATCACCTGTTTGGGGAGGTGAGAGGTTTGAAGCATGCCTTCATCACCACCACCCTCTGCCAGAAGTGATTGGCACCATTAGCATAATATTATGTACTTTATGTTCAGTTTCCAGTGCTTGATGCTGGATGCAGAAATACAACCAAATCCATATATGCAATGATCTTTTGTTCCCAATTCTGCAGGGGAGATGTGTATATGGAATTCATTTGGTTGCTTCTGTGTGCAAATTGCTCACTGGTTAAGAGCAAAAGTAATACTGAAAATCCTCTTGTAACCTATATCTAACTTCCGGAGTAAACCATAACCTGATTTATTCCTAATTTTACTTTCCACACCTCCGTATTGTAGAGTGCCTCTTGAATCAGGTTGATACTCCCATTCTTTTACAATTTTCCAATCGCAGCTACCAAAGAACATCTTATTTCCAGTGTGTAGTTCCTTCTATTCCTCCTTGTTGTAAAATGGGGCCATTTTGACATCATGAAGTAAAAAAAACCATGACATGAGCATTGGTTACTAATTTGCATGCCAATCTCCCATTTGTTGTTTGAAAAAAAGGCAGCTGTCATTCCTGTGGGGCAAAAAAAGCTACAAGTCTCAAGGGCATTATGCATCAGATTCTCTCTCTCTCTCTCTCTCTCCCTCCCTCTCTCTCTCTCTCTCTCTCTCATCTGTTTTTTCCACTGACTACTGCTCAGTGGCATAAATGTTTGAATGTGCCAACCAACATTAGTCACCACAAACAGAACTGGCATATCACTCAATGTCAGTTTATATTTTCACTGGAAACAACTGTGTGAACTATTTCGCTGCCATCAAGTGATGAGACCTCAAGCGATGCATCAGTTTTCAAAGTTTCCCTCATATAAGGAAAAGATTGTTGAGATGGGTATGTTCTTATGACAGCTTCTCATTGAATGATTGGTGCTCAGGTACAGATAACCCTGCAGCAAATACACGTAAAATGTCCATCATTTTTATAGGAGGTCATGACTGTAAAATGGGATGTGAAGTATGGTTGCATGGCCACTGCTTTCATGGGATCCCTGCCAATGAGGTCCAGGCCAATTGGGGTCAGGGCTAGATTTTTTTCCTAATTGCAACAGTGCTGCACTTGGCTGCACTTGGCTTTTCACCTATGAACAATGGCAGCTTGCAATATGCAACAATGCTGCACTTGGCTTTTCACATATGAACGAATGGCAGCTATTCGCTTATATGAGAACAAGTAACTGTGAGAGTCCAGCCTGTTCTTATTTGCATCTTCCTCCCACCCTTCATCTGTAAAATCTTATCTTTGGTCTTTCTTGGTCAGAGTCTGATGGAATATTGGGCAGGAACTGGTTATACCTATAGAGATTTGTATTGCTGTTCAGTTATACAGCAATTTACATATGCAAAATGTTTTATAATTCTCCTCTTCTTTGAGGCTGAGGTGTTGATGAACCTGTTGTCTTTTCATTATTTTATTTGTTTGCAACTCCATTCAAGTTATATTGGTCTTCACAATGTCTTGTAGCAATGAATTCCACAGGTCAGCTGTGCCTTGCATTGTGCTCTTAATGGATGATTCATAACCACTACTGGAGTCCCTGCAACAATTCTGGTATCACGTTCCATGGTTTGTACTTTATGTAAACTACTTAGAAATGAATGGCGCCTTCAGGTATGACCAGTTGATCTTCTGCTGGTGCAATTTGCTCTTTCCATAAAAGAACATCAGTGTGCTGCCAACACCCACCAGCTGGCCTCTGGCACATAATGCTTCATTGCCTGTGGCAGGAGGCTGAAACACCAGCATGGCCAATTCTGGCTGGCACGCACTGTTCCACTGCAGTTGCTACCCGCTGCCATCCAAATTTTCTATCTCATTTTCTCTCCTGCAGATGGAGGTAGTTAGCACCTTCAAGAGAAGTGGCTCCTTTCAGGGGGCTGTCCGACGGCGTTCTTCTGTCCTCAGCCAACTGCACGATGTAACCAATATTTCTACCCCCACTCACGTAATTCTCTCCGCCGCAAATGCCAGCGCCGGTGCCGGGAGTGAGTCTTGATTTCCATTTACTGCTTGTGATTTAAAAAACAAACAAAACAAAAAAAATTCTATCCTCTTTCTGCCCTCTTCCAATCTCTCCCCCCTTTCCCTTCTATCCACCCCACTCCCCTGGTCCCTCGTTGCTGCAGTCACTGTTGCAATATTATTTATTTCAGTTTTTTCTCTGTCCGGTCTCAGTCACACCGGATTTACTACTTCTATAAAGCCATACAATTTCTGTGCTTTGCCCTTCTTCTTTAGCCACCTGCACCCCTTCTCTCCTTGGTTTGCTCGTCTCTTCTGCCTTCTCTTATCAGTGGGTGTTGGTTTGTAATGGACTGGAGTCAGATCCCCAGCTGGTCAGGTGGGATTTGGGGTAGAGAACAGGCTAAGACATTGGAGCAGGTCGACTGATACCAACTGGGGATCTATCCTCGTTTCTCAGTCTAGCCACACATCTTGATGGTGATTATGTGTAATGTGGTGTTTCGTGTGTGTCACTCACAGCTGCATGGGGGAATGTATAGAGCAGAGCAAGAGACTGAGTTCCAGAGACTCAGAGTATGAAGCTTTTGGACAGGGCTAGATTCTTACATTACTGGTCCTCCAAATCAGGAGTTCACTGACCATCCCGAGGGTTAAGGCATTTCTGGTCTGGATTAAATTTGGAGGCAGACAACACAAAAAGGGCAGTTGTTTCCTTAGCTGACCAGGCCACACTGTGGAAGTTCTTTCTGCTACGCGTGACCATACCCTATACAAAAATGAACTGGCAGATCAGATTCAGGCCACTGATCAGACAGATTCAGGCCACCCAATGCAGCTGCTGTGCAACTCACACGGGAATGAATGGAAGTTGTTCAACAGCAGAAGCTGTTCCTTGCATCTCTTCTTGCAGCTCTGTGATGTTGAGCACCATCTACACTTCACATGTAAACAATAGGGTTACTATGAACCTTTTCCCAAAGAATCCTGAAAGTTTTGTGAAGTCCATGAAATGTGTTTGTAAACTTGGATTCTAGACACATCTATGTTATAGCAAGTCATTCCCTCTTCCCAGGAAACCCTGAGAAATGCATTACTATATGGGGAAGGGATTCTCAGCATCCTCACTAAATTACAGTACCCAAGATTCTTTGGGAAGAACCACGACAGTTTTAAATAGTATAAGACCAATGCAAGTTGGGAATGTGGGTATGCTTTGTCACGGTTCCTTGTTTGGGAGTCATGACAGCGAAACAGGTTTGAAAAGGGCTTGAATGTGTAATGTAGGCATGTAAACTGGAGGAGAAGGATTTCTATTGAGGCTTTTAGTTAATTGTAGAAAGTTAAAAACAAAATTGCTTTGGCAGAGAATGAGAAAAATGTAGCAGACTGAAGCTGGATACGCCCCAATTGCCTGAACATCAAAGGTTTGAAAAGAATTGTAGAAAGGGTTAGAATACTGGGACAAGTGGAGGGAGAGATGTCTGTGGAGAGGGTGTGGCAAGAGAGGGGAGCCTTTCACTGGTTCTGAACCAAAAGGTGAGAAACTGCCTCTTGATGTTGTCAGGGACTAGGTCCTCTGTGTCCTAGAATGGAAATGAAGCTGGTCCCCTGCTCCTTTTATCTGCCTCAGTCCCTTTCCTGTGCCTCACCCAACCACCTCTGCCTTATTGGAAATAAAAAAAATCCCCTCTATTTCTCATTTTTGGAACAACAGTTAAAGATCCAAAGAGGTAAGCTGTGCCTGTTCCCTGCTGGTTTAGTTTCCACGTATTCTGGGAGCGCTAATTGCTTAGACTATTTCAACAGTTCCATTTTTTTTTAATCAATCAAAGCCATGCCAGCATTGTAGTGTGGTGTGGTAGATTCATGGCACCTTTTGATATGACATGCAGTGGTCTTGCTTTTCAATGGGGACGCACCCTACAGTGTAAACCTTCGAGTATGGCCTTATAATTTTTGCTGCAGTTTTAGCAGTTGCCTCTCTCTCTCTCTCTCTCTCTCTCTCTCTCTGCTGCCTTTATATTAAACTCTCTTCCTCCCTTCCAGCGAGCTGCTGTCACTCCTTGGGAAACTGAAATCCATTAATGGCCTTTGGTATTTCTGCATCTCTTGCATCTTGGAAGCACTGTGTCTGTTTTTTGTTTGTTTGTTTTTTTTGTTCTGTTTTGTTTTGATGATGTTTATATTTCTTTTTTAGGAACCATATTGTGGATGGC